>NW_022995376.1:25338091-25653331 GCF_004354385.1 Drosophila innubila
CTTATTAAATATATACAGTCATGGGTTTATAAATAAAAAGCTTTATGCAAAGTTCTTTTTAATTATATGTAAATTTATGTGGCTTTTCTGTGCCTATAAAAGAGGGGAGTAAACTACGATTAAACTCGCTTTTGAAACAATTTTATGTGAATTTCAAAATAAAATGAAAAAAATACAAAATCATACCTTTAATAACACCTTTACCTTTATTTAACTTAATATTAAATAACAAAATACTATTTACTAAAGTAAAATAGACGCTTAACATTCTTATTTACTTTATTGCACGCCTATTTTAATCTACCAAATTCAAGATTGTTGGACAAACAAATAATCTAAATTGTTTTTTTTTATAAGTTTCGACTTATAAATTATTTCATAGATATTTTAATTATTAAAGCGGGCAGTCCATAACCTGAATGCGAAATTACTTAGAAACAATTCTGAATTTACTGCTTAAAAATATAGTATAATTGTAAAAATTTTTGGCAATGAAAAGTAACAAATTGACCACAATGAAGTTTATGAATCGTTTTGGTCTGTGAATCGCTCTGCAAAATGTGCGGTGAAAACTGTCAGCAGCAGCAAAAATATTAAGCCCCAAAAGCGACACACGCGAAAAAGCGCCAAAAATCCAATCAGAGGTTTTATGCCATTGCGAGATAAATTACAGCACACAGATACAGGCACTCATACAAACACACACACACATACAAAGATGCATGGTCTCATATGGCACATAAAATATTTTATATAGTGAAAGCAGTTAGGAAATCAATGGCAACAATTTGATTTCAGCTAAAGGTGTGTGAATGGTTTTTTTTGGGCAGCCAATGTGAACCACCCCTTCCTCCCATCCTCCTTTGAGCCCTTCAATCCCTTTTAACAGAGCACAAAATATTCTAAGAACGATATAATATCATGTTCCATCCTTTATTCTGATACCCACAGGAGAACCCTGGCCTAATTGTACCCTGGATAATTGGCTATATTACGTTTATGGCCTTGGAAGCTGTCGCCATGGTTTATTCGAATGTTCTGCGTGATCATGTGAATAAGGTAAGTCGAATCCTTGGGGGGAAACGAAGCTTATCATACTGACAGGTGTGGGAATTAAGCGCGCCAGCCAAACGCTTTTAATGCATATTTAAGATATTTTGCCAGGTCGGTCCATTTGTTTAATGAAAGCCCCTATTCCACCTCACTTCCAGTCTCTGTGTAATTCACAAAGGCCTCAACGCAAGGGGAATGATATCAATAAGGTTTCTTTGAATGCCGCGTTGGCATAAATCAATTGGAACCAAAGCACAAAGATCTGGCAAAACAAACAAATAAAATACAAAAGCCCAATGCTAGGAAACAACAATAACGAGTTCAACAACTGCAACAACAACAACGGCAACGAGAACTCACAAGAGGAGAATCCGTAACATATGTAAAAGTTGCTTTTTTATGCTAAAATCAAACAAAGGATATATGTGGGTTATGGTCGGATGCTGACGACAGTTGAATGCGCTGCAAAGCACAGACAATTGAAATTGAAATGCAAACACAAACTCCAAGCATATGCTTCAAGTGAAAAGGGAAATGTGAAAAGGGGAGACTTATGAAACGATATACTCGAGTATAGTACTAGCAAATGGGAAATAGTGTTTGAAGAGCAACACACCAATTTATTTTTGCTGCAAGACAGTGGGGAAACAAATTGATTAGAATAATAAATACATAAAAATACTTTAGATCATCAGTATACCTTAAAATTAAACCTTCAAAGCTCGTTGCAATTGGAATTTGAATAGAAAAGAAATAAAGAGACTAGCCACAATTTGATTAGAATAGTAAAATGGTATGAGATTTAATTAGACTTAGTTAAACTTATGTGGCTTACAGTAAACAGTTAAAAATTACCTTATAAGTCTTGAGATTATTTAAATATATATTGGCTGATCTGGTATTCACTTTCAATTTGGCAAAATTTTTTGGGTTGAAATTAAATTGAGTTGGTGTAATTACTATAAGTCCGATACAGTGAAAAACGAAGCATTCTAAATACCCAGCATAAATTCAGGGTGAAATTAACATTTTATAAAATGCTCTAAGATAAAAAGTGAAAACCAAAAGGCATTTCTAGACTTATACTGCGAAATGAAGAAGTGGCTGCTATTTAATGCTTATTAGAGAAATAAAAAATATTAAGTAACCAAAAAAGTATACCCAATATTTTGGACTTAAAATTAAAGCTAATCAATGTAATTTTTTTGGATACAAATAAATTTAAAAAGTTTTTGCGAGTATCCAATCTACCCGTAATCCATTGATTTATTCGACAATGTGCTAGAAACAACAGTTCCACTTAGCGTTAACCAAATAGGGTTTTGAATAAATTATTAAACTTAAAAAATATAAAATCGTACCCTTTGTACGAGGGTGGGTGTTATTACGATGTGGACAATAAGTCACTGACCCAAGTTAGAAACTCAACTCCAATCTGTGGAAGCATAGGAGATTCCCTTTAAACTCACTTAATTTTTTAGGACAAGTCAACTGTAGAAACAACATTTGTCTTTGTCTTAAATGTGCAGTGTCCTTTTTTCACGACAAACAGAAAACTGCAATCAATAATGCGCTTAAGCTGTATGAGTAAAAACTGATATCTTGAAAATTATTTGCCTGTAGTTAAATAAGTATAATTGTAAAAGTGTTAGAGGTCGAACAACTGATAACCCAAAATCTTAACATTCATTATGAATGAGCCAAAATTATTAGTCAGATTTTGTACTGAAATGAAGTACACATTCGGGCCAAATGATGAAATTGGCGTCGAATGTGCTGTCGTGGAAATAGGCTTAGTTCTGGCAGATGAATGAGTTGAAGTGCCTGCCCAGCTTAATGAAGCGCAAATAGTTGAGTATAAAATCTCAAGGGTTCGACAACTGTAAAGCAGCGGCAATGACAGCGACAGCGACTGCGACTGCGACTGCGGCAGCGGCAATCGACACAAAGCACAAAGCTGACAACACAGTTCATTCACTGGCTTTGTCTCATCTGCGCTCTCCACTGACGCCACTCTCCCACTCTCAGTACCTCTCTCTCTACCTGTCAAAGGCCTATTACACACATGCACACTCACACTCACTTACAAATCCTCTCACTCACACTCAGCTACTGTGACTTGTACTTTTTTCCACGCCATTTTGTCTTTCCACCGTTTCGTCTGCTCCGCCCTTACAACAATTTAGATTGTCTCCAACATTTGTTTTTGCGGCATTTTCTATTACAAACGTGCTGCGAGGCGCATGTTGTTGTTGTTACCGTAGTAGCTGTCGCTATTGTTGTTGTTTTTGTTGCTATTTTTGTTGTTGTTTGTTTGCTTTCTACCAAAACGTTTCAAAATTGTCGCCTCATGCATAATTTATTGCAATTGTAGAGGTAAAAATTCATGTTTTTGCGCTCTGTTCGTCGGTACACAAAAAACTTTCACAGTGGTTGGCACTATTTTTTATTCATTCTTTTTGTTGTCCTTGTTGTTGGGTTTGTTGTTGCATTTTCTGATCGCTTAAAAACTTCACCTGTCCTGAAGTTTCTGCTACAAAACGATTGACTTCAATAAAATATTATTTCAATTTGTAAAAGTTTACATTTAATTAAATTAATTATTTGTTTTTTTTTTTCAATATTGCAGCAATTTGATGCCATGTGCAAGGCGGAGGTAGCGTTTTTTATTGCTCGCGCTCTTATAAATGTAAGTATTAAGTTTATGTAGGAGAATGTTTGTGTATGTGTGTATGTTTGATCAATTAAGGTGTTCAAACGTTTTCTGCATAAGGCATTAAATATATTTTTACTGTTTACAGAACAGTTCAACGATATCGTATCGAACAAAAAAGGATAGTAACTTTTAGTATGGCATAGTTGTAAAACCCTTGTAGATTCATATTATCCAAGAGCCGCAAATAAGAGTTATGAATGCAAATTGTAACCAAATAAATCAGTGCAAAGGAAATATATTACGGCAAAATAGAATACACCAAAATTGCTATATAAAACGTTATTAGCGATAACAGCTTAAAACTTTACATTTAAAGTAAAACTCCAAAAAATTAAATTAAAAAATTAAAAATTAAGTGTTATTTCGAAACTTCCATAAAAAAAAATTGGGTCACCTGGTATTATAAGATATATTCTACAAATTCTTATTAGCACAAAAACAAACCAATCAATCTATGATTCCTAAATGTGAAGATTATTGCTAAAATGCGAAAAAAAAAAAGCTTAACCGAACCTGATGCAATTAGATATGATGATAGATAATAATAATAGATAACGTTAATTACCAAAAATAACGTAATATCATTAAGCCGGTGGGTGTGGTTTTTTGCAATTTGCGGGGTGAAAGAGGGCGTGGAAGAAATTTTAATCAAACTTAATCTTCTTCAACGAAATTGGAGTCTGTGTGCCAAATTTGGTTGCTCTATCTCTTATAGTCTCTGAGATCTAGGTTCTCACACAGACAGGCAGACAGACGAACAGACAGACAGACATGACTAAATCGACTCGGCTGTTCATGCTGATCAAGAATATATATACTTTATAGGGTCCAACATGCCTCCTTCTCCCTGTTACATATATTTTAAAGAACACAATAAACCCTATTACTTATTTTTTAAGTTACGGGTATATATTGATGCTTACCAAACCATTGATAGACAACGCGATAAGAACAAGACGCATTATGTCAAAAGAGCTCTCTTCGCTTTTGGGAGTTTCAATGATCTTCTTACATCCCATTATGCCATATCTGTGGGCCAGCAAACCAAATTGCTGTTTGAATGGTTTTAATTGAAACATTCCAAATAAAAACAAAATAAATTAAAACTATACAATTTAATATGTGCTAAAACTTGATATTTGTACAGTTTTATGCTGTAACATTTAGTGAAATTTGAAATTTTCCAATGCCTTCTTAAATTGTATCAAAGAGTTTTTTTTTAAGTTTGACATTAAATATTATACATTTTACGTGAAATTGTCTCTGATATAGTCATTAAATCCAATAACTAGACATTGAAAAACTGGCTCTGATTCTGAAAAAAAAAACCATCCACTAAATTTACACAACAATGCAATTAGTTCTATAGCGAAATAAACCAAGCCAACTCAATAAATAATCTAATAACAAATAAAATCCATTAGTGTCTATGAAAGCATAAAAATATTATTCCGGATAGCAAGAGTCCCCTAGTCACAAGTGTAGTGAATTCATTCAATTACCTCTGTGAGTGAAAGAGTCAATATGTGTGAGTGTTTTTATATTTGAGCTGAATTTATGTTTTATCAATTTAATATATACTATTCTCAAATCAAATTCAAATAGGTTCTAGCCATGTGGGGCGTTCTGCGCTTCTACAACTTGGTGCGATCAGGCATTACCTGGCGCGGTCCGGAGGTAAGTTGGAAAATGGGGGAATTCAAAATAATATACAGAATTAATTTTATATTAATTTTAATTAATTTATTTATTTTAAAACCAATAAAAGATAAACTAATGAAAAAAATACAATTACTTAACGGAGCTCCGGAAAAACAATTGCTCTAAAACTGGTTTTCTTATGTCAAAACACGAAAAGTTTAGATCGGCCGGGTATCTCTCTCCACCGAACACTTTTTTTTGGGAGCGCAACACAAAAGTGCTTTAACAAAAACAAATTTGAAAAAACACTTTGAACAAACTCTCGACAAAAAATGATCTTTTCAAAAAAGTTTGATTCAAATTGAACATTAATTAGCAATTTTATTTAATATACAGGTAAAATATTATAACATTTTTTGTTATTATTTTGATTTCCAAAATGAATGTCTTTTATTGCAGGTGTTATGTTTTGTTAGGTACCATGGCAAAGCGGCATAGTCGAGTTGCGCCATCAATTGTTAGGGATATTAAGCGATTTCTTATTTGTTCACTTATCTCGAGCCTAATATTAACTTCCACGTGCTTAAAAATATTTTTTATTTTTTTTCCACTTAAAGTAAAGTTGGGTAGAAATTATAATTTAATATAATAATATAATATATAATAAAAATATGTTTCGTAAAATTAACAAAAATTTTAACAATGCAGTCTCTTTTTATTTAGACTTAAAAATTATAGCAGTACTTTCTTAGCAATATTCATATTGAGTCAGTATTTTTGATTTAAATTGCTTAAAATAAAACTGATAATGCTTTCGTAGGAGTCTTATAAAATTAAGATTTAAGCAGTATATTATCAAAAAAAAAGTATTTCTTATCGATGCTTTGTAAAAATAAAATACGGCTTAGTTGATCCGGTTTGAGTCTATTTCGTTTTTTGGTCAAAATATCCGATGCCGCTAAAAAAAGCCCGTTCGCAGGGAAAAGATGATCCCACTACCAGTAAAAATTGCAGCTCAATTTTGTATAAATTGGGATATGTGTTTTCCTACAATCCCAAACCTGTAGAGGTTTATTTTCAAAACATGCTAATGGCATTCGCCAGTATGCGCTTATCTCAACATCAATATCACCATTTGGCTTATGAGACTGCGCCAACTGATGATGGTGGTTTCAATTGATGTTCCTGGCAGGTTTACACTATTATTGTAGTCGTTGTCCATCGGCTTCAGTATAGACTTGATGTTAATAATGCAGTTTGAGCATGCCTAAAGGGTCGTTGAAATGCAATTTTTTAAATCTTGGATCTTTTACTGTGGCCATTGCCAGAACTGAGACCTGAAACAATAAATTTAATAAAAATATTTTAAGATATGATATTTAAAACATACATAGTAATATTTTGTAAAAGTGTGCGTGGCACCATCCCCGTCCTAATATTTATTTTTTTTATTTTTTATATATTTTTCCAAAATCAGTGGAAATGTTAAACTATTAATATTGTTTTTAACAATTTCTAACGTTTTATAAAGGGTGTATTTTTTAGAGGTATAGAACTTCGAATTGAAATAAAACACAAGAAAATCGTTTTAATGTCCATCAATTTGGCTTTATTGGAAGGATAAATTTATGCTGTTAATGTTTAAATATGATTTCCGGCATGTGGCCGCCGCGGCTGACGAATGTTGGCTTCCAAGTCCCCTAACGTATGTGGTTTGTTGACGTAGACGAGCGACTTCACATATGCCCAAAATAGATAATCCAAACGATCCATGATTCACCGAATTAATTGCTCTGATGGACGATTATGTCGACCATAAAATGGACGGAGCTTGCGGTAAACTTCGCGAACAGAACCGTTTGTCAACCTGTTCTTTTGTCAACTTGTTCATGATAAAATGGCACACCAAACTGAACATAAATGACATTAGAGTTGCCAGATTTAACAAAAAAATGTCAGCTTTATCTCTACTCGAAAAATTAACCTCTAAAAAAACACCCTTTATTATTACCAATAACAATAATCGTGATTTTTCGATAAAAGAAGATGAGAGTCCTCTCAGATGGCTGTAAGCATAACTTACAAAAAACAAAAATTGGGGGCGGAGATAGTGCCACGCCCACTCTTCTTAAATACTTCTGGAGCTATCCATAGCACTAGGAAAAAAACTGCATCAAAATATCTTGTGTATTTTACAATTTATTAAATAATTTCATAAAAACTGCTTATATTCCCCAAAGGGCACTGCGAGCAAATCGACATTTAAAAATGTGAGGTTGTGTCCTAAAAAATGAATTTTCTCAAAAAGTGCAAGGAATTACACATTGAGACCAACTATTTTAAATAGAGAATTAATCACTCTACAACATGGATTTACTCACTTGCACAAGTGTTACCAATTTTTTGTAGCAGCAAAGTTTACCTTTTCTTTCAAAAAGAATCAATTGACACCACTTGCTAATTGCACAAATATTTAATAAGAAACGTTCAAAGTTTACTATATACGAGTAGCAGCACAAAGTAAAAACACTATTTATTAACATCCATTGCAAAATTGTACTTCTTAAATGATTTTCCGGGACATTATTGAATTTTAAAACGCACTGCAGGCATACCCTTAATCAAAGTATGAGGTCTTCGCTTGCAACAGCTCACTTTAACAGCTGTTATTTTAACATTGGACTGTTATATTAACATTTCTGGTATGTAACATAACAGTTGTATGTATTAATGATGTTTTAGCATTACAAATTCATAGACTCAATACTTGTGCAAAATGAGTTAATGCCAAAAATTAGCAAAAGCTTGACCTTGTTGTTATTCTGGAATAAATATTTTGTATCACAATAATTACTAACATTAGTTTATAATTAATACACTTACTTTGGCATTATAATTAATAATAGCTTAAAATTTATAAGCGACGCACTGCCAGTGCCGCACTGAAACCAAATACGCAATACTGTAAAATTAATCGACAGCTGCTTTTGTCAAACTTTGATGCATCGATAAACATCGGTATCAACAAAATCATTTTTTAATTTTAATTTTGACTGAGTCCAACTTATTGTTTCTCGCATTGACAACAGAGGTTAAATCATTTTCTTCTTTCTCTACAGGAATTTTATTAGCCGGTTGCAGGCTTTACATTTAACGTTAACGTCGTCAGTTGTAGCAAAATATTTTAAAATATTAAAATGTACTTTCCGCGTCGCCATGATACCTATTACTGCAATAAAACCCATTCATTTTGAAATCAAAACAATAAATAAAAAGGCATAATTTGTTCCTGGGTATTAAGTTATTATTTAAATTATAAAAAAAAAATGTTTACAATTTTTTTGTAGATGCTAACACCTCTACATTAATATTTTATGTGACCAATTTTTTAAGAGTCCCAAACAGTGCTATTATAAAAATTGAAATGGCTTAATTAGTTTACTGTAGCGCTACAAAACATTTAAATAAAATACTCTGACACAATCGTTCAGTCTTTGTGTGTGGAAATATTTGTGATTTGCTTAGGGCCTATAGAATGCTTGAATGCTTTAATGCTTGAAAAAAAATTCACTATTATTAATAAAATAGAAATGATTTGATTTGAAAATGTCCAGAGACTCTCAAATTGAGACATTAAAGAGAAGCGGATGTTGTTTTACATATCTGAACTAGAAGGATAACGAGGCTGAAATAGCTTTCTTGATTTTTAAGGTACTGCCTTTCTGACTGCCTTTCAAAGACAATTTTGTATTCTGTTTTGTTTCTTTGTTTTTTCATTTCATATTTTTTTTTAAATTTTTGATTTAATTTAATTGATGATAATAATTTAAAAATATTATATAAGTGTTCACCGCTTACTAACTGCTTCAATTATCCGTCCGACTAGGCCAAAACCGCCATCTTTGCACCCATGTACAAGAGCGTGAGCACACACAGCAAATCCTCGCCAGCCCACCTGGAAGGGAAGAGGTCAAAGCAGCGCCAGAGACGCTATAGTGTCGAAGTGGAGAGTGGTTGTTGTGCTATCTTTGACTTTGACATGGACTACGATGAGGATGATGAGGACGGTGCGGGGGATGATGGCGTGGGTTACGATTATGATGACTACTATGACTACTATGAGGATGAGGACGAACAGCAGCTGGAACTAGAGCTGGAGCAGCAGGAGGATGCCGATTGTAGCATGTTGGGTGCTCGGGTGCCCAAGACACGAACTCGCAAGGTCAACTCACAGGTCAAGGGTCAGCGGCAACGGCAACGCACCAACAACAACATACGCAGCGTGCTGATAAACAAGCGACACAACAAATACAAGATCAGTCGACCGCAAACCCAGCTGGAGGTCATCAATGAGTCGGAGAGGAGTGCGGGAAGCGGCAGCGATGAGAATGACTCTCTGCTGGTGGCCTATGACAGCAGCTCATCATTGGCGTCGGTTTGACATTGGCCGCCATGCCACAATGGAGCTGCAACAAATGGGAGCCGGAGTCACACTGCGCCATCAGCTGATGACAGCAGCGGGAGCGGTGACGACAGCGACGCCAGCAGCAACCGGAGCAGCAGGAGCAGCTGCAGCGAGAACAACGATCCACGAGAGCGTCTGCAGCCTGGAACGCGACTCCCTGGTAAATGTTGTGGTCAGCGTAAGCGTCGACGTTCATTGCGACGCGTCTACTGCGCTGTGAATCTCTCCATAATGGGTCTGCTGGTGGCCGTGGAGATCTATGCCCAAGTGGCCATATTTCTTTAAATAGTTCAAACCTCCTAAAAGAACTCACAAATCAATAAATGATGAATATTCTAGATGAATCGTCTTCAAATCACTAATTTACTTCAATACTGTCATAAAAAAAGGTGCGGAAATAATAATTATGTCCAGTTCTATATTGTGTACAAATTTCATATTCATATCTTGTATACTTTTCATGTGCGTGTCAAAAGAATTCTTGTTTTTACTGCAAGTTGGTACTAATAGAAAACTATATCACAAGTCTTGAAGCAAATGAGTAAACTAATTTGATCAAAATTCAAGAAATATCCAGCAAAAGTTTGCCAAATCTAAACATATATGTATATTAGATAAAAGTAATGATTCTCTAAGAAACAAAATAAGAAGCAGTTTAATGTAAATAACAAAAAAATTAAGAATATCTTCTTTCTTTGCCAAATCTAAACATATATGTATATTAGATAAAAATAATCATTCTCCAAGAAATAAAATAAGAAGCAGTTTAATGTAAATACAAAAAATTAAGAATATCTTCATTCTTCTATTAATTAAGGATCTTTTATATTCTATAAACATTCTATTGGCCAGCATTTCAAAATATCAAAATATTGTAGATTCAGGTTATTATGAAGTATATAAAGATCGAGCTTTAAGAAACATTCTTACTAACATACATAAATACTAATGTTTAACTTTCGTTTTTTTTTCCGACCTACTTAAACAGAACAGAAACTTGCACAATTCGAACTGTAAAGATAAGAACAATATGTCGTACACCAGATAAGATCTTTAATGCATTATAGCTCTTTACATAGACTATCTTTAATTTTCGTTCTTGGGTTATTAACCCAGAAGAAGCTTTAAAAATAAATAATAAATAAATATATGTAACCGTAAGAGTTTTCCAGCATGTCAAACCAGCCGAAGAAAAGAAACAATAAGCAGTTCTAAGTAAGAAATAAAACTTAAAGTATTTAGATGTAAACGTTTTAAATGTTTAAGTGTGTTAGTTAATTGTAAATAAAAAAGAAAAACCAATCAAGCGGCTCATATTGATTATCTAACTAACAATAATCATATCGCTAATATTATTATTATTAATATAACTGTACAGTACAGTACAGTTGCGTCTGCAAAAACACAACATTAAATGTGACTTGATGTATACCCAGAGATATGTATACCACAAAAATATATATACACGTATAATTAAATAACAAAAAATAAACACTTGATATTTGTGCAAATATGAGAAACACGTTCTTGATGGCCAAACGTGTGGGACACGTGAGGGAAGTAACCACTAGAAGACTCCATACCGAAATTCTCATTTCATATTTGCTAATCATCCCAAGTACCCCAAAGACAGATAAATAGATACTTTGTGACGTTAATGGAATGGGGCCGACTAATTAAATGATAAGAGTAAAAACCCAAAACTCGTTCACCCCACACGCGAATCTCCAATGAGTACTTGAACGAGTATACTCGTACTCACACTCCAATTCATAATCATACTCATACTTATAGTTGTTTGTAGTACTCGCTAATTGCGACTAAAATATCGATCTAATCAGTTTAGGGCATTAGATTTATAAGCGCCTGGGTTTTTCAGAATGTCCATCAGTAGCGAAACATGTGGAGTCCAATACTGATTGCCCTATTCTTCTTGGCCAGCAGCAGCCAGGCCCGTCTGCTGCCCATCCAAAATGAGCTGCTCTGGTCGGCGGATATGATCGAGTTGCCCCTCGAGGCGGATCTCAATGATTTGTCCATCTCGAGAGCTGGTAAGTTGCTGAAAACAGCCACAGCTCCTGAAAATAATTAAAGACTTATCCCATTCAAATTAAATTAATTGCTATCCTAGCTGGCTGCTCCATTAAGATTAGAAGCACAGAAATGAAGAATCCTCAGCCACTGTTGATTAAGCCTGGCACCTCAGAGTTCTATCCATTCTCGGCTACCGGCTTTGTGGATGTTGATCACGACAAGACCATTGAGTTCGCCTGCACCAGCAGCTTGGCCGCTCCCCTTTCGGGTAAATCCGTAACCGCCAAGTGTGTGGGTGGCTCGAGATTCAAAGTGGGCGATAAGGAGCACGACATCTCGGACATTAAGTGCTCTTCCTGGCCAGCTTTCGTCGGCAAGAAGTCCGGCAAGAGTTGCAATGGTGGTACCACCCTCATCAATGTGGGCTTTGAACTCAGCGGTTCCCGGTTTGCCAAGCAGTACGAGGTGTGCTTCAATGAGCACGAGGAAGTCACCCGTTATGTCTATCACACTCTGGATGCAGGCAGCAATTACTATGCCACTGGTGTGGATCGCATCAACTTTGCTCCCGGCGGATTCTTTGCTGGCAAAAATGTGGACAAACTGTACACGCAGGCGGTGCAGAAGGAAACCATCGACAAGGCCTTAGGCATGGATTCCTCTCGCTACTTTGACTCCCCCAAGAATGTGTTCCTGGCCCGTGGTCACATGGGTGCCAAGGCGGATTTCGTCTATCCTCCGGAGCAACGTGCCACCTTCCTGTTCATCAATGCGGCTCCTCAATGGCAGACCTTCAATGCCGGCAACTGGGCACGTGTCGAGGATGGAGTGAGGGCCTGGGCATCGAAGAATAAGAAACATGTGGATTGCTGGACTGGCGTCTGGGGTGTCACCACCTTGCCCAACAAGGATGGCAGGCAGACCGGCTTGTACTTGGCCTATGATCATAATGGCAATGGCCTGATCCCAGTTCCCAAACTCTACTTCCGTGTGGTCATAGATCCCTCCACCAAAAAGGGTATTGTCTTTGTCGGTGTGAACAATCCCCATCTGAGTCTTGCTGAGATCAAACGCGACTATATTCTCTGTGACGATGTCAGCGATAAGATCAACTGGATCAGCTGGAAGCGCACAGACATCACTGCCGGATACTCCTATGCCTGCTCGGTGCCCGAGTTCCGCAAGAAGGTGACCCACTTGCCAGAGTTCTCCGTCAGCGGATTGTTGGTCTAGGTGCATTTAAGTTTAATTTAAGATTGAATGTTTAAATGAATTTTACAAAAACTTTTCAATTGTTTGATAAGATTGAAATATGTTGAATAAAACAATTAAAAATGCTATAATCAAGACCCTGAATATTTATTTATTTATGTATCTATTTACTGTCAACTTAGAGCAGTAGACCAAAAGTAATTAAAATTGTAAATTAAGTTAAACTACATTATAAATTTAAATTTATTTTATTAAAAAAATAATGTAAAGTCTAAAATGAAATTTGGCATCAATTAAATCAATCAAATTACCACATACTTTTAGGCGCTATCATTTCTTAAAGGCTTGAAAAAACCATAAATGCCGTTTCTTTCAGCCAGAAACCCTATATTATTAATCGTTCTAACCAGAAAATATTGATATTATACATTTTTTATAGCTGACGAAAACAATACGCCCTCCTGATTCCATTCATGGAATTATTAATATAAAATATTTCTGATTTCGATTTTTTCCTTATTTTGTGATCCCATCGTCCACATAACTCTAATTCCTTTATCTAATGATTCCCAATTTTAAGCATATATTATTGCATCCGTTCCTAATTGATTTTCACATATTTGTATATTCGATTTAATCGTTCAGTTTATTGAAATACCCTAGACAAGAAGGCCATTTTTGGCAGTCAGGGCTGGCAAATGCTTGACAGTCTTGAGGAAATCGGCGACCTCACAGGCATAAGACCAGCCAGCCTTGATGTCAGTTTTCTTCCAGTTGATGTAGGTAACCCTATCGCTGACATCATTGCAGATCACATAATCCTTCTTGATCTGAGCCTCAGTCAAATGGGGATTGTTGACGCCGACAAAGACAATGCCACGGTTGGTCGAGGGCTCAATGACCACTCGGAAGTAGAGTTTCGGGACGGGAATCAGCCCATTGTTGTTGCCATCGCGGGCCAAGTAGAGAGGAGTCTCGACACCCTGTTTGTTGGGCAGAGTGGTAACGCCGTAGACACCCGTGTAACAGTTGACATTCATCTTGTTCTTGGAGACCCAGGTGCGGAGACCATCCTCGACACGTTGCCAGTTGCCGGCGTTGAAGACCTGCCATTGAGGAGCCGCATTGATGAACAGGAAGGTGGCACGTTGCTCGGGGGCATAGTCGAAGTCGGCCTTGGCACCAAGATGACCACGAGCCAGATAGATATTTGTAGCTGTATTGAAATACTTGTCCGCATCTCCGCCCAGATCCTTGTTGATGGTCTCCAGCTGGGTGGCCTGAGTGTAGAGCTTGTCGACATTCTTGCCATTGAAGTAGCCGGCGGTCTGGAAGGTAATACGGTCCACGCCCGTCTCATAGTAGTTGCTGCCCGGAAAGAGCTGATGACGCGTGTAGCGAGTCACTTCCTCCTGCTCGTTGAAGCAAATCTGCATTTGCTCAGCGAATCGCGATGAGGTAATCTCGAAGCCAACTCGAATAACCACGCCACCATTGCAGGCAGCACCAGTTTTGACGGCCTTGAAGCCAGGCCATGACTTACAGGCGAGATCCTTGAACTGATAGCTGCTGCCATCGACCTTGAAGGTGGTGCCGCTCTCGCAGGTGGCTGTCAACAGGTTCTGGGAGTGTGTGGTAAAGCCACTGGGACACCACAGCTGCAGGGTCTTGCCACTCTCCACCTCCATGACGCCGACATCATTGAAGGGATAAAAGCTCTCCGAGTTGGTTACCAATACAACGGGCTCTGGCTTGGGCATGCCACCTCGAATGGTCACCTTGCAGGCTGCGATATATTAAATATGTTTGATATAAGAAGCAACCAAGTGGATCAGACTTCCTACTCACCGGCTGCACGGTTTTCAGCCACGGGATCTACATCGTAAATCTCATCAATCACTGGAGGCAGCTCCAGGTCAGGAAGGGACTCGAAGGCGACACGAGCCCAGGCAGCCGGAGCAACAAATAATATTAGCAAACAGAAGCACTTCATTTTGCTTATAGCAAATGCCTTGGGATCGATCCATTCTTAAATAGCCTCGGCTAACTGACAAACTAACTGATATGTGAACTTAACATTATCTTATTGGCATTATCGATTGGCAAATTAATAAAAAAGTATATTATAAATATTTCATAAATCTTAAGCACAAATACCTCCGGAATTGGTTATCTTATTCAATTGGGAATTTACGCGCTTCGTTTATTATATTCGAGTGCTCGCACAGATAACCAGATAACTGAAGAACTGAGAATGGAGAATGGAGAATGGAGAATGGTGAATGGTTGTAGGGGAGGGGGGCTGAGACTAAGCTCAATATGTCAAAGTTCGACGGCCATTGGCGTTAATTAATGAAATGTAAAATGAACAGCAGCGACAACAGGAAATGCGGTGAATGAAACGAAAGCAATTAGGACCAAGGACCAAGGACGCCGCTGAAAGCACGAAAAGGATAAGGATGAGAAATCGGAGACGAGCAGAAGAACGAGCAAAATGAAGGGACGCCGCGTATAATTTGTGAAAATTGATGATTTGTTTAGATTTACGAATGAGCGAGCAAAACGAGCCAAATTGGCACGTAGCAGGGACATCAACAGGACAAAGGCAACAACAAAATGGTGAAAAGGAAAAAAAGGTGCCTCGATTGCCAAGAAACCGAAAGGTAAGTACGAGTATTGGCCAAGGTCCAATGCTCCCAAGGTGTTCCCTAATTGATTTGATGCAGATAAATGAGCTAAGCTCAAGTCAGGCGCAAATGTTTAACGCCGCCTCTCGCTAGATGGCGCCAGATAATGATTAATGACTGCCACGAGGCATGCTGGCCAAAGTTTTCGCAGGCATTAGGCCATCAATTAATTATATGTACTATGTGCGAGGATTTCACATTCCATGGAATAAAATCGAGGACGGGACCTTTGGGGCTCATAAACTTTAATTACTTGTTGATTCGCCATTGTTCATGCAATATGAATACATTCCAATTTGCGGTAATCCATACTTCAAACAAGTGTTTTGACTGATTAGTCGCTTTCTTAATTGATTCGACAAGATTGAAGCGTTAAAATTCAAGTTTACTATAAATTTAATTTTCTATGGAAAAACTAAGGCATCAAAATAATATACTATATCATGCGTAATTATCTGATTAAAAAAAGGCAAGTTTTTTAAAATATCTAAGGAACACTTTGAAATATATTTTATATCTCTTTATTCCTAGAGTTTTAAATTGTAGTTGACTTACAATTCATTTTGATTGTTAATATAATCGTATTTCCTAGTATTCTTTTAAATTTAAAAATGCTTTTGGTAAACTACTCTGTCTCGCCTGTGATAAAAAATTGCTTTTTTAAATAAAATTTTTATTTTTCAAAATAAAACAATACTTTAATAATTAAATGAAAATAGTTTAAATTCATTTCAATCGAGTTTTATAATTGAATTATTAACTATTTTTAAATAGAAAGCAAAATAGTTTGCATACAGAATACAAAAAATTGTTTTTGAAAAAGAGTACCAAAATTAATTTGTTCAATTTTAAAGTTATAATTAAGGAATCAAATATTATTTAATATTTATAAATACGATTATTGATTTATATTGAACCAAACATAATCCATTATAAATTTTGAATTTTGCAGCCATGATTATAGTACCAGGAGTGTTACTTCTCGGGTGCTAATATAAAATCAGGATTACTGTTGATAATCAAAATTAATACGTACACACAAATTGAGACGCGAATTGGACACCATTTCAAGAGATGATAACTCTATGATTTTAATTAATATTTTAAATATTTAAACAATATGGGAAGACTCAGAGCATAATTTATAGAATGCTAAGTTACGTTCATCGATAGCAAATCAGTTTAAATTCTGTCTGCAGCAACGCAGATTCCATGGAGAGTTTGTTTGTACCGGAAGTGTGAGGATAGGTCTTGATGACCAAAGGTTTTATCAATAAAGCTTATATAAATGGGTCATATTAATAACATATGTATGAATGTATGTGTATGTGTGGGTGTGTGTGAATATAGGTAGTGTGTCTAGATGTAGCAGATGCCTTTGATTGATAAGGCTGCCTAAGCGTGTTTGCTTAACATAAAGGAAAGCGAGTCAAAGAAGCAGCCAACATTTTGCACCTTTTCAACAGGTTGTGAAAAGACTTCAAGCAAATTGAAAGCGAGAGTCAATAAAGCGTTTGGCAGACCAGAAAACGAAAAGAAAAGAAGAGGAAAGATGAGAAAGAGCTGCCCGAGGCGAATGATTCTCTGTCTGTCTAACTGTGTCTTTTTATATATATATATGAACATTTCTGTATCTGTGTGTGTGTGTGTGTGTGTGTGTGTGTGTGTGTGTGTATATTAGTGTCTGAGCGCAATGATGGATTAAATGTATTTCAAAGGCGTGAAAGCTAAAAGGTAGCACAAAGTATCGCATTGTGGTTACATAATAAACATCAAGCACACTTCAATTTAGCTTAGGGCAGCTCTTCACCCAAACACCCACACACCCACACACAACCACACACACACACACACACAGTTAAAAGAATTCAACGCTTGGACGATTCAGTGTGGCCCAATAAAATATATATTGGCTAATTGTCAAAGGCTTACAGCTTGTAGCTTCGGGGCTTATGCAAATCAGGCCAACAACTGTGCAGTCAGGTGTAAGATCTCCGATAATTTCAGTGGGTCTGAGAAGCAGGGACACGGACCGGGTTATCCTTTGGTTTGCATTGACTTACGCCTAATAAAATCTGACAAGGATAAAGCTGCGATACACTCTTTTAAGGATATGTGAGCGTTCTTTAAATATTTACTGATGACTAGCAAAAACATTGAGAACACGAGCAACTAATGAAGCGTGTGCTGAAAGTTGAGTATAAAGGCGTTCCAGGGATTCAAGTTTATCTTCCAGTATGTCGAGATAGAAACTGTTGTATTCCTCAAAACTAAACCATTAGTTTGACAGCCATGAAAAATTAAGCGAAAAACAGCTGCGTGAAAATTATCAAAGTAGTTGAACATGACGGGCAAATGTCCAAAAATGGCGGTCATGATTAATGGTGCAGCAGCGCCCTCTGGCGTTGCAACTTTACAGCACACTTTAGATGTCGATGGATGACAGCAGGAATTAGTTGAACGTTTATAACTAAAAACTTTCCTACTCAAAGAACTTGTCGGACAACCGAGCTAAACTTAATATTTACGGTTCGGTTCATTATTTGGTTTGGATTACGTAGTAAATTATTACTAGTCTTTGTGGATTTTTCGCACACTCATCTAAGATGGAATCTTTAAAGTCAGCTTTTTTCGGATACTATCTAAATTTATTAAACCGTTTGTAATCCGCAAAGTAAGCACTAAATAAGCTGTGTAATCATAAAATAGTTTTTTGATGGTTGCTTTTAAATGCCAAAAGCCTATACATTAAAATTTGTAGGTAAATAACTAATTTAAACTGGGTCTGATATCTGACTTTTCACTAACCCTAGCAACCAAATGTAGACCAATCTTTTAACATTAATTTGAAATACATCCAGAACATTTATATTTTCATATAAATTTTTTACTTTAATTTTCAGCTATTATTTAATAATTTTATTTTAATTTAAAAATGTATACATTTTTTTACAGTCAAGAATAGACCAATTATTTTTGCTTCAATAATATACCTATGGACCATAATATAATATAACTGAAATTAATTTTTTGTGTTACTCTTTAAAATTAATTAATGGAACCGATATTTGTGAGCTCAAAAATAAGATCTCTCATAAGTTATAATCCATTATGAATTAAAAGTACAATTCGGGTTCATTCTTCCAACTAATAAAATTTAAAGGCTTAAAACTTGTTTAATGTATATTATTTTGGAATTTCCGCCAAGTGATATACCCGTGATGACCATTTTGAAGAAAATGCAGAGGGTATAATAATGTTGCAAATTACTTAAAGTTACTTTTTTGTGTTCACAGACACAACGAGTTAAAGACCAAACTTGTGCAAATTTGTGCAAGTTTGTGCTTGTCGGCGTATGACACGCATTAAGAAGCAATTACGAAAATTGAAAGCATAAAAATCTCGGAACGACAACGGCGAGCACAACAAGAAAAATAACAAGAAAAACTGGCATTAGTCTGCTGTCACAGAAACAAGCCGAAACACAAACTCAACACACCCTGTCACCACACACACACACAGACACACACACACACATTAAGACAATTACAATCTGCACATGTGTTAGTCGTATATAGTCTTATGTTATAAGACATGCGTTGACTATAAAGAAAAACCCAATTAAAAGTGATAAAAGTTATTGAAGCATAGCCGTAGAATTTGCTATTCCTCCGCAAGCCCCACGCTCAAAAACAGAAGAAAAATAAAAAGAAAATGCACACAATCACATATAAAAAGAGAGCAGGAAAGAGCAAGAGCAAAGACAGAGGAACAAACAAATGGGCAACAAGGAAAAAGCGAAAAGCGGTCGAAAACAACCGTACAAAGTGGTTGCCATTAGTGTGTTTTCCACAGCGACGGAAAGCAACAAGGAACTGATTCCAGATTATCACACGTTTGTGTCTAGCATCAAAACAAGATTGAACAAATGAATCCTGAGCCGAGAATACTGTTCCAATCTTTATTACACCATTTTTCAAATCAATTAGAGGATTTCTTTTGCTTCTTGTCTTCAAACACGAGTGGACAAGTCAAATAAGATAAATAAAAGTAAAAAACACCTAGACGACGGATTATTAAGGGAAAATGTGATAAAAAGTTGAGTATTCTTTTTATAATAAAGAGCAGATTTTTTATCGAAAACTTTTTCATCAATAATAATAAACTTTTCTATTGATACTAAATTATTAAAAATGTGTCACTTGGAACTGAACAGAAATGCGCATTACCTCGATTGTTGGAAAATAAATTATTTATACAGTTAAATAACTAAAAATAACTCATTTGTATTATATATATAGGATTTCAAAAAAGAAAAAACCACATAATCACTTTTATTAAGAAGATTTTTTTTTAGTTATAATATTTTCTTCTTATGCATTAAAATTTTATTGGACTCAATTTTATTTTCAGAAAGAATATCATTTTTATGGGTTTACGAGTATCTCAATTCAATTATCTCTTTAAAATTAATATTATTTAGGCCCATTAAAAAAAAAGGATAAAAACAGTTAACTTTAATATTATCTTTATTGTATGTTAGTGTTGTTATTATTCAATATACGTAATAACTTGATATAAACCATTGATAAACAATTCTTAAAGGCTTATTCTTAAATTAAAAAATAAATGGTTATTTGTTTACGTAAACATGAAAATCCCCTTAGGCATTTCTAAGAGAATGTTTATTTGCTTACATAAACATGAAAATTCTGGAAATATGCAGTTCCTGAGAAAAGTTTTTCTTTTTTGCTCTATGTGAATCGACATTTTCAATTTAATTTCGATTAAATTGCAGGTGACATTTTTTTGAATTGAGTTTTCTCAATTAAATTGATTGTTTTGTCCTCAAATGGCTTGGTAATATAAGTTTGTAGTGCTTCTATCAAGTCTTAGAAAACGATTAAGGTAGACTTCCTTTTCGATTATCCTGCTTATCCGGCAACCAATCAAAAGTCAACTAACAACTTACTTATTTCATTCAGTAAAGCAATTGAGCTCGAAGCTGCAACTTTCTTGCAATGGCATGTAATTGACTTTGGTCGGACAATTTGAGCGGCACTTGGTCGACCAATTAAACGCCATTCGACCGCCAATTGCAGCTGTCGTCAGAAATTGCTATAAAATTGCGTATACGTAATATGACAGCAGGCGAAATGAAGCAAAGTGGAAGAAGAGTCACTGAAGCGTAATCAATGCATAATTTTAATGCCAGCTTTTTTTTTATTTTAAACGTAGTTATATTTAATGGCTTCACTGTGGCATTTGCTGGCCGAAAAGGTCGCCAGCTCACCAGCTCGCCAGGTCGCTATAAAAGCGACTGTCAACGGAATGTGCATGCAAAGGAGTAGCAAGTGTAAGAGCTGGAGCATGAACTCGTTAATATTCCCAGGACGGCTTCTCTGCCTGCTGACAGCAGCAACATCAATGTCAGGCCACGTGTCACTGCCAGCTGCCGGAGCAATCCCCCGCGGACAGCAACAAGAGCTGGATCAAGTGAAGGAGCCGGGGATGGGGCAAACGGACGAGGTCAAAGGCGATTCATGGGGCAATCAGTTGCCGGATATGCTAGTCGCTTACTATCGCCAGCATGGCGTGCAAAGTCTGATGCTGGTTGTTTGTCACGCGGACATTGGTGAGTTATACCCCCTCCCCCTCCTCCCCTCCCCTGGGTTGCTATATTTATGAACCACCCTCCCCCTCTCTCTCTCTCTCTCTCTCGCGCACAGCTGCAGCAAATTTACAGTTGCTGTTGCAACACTTCACAGCAAACAATTTCTATGTGCAGGTCAACACGGAGCGCACTTTGAATGATCTGCGTCATGTCAGCAATGAGTCGGACACGCCAGAGGCGCCACCACCCCGCACCTTTCCAGCGGACAATGAAACCCACTGGCAGCTGTCATTCCAACTGCCAGCCTTGTCCTATAAACTGGGCATCCTCCTGCTGAAGTTCAACAGTCCCTGTGCCCAGAATCTTTTGCGCTGGTCAGCAGCTTCGGAAAATAATTATTTTACTACCAATCGGTATTGGTTGCTCCTCACCCAGGATCTGCAGGATGTGAATCTGCTAGAGGATACCGAAATCTTTATACCGCCCGATAGCGAACTTAAGGTAATGTGGTTTAACCCCACTGAACCCTTTACTGCCACTCTGCTGGATGTGTATAAAGTGGCTGCCTGGAAGCCTCTTAAGCGTCGCCTTGTTGGTCAAAATCTGCGCAATTCCCGTCACATTGTCCACGCTCTGCGGCACTACGGATCGCCGATTACCTATAGGCAGAATCTGGACGGTGTTGTCTTCAATACAGCCATTGTTATTGCCTTTCCCGATCTATTCACCAACATTGAGGATATGTCCATGAGGCATATTGACACTATTTCCAAAGTTAATCATCGCTTAATGCTGGAGCTGGCCAATCGATTGAACATGAGGTACGTATTTTTATACCCTGCACTTCTATATGTCCACTTAGAGACGTTAGAGAACCAACAAACTTCATAGCCTATAACAGATAGGTCGATCTCTAAAAGATGGAGACTTCAAATTTGATACTCAGATCAAGTTTGCTTTTATTTTTGGATCGGACCACTATATCATACAGCTGTTATATATATATAGGTCGAAAATTAAGTTTTAGAATGAACAAGTTTCTATTGTCTTTCGAGATATCTCAACCAATTTGACAGAATATGCATTTAAGTTCGTTTTGATTAAACTTGTATACCCTGAGCCCATTGAAAATGGGCAAAAGAGGGTATATATACCAACTCAAAGTAAATTCAATCCGCAAAATCTTGCCGAGAAGAAATAGGAATATGACAAAGATATTCACTACCGAAAATCTTGACGAAAGTGAAAGCCAGAACAAGCCCTTATAGCAGGGGTGCCACAGAAATTGAAACTAACCCAAAATATCCCAAAAATGTATGGAAATTTGAGAGATTTTCGGTTGGTTTCGCTTTCCGTGGCACCCCTGTATATTTAAATTAATATAATGTATTCCTTGCTCAATTTCAATAAGGAATTAAATTAGCTTTTTATTTATTAAAAGCTATGCATTTAATAAAACTTAATTAAAAAAAAAAGAATTAAATAATAAAAACGAAATATTAAATTATGAAACGATTTAGGTTAACGACTTAAAATATAATAAGTTAATTAAAGTTAAGTTAAAAGGATCAGAAAAATATTTCCTCAGAAAGTGGTTTTGAAAAAAAAAAAAAAAGGATTGTACTTTTGACAATTTAACAGCACGTATTTATAATGACCTATAACCGACGGATATAATTTATGCATTACAACCCTGAAATTGAATTTTATTAGAGTATAATCCTTCGAAGATGAGTTTTAAATAAAGAAAAATCCGACAAACACAAGTTAAAATTTAGCTATTGCAGGAATGAACGGTAAGAAATCATAAGATATTTAATTCAAAATTTTTATTTAATATGTAGATATACTATCATTAAAAATATTTAATATTTAATATATTTTGTCTTTGTCTCTGATTGATTGTGAGTAATCTTTCCAAGAATTAATTTGACCAACTCGTCAAATCTTTTGCCAACATACTTTCCCACCTAATGGACAGTTACAACACCTACCAAACAGTTAATTATGGCTGGCGTCAACCAAATGGTTCATTCGATGGATTGATGGGTCGCTTTCAGCGCTACGAATTGGACTTTGCCCAGTTGGCGATCTTTATGCGACTGGATCGTGTTGCACTCTGCGACTTTGTGGCCGAGACTTATCGCGTGAGAGCAGGAATCATGTTTCGCCAGCCTCCACTGTCCGCGGTGGCCAACATCTTCTCGATGCCCTTTACACAGGGTGTGTGGATATCCATATTGCTGCTGCTGATAATAACCATTGTGGTGATGCTATTGGAAATGCTTTTCTCACCACACACACACAACATGTCCTATTTGGATTCATTGAACTTTGCCTGGGGCGCGATGTGCCAGCAAGGATTCTATGTAGATGTGCGCAACCGATCAGGAAGGATCATAGTATTTACCACATTTGTAGCGGCAGTTTTCTTGTTTACCTCCTTCTCAGCGAATATTGTGGCACTGCTGCAGAGTCCATCAGATGCAATCAGATCGCTGGGGGATCTTGGACAGTCACCGCTGGAAATTGGGGTGCAGGACACACAATATAATAAGATCTACTTTACAGAGTCCACAGATCCAGTAACCAAGAGTTTGTACCACAAGAAGATCGCCTCCAAGGGCGATCACGTTTACATGCGTCCCACGACGGGCATGGAGAAAATGCGCACTGGATTATTTGCTTATCAGGTGGAGCTGCAGGCTGGCTATCAAATAGTCAGCGATACCTTCAGTGAACCGGAAAAGTGTGGACTCATGGAGCTAGAACCATTCCAACTTCCCATGCTAGCAATTCCAACACGCAAGAACTTTCCCTACAAGGAACTATTTCGCAGACAGTGAGTAGAGAATCAGAAACGAACCCTATTGACTACTTTTAATGCATTTGTTATTTCATTGGAATTGAAAAAAGAAGTCATAATCAAAATCTCATTTCCCTAGCATTAAAAAAAAGAAAAAAAAAATGACATTAAGTAGGAAAGTAGTGCTGATGATATACTATTTTTAAATTATTATTGAAAATTCAAGAGACACATTTTATTACTTATTTCAAACTAATTTTAATGAAAACTCAATTTACTAATCATTGAAACCTAAATTTTGAAAGCTTGTTATTTAAAAAAAAAAAATTTTAAAGAAAATATATAAAAAGAAAAAAATTCAAAATTTCAATATTATTACTAATTAAATAAAGATTTCATTTGTATAACCATTTAATGTGAAATAAAACATATTTGCATTAATTTTAATTTTTAATATTTAAATCAAAATGAAATAAGCACTACTTTAATCAATGTTAATGAGGATAAACTTCATTACCCCTTTTTTATTGCCTTTTAATATGTAATAATAATACTAATAGTGAATAATGATTTGGGACAATTCTATACAATTCAATATAGATTACGCTGGCAACGTGAGGTGAGTTTGGTGAATCGCGAGGAACGCAAATGGTTTCCTCAGAAGCCGAAATGTGAAAGTGGCGTTGGTGGATTCGTTTCCATTGGCCTCACCGAATGTCGCTATGCTTTTGGCATTTTTGGATGTGGAGCAGCTCTTAGTTTTGGTATATTCCTCATCGAGGTCATCTGCAAGCATAGCAAAGGAATCTATCGCATTGTTCAGGGTTACAGAGGCATGAGCCAGTAATCGGGCAATTTATTATTTATTGAATACACAATAATAGTTGTTAATTGTTAATTGTTGATGCTTAAATGGGTATGGACAACTTTTGGACTACAGCACGCAGCACATCTGGCGTTTTAAACTGCCAATTTCGGATGCACTTGCTCACACTACACCAGGATTCACCGTGAGTCGGCTCTGCGGCTATGCAACGTTCCAACACCTCCTGCTGTTGTTGCTCCGTGCCATGCAACAGCTCAAATTTGTAGAAATATGCCCAAGCATCGCCCAGATCCGGATCGATTTTCACCTAAGTAGAAGAATATTGATTAATATCTAAAGAACAGTAACAAGTGTAAAATTAAATAATAAAAAAAATTGTTATTTAAGCTTTATTTAACCGTGGACGATTGTACATTTCTCTCAGACGTTCCCAAGCCTCAGTGTAAGGCGCATCAGTAATTGGCAAATGTCGAATCATGGCGGCCCTAATGGTGAGAAGTGTTCTCAAATAGAAAAACTAAGATGATGCTTGTTCCCGTCAAACTCTCTGTTGATGTAGATGGGTGTGGGGGACCCTTCTTTTATATAACGTTCCTCGTAGATAGCATTATTACCCTCTGGATCCACATACCCATGCACATCGTCGGGAAAGGATAATGAATCTCCAAGATCCACAAACTCCTTCTAAGTGACTTGAAGTCTGAGGCAAGCTCTGTACGCTGTTTGATGGCATGTATAAAGAAAATTACCCAATGGAAATCAGATTGTTGTACGGACTTCGATCCATACGATATCAATAAAACTTTCGAAAATTTACTTTAAATCCGGCTCGAAGGACCAAAATATGTTAAAGATGTTAATCATCACGAAAATAATTCTTAGTGGACTGAACGTGTATATTTTAAAAGATATGTTTTTCGGAGTCGAAGAAAAATAGATTTTTTTCTCAAATTTTACATTAATTTCTATACATTTTAAGTCAAAATGTCTCTTTTAGAAAAACCGAGAGTGCAGTGTGTCTCTGCGTGATCACACATCCCAATTTGGGGACTTTGGGGTATTAAAAACAGATTTTGTGTCTTTCGTTGTCTGTCTATCCGTCTGTGTGACCGCCTTGATCCAAAGACTATAAGAGCTAGAGCAAACAAATTTGGCACACAGACTCCACTTGCGTTGGAGCAGATCAAGTTTGATTTAAATTTTCTCCACGCCCACTTTCGCCTCTGCAAATTGCAAAAAACACCACACCCACCAGTTTAAAGATTTTACGTTTTTTTTGGTAATTAACGTTATACATTATTATTATCTCTCATTCTACCTAATTGAACCAAGATCGGCTAAGCGGAACGGCGGTAATAGCTGTTATAGTGTTTAAGGAGAAACAAGCTCATAAAAGTATGTAACGGGTATTCGTATAGTCGGGGTCTCGACTATAGCCTTTCCAAATAGTTTTAAGCTATATGCATTATTTACTTTACAGCTGGATAGTCTGTACACCTTTGTAAGAACTTGCATTAAAAAAATTCACTACTCGGCGACTTTTGGCATAAAAACAGATTTTGTGTCCTTGCTCCAGATATTACTCGATGTATAAGATGATTACTAGTTTTATACCCTATTTCCACGACAGCACATTTGGCTCATTCGACGCCATTTTCATCATTCGGCCCGAAGGTGGACTTCATTTCAGTACAAAATCCGAATGATCATTTTAGCTCATTCATAATGAATGTGAAGATTTTTTGCCATTCGCCCTGGTGAATTTCAGTATTTTTTTTATCGAACACGCGATGTTTATCGATAAACTCGTGAAACAAAGCAATTAACACTTTAAGCAGCTGTTTTGTTTAATAAAAACGGTAGGCATTCAATTTGCGCCAATTATAATATCAAAATAAATTTTAAAGTGTTGTTATTGTCAGCTTTTTATAATTTGAGCACAGAAACCGAGCAGCTGATTTGCTTTCGGTGCCAAATATGAGCCACATTCAAATGTGAGCGAATGTGGCAAATGTGAGTGGTCGTGGAAATAGCCTATTATTCAACTGAATTCTTGGATATTGCTGTGCTACGCCGCGAAATTGTTATTAAATCTCATTTTAAATAGCATTATAATTGAATTTCAGAAAAAGTAAAATTTTTGAAAATTTGGTACTTTAAAAAAAATAAAAAATAAAAAAAAAGGAAACCGGCACACAAGTATTGGAATCCGTTCCAGGATAATTATCCTGTCGCTCAGGGCTTTGGAGAATAACCTACCATCAAGGATAATGCAAGACCGAAGGACCTACGAAAACATATCCTTGCTGTCGCAGGACCATTAGAGATAAACTAACTGCAGTAGGAAATTTATTCCTTGCTGCCGCAGAAATTCGTTATATTGCTAAATTAAATGAGACTTAATTACAATTATTTAAGGTAAGATTTATGATGAATTTACCAGAAAAATTGGATTGGGGTCTCACTTAGTTTATATTTAAAAAATCTTTGAAATTTTCATACAAAATTAAATTTTGCATGGTTGTTTTGTGTAATTTGTCAGTTTTCTTGTCCGTTTACCAACACTGATTTGGTCACACGGTCACAAGTAGCTTCTTTAACATCTACATAATCTACATCATAGTGGTTTTGGGAATGTAAATAGCGGGACTAGAAAAACAGTATTTTTTTTAAATAGCGTGTGATGTCTCTCTGTGATGTCTGTCTGGCACAAAAAATGAGCCATGTGGTGAGTGAGTACTCCACCTTGTATATTTTATCATGGTCCCTGACAAATACAGCACACTTAAAACTTGAGTAATACATTATTTAACAGTTATAAAATCAATGTTATTGTAAGTTTAACATTGGTGTGGATGGGAGGTACATTTACAGTCTAGTTTTATAAAATGCAGACTTACCGTTCGATTAAACCAGTCTCTGCATTTGGAGAACTTGTGCTCCGACCAGAACAGCTTAGATACCGCCAACAGCACGTGCGGATCGTGCTCGCATTTCTTGAGAGCATCCACAGATTTGGTCTTTCGCTGTGGTTTCGTTTCCATAAAAATAGCCTCTGCCCATAACTCGCCAGCGTTGGGACATTCCTGCAGAGCACGTGCCATCATTGTGCTGGCAATCTCCTTAAGACCCGCTCGCAACTCCACTCGAATAGCCTCCAGCCAGAGAACTGCCACCTTGGGATTACGAAGACGTCCTCGTTCCAATATTGAACGTGCTTTGGTTAGGACGCCCTTGCGTTCCTCCAAATTAGCAGACAGAATCCACAGGGGTATCGAAGTCGGACACTTCTTCAATGCCAACGTGTAGGTGGCGGCTGCATCATCCGTACGTCGCTGTTGCTCCTCAATCTGGCCCTTCATCATCCATAGTTTAGGAAATTCCGGAAATACCTCGACTGCCTCTGCCAACAGACGCAGTGCCTCATCGAAACGTTCCAACGCCCATTCCAGACGAGCTGACTTCATCATTACACGCGGCGTGGGAGCAGATCCACGTGCCTTGGCCAGCAAACGTCTGGCCCGCTCATATTCCGAGTTCTCCGACTCCAGCTTGACCGCAGCAAGCCAAATATCCTCGGAATTGGGATTTGCTTGAAAGGCCAATGAGAGAATCCCTCTGGCAGCTGGCACATCACCTGCCATCCACTTCGACTTGGCACCCATCAGCCAGAGAATCTCCGATTTAGGACAATGTGCCACAGCACGCTGCAGCAAGGCCTCTAAAGACTCGCGTGTTCCATGATTCTTCTCAAAGTATGCAGCACGTAACCAAATGCTCTTCTTCGAGGGGAACATCTGCAGAGCATGTGCGTAGACAGCTCGAGCGCACTCGAAAGCATTCTCCTTGGCACACTAAAAAGAGAACAAGGATTGGAATAGATCAACTTTTATTTATTTATTCAATCTTTATTATTAACTAAGAGCAATGTACATAAAAAGTTCAGTAAAATTACTTAAATAATCGAGCATACTCGACTGTCGGATACCCCGTACTTACTATGGTAAAAACTAATAATGGAAAAGTTTAAAAAATATTTAGTAAACTTAAATGCATATTCTATCATATTGGTTACAATGTCTCATAAAACATAAAAGTTTTTCATACTAAGACTTGATTTTCGCTCGATCGGTCCTATGACAGCTATTTGATATAGTGCTCCGATTTGAACCAACTTTGGACAGGGTATATAAATCCAAGTTTTATGTATATTCTATCAGTTTGGTTACGATATCTCAAAAAACAAAAAAGTTGTTCATACTAAGACTTGATTTTCACTCGATCGGTCCTATGACAGCTATATGATATAGTGGTCCGATTTGAACCAACTTTGGACAGGATATATAAATCCAAGTTTTATTTTTATTCTATCAGTTTGGTTACGATATCTCATAAAACTAAAAAGTTTTTCATACTAAGACTTGATTTTCGCCCAATCGGTCCTATGACACCTATATGATATAGTGGTCCGATTTGAACCAACTTTAAACAGGATATATAAAACCAAGTTTTATGTATATTCTATCAGTTTGGTTACGATATCTCAAAAAACAAAAAAGTTGTTCATACTAAGACTTGATTTTCACTCGATCGGTCCTATGACAGCTATATGATATAGTGGTCCGATTTGAACCAGCTTTGAACAGGATACAAAAAACCAAGTCATATGCTTATTGTATCAGTTTGCTTTAGATATCTCATAAAACAAAAAAGTTTTTCATACTAAAACTTGATTTTCGACCGATTGTTCCTATGGGCGCTATATGATATAGTGGTTCGATTCAAAAAAGAAACAAACTTGACCTGCCTGCAAGATAGAGGAATCTACATACCAAATTTGGTGTCACTAGCTTTTAAATTGTTCTTATAATTTGGATATGAAATTATTGTTTTCAATTTGTGGGCGATAAAGAGGGCGTGGCCGAATTTTGAAACAAACTTGATCTGCTTGCAATATAGAGGAGCCTACATACCAAGTTTGGTGTCTCTATGTCTTATAATCTCTGAGATCTAGGCGCTCATACAGACGGACAGACAGACGGACATTGCTATATCGACTCGGCTGTTGATGCTGATCAAAAATATATATACTTTATGGGGTCTGCCACGCCTCCTTCTGACTGTTACGCACATATTCGTTAAAACAAACCCAATAGACCCCTGTACTTTTTTTAAGTACGGGGTCTAAAAAGGACGACAAGCCCTGCAATCAAATATCTTTAAATAAACAAATATAAAAAAATATAATTTTAAATTGACAATTTTGAAATTTCATTTTAAAACTACGAAATTTTCTGATTTTTAATATTGTAAATGATAATAAAGTATAAAATTATTTGAACATTTTTTAAGATAATAAAAAAATGGATGAGAAAATTCTTAAAATATTCAATCCATCCAAAAAAAAAATTTTATTGTAAAAGTAAGTAAATAGAAATTAGTTGGTTAAAGATTTGGTCGAAAAAAAACTCCAAGACGATACAAGAAAGTAGTGTTAGTATTTTTGACAATTTGTATCAAAGAAAAGTAAATATAACTACGAAAGATTCTTGCTGGATATTAGGGTGCATTGATTTGTATGGCTCCCATAAAATCGAAAAATGGTAACCCAAATTCATAATCTACGGTGACTTCTAAGATGTTTTAACAAAGAAACCATAATACTATAATCAGTTTAGCAAGTTATTTTTAGAATATATTAAGTGTTTTTAGGCCGATCCTGACAAAATTGGTATTAAAATTCTGGTTAAGAACAGGTCTTTTTTAAAATGCAAGGATCAATAGGCTCTAAAGCATAATTTTTGTTCATGGAAGGAAAACACAAAGTTTATCAATTAAAAAAGAGGAGACTATGATTGAGTTTAGAACCATGGTTTCTTGGTGAAAATATCTTAGAATCGACCGTAGATTTTAATTTGCGCTACCATTTTTTGTGTAAAAAAACTTTGGAAGACTGACATGATAGAAGATGAAATTTTTTTAAGTGTATGGTCGGACGATACAGCAGGGAAATACAAATAAAGATAATCATCACAGGAAACAATCTTGCCTGCTCAAAGCTTATAAAAAAAAACGTTGATATAACATGGACAAGTATACTTACAAATTCGGCATCATCGATCCAGGTTTGCTTGCGATCCTCCTCCTCGACGCCAATTCCAATGATAGCCTTTACAATTGCCTGGCAACAGTTGACAGCTCCAGATTTCTCAGCTTCAATAGCTTCCTGGAACCAATGATCCCGATTGATTTCAACTCCGTTTGCTGTGAGCGATGTTAGCGAACGATCGACAATCTTCTCGACCATGTGTATGTTGCCATTGGCCTCCTCCAGTTTGGCAGCTGTTGTCCAGATCTGTCGATCTGTAGGAATATTTTCACGTGCTTTATTTAACACCTTTCGCGCATTCTCATAGGTTTCGAGACGAGCCAAAGCGAGCCACAATTCCACACTGGTATTGCAGCATTCCACAGCACGTGAGAGCAGAATTCGAGCATCATCGGGATTTTCCAGCTCCACGGCCGCCTTCCACAGACGCACTGAATTGGGTATGTGCTCTAGTGCTTTGCGGAAGACACGTCTCTTGGCTTTGGTTTCCGTCTCGAGGTCAGCAGCCTTAATCCAAATTCGCACCGATGTGGGAATGTGACGAGCCGCCTGAGCAATTACTGCTTTAGCCGTATCGGGCGGTTGCAGACGAGCTGCCTCCAACCAAAGATCCTCTGACTGCGGATTCATCTCGCAGCCACGCATTATTAAATTACGCGCCATTTGTACCTTTCCGGTGACCTCTTCCAAACGCGCAGAAGCTATCCAAGCAGGCGGATGATTGGGATTCGTTTCACGCACACTCTTGAGCAGCAATCTTGCCTTTTTAATGTCATTGATGTCTCCGCCATATGTGGGTATCATGCTGTGCAAATCTGTTAGATATCCTTTAGGATCAACCACTGTTTGTCCCGAGACAGAGTCCGAGACCTGTGAAAGTTTTACAGTCATCAACGTATTACGTGCCTGACCAATTTTACGTAAATCCAAATCTCCTGTGGGCGTCAACATGCCGGGCGTGGCCACGCCTGGAACCATGGAAGCCAATCCTGAGCTTGCATCCAATGAGGATGTCGTCTCGCCACCCAGATTACGAGAGAGCACACTGTCCGGCAGCGGTGTGAACTTCTCAGCACGCGGATTACGTTGCTTGCGATTACGACTGTCCCCCACTTCTGGTATAGTGGACCATTCTTCCGAGGTGACTGTGGCCAGGGAGCGCTTGAGATCGCTAAACTGCTGCTGAATCTTCGGACGTTCCTGGCGATATCGTTCCAGATCCTCACGCAAGCGACGATCGCGATATTCTTTACGCTTCTCGTCCATCCGTTTCTCTATGGAATCGTAAATGGCATCCGCTTCTTCATCATCCTTGTCATAGGGATCCTTGGAAAACAGAGAGCCACTGTAGCCGCTAAACTCATCGTAATTGGAGTCATTCAAATCCTCATCCTCCTCTTCCTCCTCATCCTTCTTCTTCCGCTTGGTGGCAGGCGGTGCGTGACGGTCGTCGGAAACATCATTGGCGTCGCGCGCAGGACCAATATCAGAACGTGTAGTAAAGCCAGTTGCACTGCATTTCAAATTTAACAATTACTGCCTTTTATTCTATTTTTAAGCCTTAGCTTAAAGGAAAGAAAACTCACCCGCGTCCCACGCCGGCAACGTAGCCCAGCGGTGCCGGTACTCCCAAAAAATGCTTCTTATTGCGGTTGGCAATCACCGCGGCTGTTATGTTCGACATTTTTTGAAGGTTTTACCTCTGCTCTTCACTTATTTATAACAATATACAAATGAAGTAAACAAAACGTTTGCGGTAGTGTTGAGTTAGAGCTGTGAGTTGATTCGATTCATAATCGATAAGTTCGATGTTAATTATTTATGTGTAAAAAAATCAAGTTGGGTAAAATTTGCGCATTCCTAATCACTGTTGCCAACTTAGCTATTTCGTAGCTAGTTCTGACTATTTTCAGAGTTGGATTGCTCGTAAAAATTTTTAAATATCTATTAGCCGGAATATGGCCATTATCAACATATATTTAGCTATGTTTTGATTTAAAACTCTGCAAGAGTGCACGTAAAGGTTTCCAGCCACAAACAGCTTTTTATTCTCTAGAAGGTTGGTCGTGAGCGAGTGAGCAAACGGAACTGAACTGTGCTGATGTACAAGTTCCATTGCCAATGTTCATCGTTGATGAACTTCACTGACCTGTTGCTTGTAAGTTCATGATTTTTACGCATGCAATGCGAGTGTGTCAGAATTTTCATTAATAAGTATTGCTTTTAATAAGCAAATTTACAGCGTAAAAATAGAAATGAGGCAATTGACTTTTTCAAAGTAGAAACAGCCCCTCAAAATTTGCCGATACGATGTTGTTATCGCAACTTACGACAACCCCAAAACTGAAGTCGAAATATTGCGAGTCACGACAGACACGAGTACGAATCACGAACATCGATAGTTGTTGTAAATGTCATATCAAAACATATGTGTATCGATAGAGCATTTGATATCGTTCGACAAAAAATCGGCAAATAGAAAAGAATTTTAATAAATTTCGCAAATAACGCATACAAGATGCCTGTGCTGCCCATGCCGCCACTAATGCAGGTGAGTTATTGAAAATTTCCACGTCAGTTAAGTAGTTTTCATTTGGTCGACGTTCTAGAATGCCGTTGAGCCTATGCAAGTGGATGCGCCACCAAACGAAGACAATGAAAACAATGAGGAGCTGCAAATTGTGGTGGAGAACCCGACAATTGACTTGGAAGTGTATGCAAATCAATATACGGGCATTGCACGTCTCGATCGCCTGATTTACGTGGCCGACGTTTGTCCCATGCTGGCACTGGAAGCCCTGAAAATGGCCATTACCTACGTGCAGTCGACATATAATGTTAAAGTTTATCAAATGCTGCACAAGCGCTTGAGTGATCTACAGGCGGTCAATGGAGGAGGAGGTGGTGGAGTCCCTGCTGGAGGTGATCAAGTGGCCGCTGCTGCTGCTGCTGTCGTCGCTGCGCTGCCCGACATTGCTGCCCAACCGGCAGCTGCAGCTGCTGCAGCGGCTCAGGGAGGAGGCGCCAACAATGCAGGGGAACGGGATGCATTCGCCTATGACGCCGTCTGGGTGGATGCAAAAATGAAGAAGGCAGCCCTCAAACTGGAAAAACTCGACTCGGATCTGAAGAACTACAAATCGAATTCTATCAAGGAGAGCATCCGACGGGGTCATGATGATTTGGCAGATCATTACTTGAGCTGTGGTGATCTAACCAATGCCCTAAAGTGCTATTCGCGTGCCCGTGATTATTGCACAAGTGGCAAGCATGTGGTTAATATGTGTCTCAATGTCATCAAGGTTTCCATTTACTTGAAGAACTGGGCACATGTCATGAGCTACATATCCAAGGCGGAGAGCACACCAGACTTCTCCGAGGGATCCAAGGAGGCGAATGCCCAGGTGCATACCCGTCTCGAATGCGCCGCCGGTTTGGCGGAACTGCAGCAAAAGAAATACAAAGTGGCAGCCAAACATTTTCTGGCTGCCAACTTTGATCATTGCGACTTTCCAGAGATGATCTCCACCAGCAATGTGGCCGTCTATGGCGGCCTCTGCGCCCTGGCCACCTTTGATCGGCAGGAGCTGAAGCGTCTGGTCATTGCTTCCACCTCGTTCAAGCTCTTCCTTGAGCTGGAGCCGCAGTTGCGTGATATAATCTTCAAGTTCTACGAAAGCAAATACGCCAATTGCCTCACACTGCTCGACGAGATCCGCGACAATCTGCTGGTGGACATGTACATAGCTCCACACGTCACCACACTCTACACCAAGATACGCAATCGGGCGTTGATTCAATACTTTAGTCCCTATATGTCTGCCGATATGCACAAAATGGCCACAGCATTCAACTCGACGGTTGGTGATCTGGAGAACGAGGTGATGCAACTGATACTGGATGGACAGATTCAAGCCCGCATCGACTCACACAATAAGATCCTGTACGCCAAGGAGGCCGATCAGCGGAACAGCACCTTCGAGCGGGCTCTGCTCATGGGCAAACAATACCAGAGACACACCCGCATGCTCATCCTGCGCGCCGCCATGCTCAAGAGTCACATCCACGTGAAGAGCGTCTCCCGCGAAACGGGCACCAATCATGGCGCCGAACTCTGTGTCTCCGCTGGCTCCAGCACAACCACTCCACTGGCTCGCATCTAAAACTTATCATATTGCTACATCCGATACATTTGGATACTTCATAGCCATTATAAGTATTCCCTTACATATTCTGCGAATTTCACTTGTGCGGCAAAATAAAGTCTTATAGCTGAGCTAATTAATTAAAAATCTAATTACAAAATGACTCTTTCCATTTGGCTTAAGTTTTTCTTATTTCTTTCTCGTATCAATTTTTTTTTTAATTTTTTGATGATGTACCATGAAATGGACAACAAAATACGTAAAAAAAACATAAAATTTACCCAAAACTCACCTTGTAAAATTGTTTCCCATATTGCTTATTTTTATTAACATTACCATCTAAAAAAGGATATTTGTTAGATCCAGGGTATCAAATCAATTTAAATATCGGTTTCAGTTAGGGTTTCGGTTATGTTTGTATTTTTGATTTCGATTATACCGGTTACAAAACTTACTTTGTATATTGGTTTCGTAACAGTTACCGATTTTTTGTAGATTTCGGATCTGAAATACCGGAATGATTTCGTTAAAAAAAAAACAGGTTGAAATGTTACAAACAAGTTAATATTTGAGCAAGAGTTTTTTGTTTAAAAAAAATCAATTTAATAATGTTAATATTCAAATTTTAAATCATAATTAGTTTGAAAAACGATTTTTTTCGGTATAATAAATAAGGGTTAGGGTTCAGTCACGGTTGCCAATTTTAATCAGTTTATACCGGTTAAAGGTTGAGCTTCAAGATTACGTTTTTAATCCCTGATTAGAATTATTATTAAATTATTTCGTTACTATTATTACAAATCTCTCTTGCAGCATCAATAAACTAATCAAAATGCAGAGAGAACACTTCAATACTTATGTGCTACTTGTAAAATACTTAAATAGACTATTACACAGTTTAATTATAAATTTAATCAAGGCAGATAAAAGTCATAAAAGATTTATTTCAATATTATCAAAATGTTATATTGGTGGGCTTAACTACCGGATTGATTATACATGTAAATGTAAATGCATTTAAAACTAGCGTCTTTCACGATCTCTGCGTTCCCGTTCCCGTTCGCGACGATTATCCGCACTTCGGGAACGCTGACGCCTCTGCCGGAAACGTTCCTCACGGTGATCACGGTGACCATTGCTTCGGTGATTGTCTCGACTGCGTTTGTGGGACTCTTCAGTAGATTTGGAGTCATTGGAGTGGTTATTTAGGCTGGATGATGCGTGTCGTCGACTTGTCGGCTCCCTGATGCGACGTTCCTTGCTATGGCTTCGGGAACGGGATCTTTCACGCTGGCCATTCCTTTTGTTATTATTTTTTTCGCTCTCAGAGTCAGAGGATGATGATGATGATGATGATGATGAGGATGAGGAGCTATGACTGCTGCTCTCTGCAGACTTTTTGCTCTTCTTTTTTTTGTTATCCTTGGTATCCTTCTTTTTGGCCTTCTTTTTGCTCGCTTTGGATGACTTTTTGTCCCCCTTACGCTTCATCCGCTCAATTTTCTCAAGTTTCTTTAGCAATTTCAGCTTTTGCTTCTTGCTCAGAGATTTAAGGAACAACAATTCGGGATTTTGTTGATTGGCTGCACGTGTTGCCTCGTCCTCCTCGTCGCTGGGCACCAACTGATGTCGCTGCTGCACATCCTTAATGCTTTGCAGTTCCAATGCCGATCTCTTCATCATTAGGCCATCCTCCTTCATTTGCTCCTCTAGCACATTTTTGGACATAATATCGTTGGCCTCCGACTCGGAGTGCAGCTTCCTGGCCTCGCTCATGGATATGCTGTACATGGTGCACTCCTTGTCCGTATTGATGTGTCCCCACTTGTGGCACTTGAGACAGCGCACATTGCGCACCTGGATACCGAATGGTTGATCCCGGATTTCAGTATCACCTTTGCAGTAGGACTCGCGAGGCGCATTGTATTTGCGTTGCCATTCGAACTTGTATTCCGGCTCATTGTCGTCCTTTTCCCGCTCCTTGCGCACACCCGGAGGAGGCTCGTACATGAAATTCACGCTCAACTTATCCTTGCTATCCTTGCTGAGCATTGCTTTGTTCTCGTGAAGATTCTGTTCCTTTTCATACTGTGTGCGTAGCTCTTCCTGCTTCTTTTTGTACGCCTCCGCCTGCTGCTCCGCCATCCATACCTAAGAAATTATTTATTATAGACTTTTAATCAGAGCTAATCAAAACATAAACGTTTAGTTGTTGCTTACCCTCTTCAGGTTGTCCCTTGAGGCAGGATGAAAGAATTTCTTGCACATATAATTGTTGAAACCCTTGCCCATCTTGACAAATTCTTAATCACTATTTTCTAATATATAAAACGAAAACTATTCCACAATTCTTTCACTAAAATAATAGAGTTGGGTCATTGTTGCCACCCGATCAAATGGCTGCCACCCTGTTAAGTTCACCGATCTGGTAATATGTACCACTCTGGGTCAATTGTCAAAATTGGTAACTTAACATTTTTCTACCTTATTTTTGACAATTTCTTTATTTTGAAGCTAGAATTTTTTTTTATTTTTGCAGAAATTTTGTTGGAATTTTCTGCATTTTTTCACAATTAAACTTGTAACTTCTTTCCCCTTGGGATGCAAAGCCTCAAGCCTTCATTTCAATGTTTACCTTTATTTTCAAATTTTAATAATATTATTAATTTATTGCAAAGTTATGGCATTTTAATATATGCAATACCTAAATTTAAATTTATCAACATAGCGCCAACTGAATAAATAACTAAATTACTGACTCTAAAATGCGGAGTGAGCTTGCACAGCACATTGAACTAGGAATTCCAAATCTAGTATTTATTTAGACAGTGTTGGCAAATGGCTGTTTCTGCTTAGAAACCATCCGAAAATAGCTAAAATTGCGATGAAAAATAGCTAAAATACTAACCAAATGTTTGCGGCCACTCTGAAGGTGGCACCTTCGAAGATTTTAAGGCGAACTATTGTTTTATTGCTATTGCTGTTTCTGGCTGGTGGGCATCTAAATTTGTTTGTGGACACAGTTTTATCAAAAATGTCAATAGCAAACATTAACTGAAAATATATTTCAATTGCCAGATTTCCAGCTAATAGCAATTTGGAAATTTTTCTAGCAAACGAACTATTAAAAGGCCAGAGCTAGCTTGAAAATAGCAATAGCTTGCAACAATGTATTAGGAGAACAAAGCAACACTGCTTCAAGTTACGTTTGCCAACACTTGTCATCTGACAAAAAACGCGATATCAGCACTTTTAAATTTAATCTATATTTGAGATAAATAATTTCAAAATGGACAATATGAACCCAAATGATATGGTACTTTGTCCATACAACAAAGCACACAAAATGTTGCGCAAAAAACTTCAGCAGCACCTAATTAAATGCAGAGTTTATTATAAAGATGAAATAGAACTGCTCGTGTGTCCATTTAATAAAGCCCATTTAATACCCGAACCGGAATATGTCGTAAGTGTCTATTTGAAATCAAAGGAAATTTGACCTAATACCCAACAAACACACATACACACACACTCACGCACAGCAACATACAAAATCGTGTATCGATCGCAGAATCATTGCCCATTATCAGCACAGCGCTCCCGCCGAATTGAACGAAGAAACGAGACACGCAAAAATTGAGTCTGAAGAGAATTGGGACGACGAGGATGCACCCGACTACAATCCGGAGGTTTATGTTGCAACCGCAAACGTTGTACGTGAAGCAAAGGGATTATTCCCTTCCCAGCGCAAGGCATTCGCCAAAGAGGAGCGTAAACGTCTGTTGAACGAAGGAAGCGATGATGATCGTGATCATGATCATGATCAAGTGAAGAAAGTACCAGCTAAAAGCACGACCTCGAGGATTTCCTCCTCCTCTAGCTCAACATCACATCGTGCGACTCCATATAATGTAGCAAATCGGCGCCGCTGAGTGCTTTATAATATTTATGTAACCACCAAAGCATTTTAAATATATGTAAATAAGTATCTTACAAGTTTATATACATTTTTAATGCACTTTGACACTAGAAATCATTTTGCAAATTCATCTGATTTCTATAAACAAGTGCAATGTAATCATCACCTAATAAAAACCAAAAATAAGCTTTGAAGAAACTGTAAATTGACCTTAAACGACTTTAAAAACACTTTTTTGATGCGATTTACCGAAACAAATGTCGAGCACACTTTCAAAATGTACATTTAGTCAAAGTCCAAATATTTAAAAAAATGTGGATAAACTGCAATATGGATAATAATCCATTACCATATTTATAGAGCAGCTAATCCTGATTTAACTAAAATTGTTCTTTTTTTATAACACATTTTTTTTAAGTGCTTATAGTTGCGACTCCATTTTATTGTGTATTTATTAAATATTTGGCGTATCGTAACGATTGTAACGGCAATTAGTAGTTGTATATAAAAAAAACAGTTGGGTTTGTAGTACATTTCAAAGGGACAAGTGTTTATACGTTCATTTAAAGAGGCTTGAAAAATTAGCAACGGGTTTATGGTAACTCGCTTTTAAACAAAACAACTTAAGTCACTGTATAAACATGGTAACTATTTCATAAAATGGGAACAAACATTAAATATGGATTATTTTCCGTAAAAAAAAGACCAATTGATCAGGTTTATTTGAATTTGAATGCATTTAAATTCAACAGAAAGTAAACAATCAATCACAATACTGTAAAAGAGATAACTAATTGAAATGAATGCACAAGCTGTTTCTAGTTCTTTGGTTGACTTTCTTTACTGCTTCTCAGCGAAGCGGCGTCTCTCGCTGGCTCGAAATTTTTCTCTAGCTGCCTTCGACTGTCCCTTAAGACCATTCGTGCGAATGATGTTGTTTTCCTCGCAATGAGTACTTGGATCGTAGGAAGGCACGTCCGGTTCCTCGTCCCAGTTTTCATCAGATTTGCACAGCAATGGGCGTGGCACTGCCTTGTCAGAAGACTCCATTGTAAACGAGCCAAATGTTTTAATAAGGCAAGCATCCGGACACTCTTTAATATGCGCCTAATTTATAGATTTGAATAAACATAAACATAATAACAAAAAATAAATAAAAACACACTTACAGCCATGTCTTCGACACTATAGCGATGAGTCTTATTAAAAGGACAGATCTTAAACTTATTTATATCCAGGCAGTTACGCATGCACCGATCCAAGTGTTTGGCGAGCCGTCCTCTGAGCACTTTGTGCGCCTTGTTCAGCGGGCACGTCATTAATTCATCGAATTGCGTATGCTTCTCCATTATTGTAATTTTTTATAATTTTTCGCTATCTTAGAAAAACTAACAATGATTTTTTATTTCAGTTGCTTCTACTTAGTAAGGAACCTGAAGTCGAAGTGAAAATATTACTGTTTGAAATCGAGTTGTAATATTTTTTCCTTACACCGCTTTCCTTGGCATACTGAGTTAATTTCCAACGGGATAAACCGCGCGGCGTCCAGCGCTGCCAACTTTGTAGAGCAAAAATTGCGTTTCTAGCTGGAAATCATTTCAATTTTAGGTTGGCGGCACGGTTGCCACTTGATAAATTAAAAATGGGCCTACAAAATGTTTAAAAAGAGCCAATTTCACTAAAAAAGATCCAATTTCATGAAAACTAAGCAATTTTTATAAATAAACCAAATTATTTGCAAAACCAAAAACTTCTATTTGAAAAACTCTATAAAATAAAAAATATTAAAATTACGAGTTTTTTTGAGAAATTAACATAATACCTTCTATTTAGTTCGAAGTTTACGTGCTCCTTTCTGCGATATTAAAAATGTTAATGTGTTGGTAATTTCAGTACAATACATTTTTATTGTTGGTATCGAAAATATATAAATAAAAATTACATTCTTAATAGTTTTCAAGAAACTGTTAAAACCAAAAAATGAGCCAATCCCAAAAAAAAAGTGCCATTGCACCATAAGGAAAAAAAGAGCCAGTTTTAGTGCAAAAATACCAATTGTGGCAACCGTAGTGGGCAGGCACCTTTGCACACTTAAAAAAATATTAATAGCAAATCAAAGCTGTAGCAGTAGCTATAAAATAGCTGAGTTTTCGAACCAGGGTTAAAACTCGTAAAATTTCGTAGAATTTTAAATGTTTATCAAATTATTAATTTATTGCAAGGTTATATTGCGTTATGATATTTTCATTACCTAAAATTAAAATAAAAACAATCGTATTGATAAATCATCAATGATACATATAATTCGATATTATTATGTACCTCAATAGTAGATCGATAATTTGCAAATTTCCCAAATAATCGATACTTTTTAAGTCATCGACAACTTATTGGGCGCCTGTTTGAATTTGCCCTTGGTTTTTAACATAAAATTAAAGTGGCTGACGGGTTTATTTTTGTGAAGGCATTATCCCTTTCCTAAGACAAAACTATTTTTTTTTAATTTATAATCATCTGTAGTTAAAGCCGTCAAAAGCAAACTACACTATTAAGTCATCATCCGATTTAATTTTCTTTCTCAAAAGCTCAACACCAACCAAGAAATTATTGGAAAATTTATATTGCAGTTGTATTATATTGAAAAAAGCTTGTTGGATTAAGCATATTTATATCAGTTTTAGAACTTAAAAAAAGTCGAAAAACACAAAATGGTAATAGAAAGTGTGAGAACTGTTTATCTGACTTTCCCATAGTCGTGATTAGCTTTAATTCCTTTCTTAGCTGTCATATCCATCTGGGACATCTATAGTAGTTATTCTGCATTAAATATATGCCTCAGAGTTAAAACTTGTGGTTTGTTTTTTTTTTTTTTGGTCACACTACACATTTTGCATTTGCTGTGAACAGCTGATCGGCAAAACCAAATGTGAATTTGTTTTAGGGATACCCCTTCTGATAAGTAGAATATAACATTAATTGTAAACTTGTATTAAATAAAAACCCTAGTATAAATAATTTTCAATATCTCGCATTTGAATCTGTTTGCAAACTTGTAGCACTTGTTTAAGGTTCGAATGAAGAACACAGAAAATAGAATTTAAATTTACAAATTTTTGGGAAAATTGAACTCTTCTTTATTGTATAAAAGAATTGTGTAATTTTCTCACTTCACACTTTTTGTTTTCTCATTATTCACACTATAAGCGTTACGGTAAACTGTAACTGTAAACAGAGACGTTGTTGTTGTTGCTCCTGTTACTCTTGTCTGTTGTTGTTGTTGCTTACGCTGTCTCCATGGGCTGAGCGGCAGTCTCCTCTGTGTATTTGCCCTTGTCCTTGCCCAGAGCAGCCAAGCGTCCCTTGCTGCGACGCTCGAGGATGGCCTTGCGATCCTTGTCGAGCTTGAGCTTGACGATCAGCACCTTGCTGGGATGGATGCCCACATAGACGTTGGTGCCGTTGGCGTTCTCACGCTGGATCTTCTCCACGTAGACGACGAACTTCTTGCGGTAGGCCTGGACCACTTTGCCCACCTGGTTGCCCTTGAAGTGGCCACGGATCACCTGAACCTCATCGTCGCGACGAATGGGCATCGAGCGCACGTTGTACTTCTGACGCAGCTCCTTGGACAGAGGGGCGGACATCAAACGACGGCGGATGTGGGAGGGAGCCTGGAAGTGACGCTTGCGGTTCTTCCTGCGCGACGACGACACAAACTGGTTCAATTTCATCTTGGTTGGTTGTGCGGGCTGTGGACAAGTCAAATAATTTTAATTATTATCAGCATTAATATGCAAATTGTATATGTAGTGCATTTGCTCATTCGCTGCATTTGTTTATTTTTTGGTAATCATTTATATCACGACAATTTCTAAAACACGGCACAATTTCACTTAATTCGTGCGTGGCACAGTGTGTGCTACACATTTTTATTAACAACACGCAAAAATAAACAATGATTGCAGAACATATGCAAAATTATATTGAACATGATAACTTACACCAAACTACCGTCGAAAAAACAACGAAAAGAAAGAATTTTGACAGTTGCGACCGGCGGAAGTGTCAAAATAGTTGACTCAAAATGGTCATACTACGCTTTGCAGCACTGCTGTGCCGCAACATATGTTGCTCAACAGTTGCGCAACTGCTACAATTTCCTATGGTAAGACGAAATTTGTACCACAAAAAATCTTTTAACAATGGAATTAGTTTATATTTAAGAACGTATGAATATCGCGTTAATGTGTATATTGTGTAGAAGGTGTAGAATAAAATATTTTTCTCCACTTCCCTCATAGTGGTGAAATAAATAGAATTTCACCTTGATCGCATTTATCACGCTTATTGGAACACCGTACAACTCTTAACGGCAACACACTTGCTGTGTTGAGTTTATACACTCAGAGCTTTTGAATTCTTGAGTTTCTTCTTGGTGATCGTTCAAAATCTGACGCTGGAGCCTAATTGCAAATTAGTCGCGCGTTTGTAGTCAACTGCTGCTGTTGTGCGTGGAGAGAGAGAAAGTGACCAGTTTTGAGAGTGTGTCAGGTTGATTTAATTTATAACTATATACACAAACACACTTACATCGACAATGATGAACAGCCTGAAGAAGCTGCCCATGCGTATGGTTAGTAAATGCCACGCCTCTTCAATTTGATTTCACATTTAATTCGCAACTTGAATTCTTTTCTATTTCACGCTTTTTATAGCTGGCGAATGCTGCACGTCAGCAAAGTGCCGCTATGTCCTCAGCCCCCGGCTTGCCCCCACCCCTGACATATCTCACCGACGATGAGAAGATGATGAAGGAGACGGGTAAGTCCTTCCATCAGCCCATTCTACATTCCAGTCCTTCGATAAGCTATAAACAAGTTTCCAGTTGCAGTTAGAGACAAACATTTTTAGATCACTTTTTTTATGGCCAACTTCAGGTATCAGTTTTGTGTGTTACGTAATTTAATCATCGCGTGTGGAATTGTTGTTGTTGTTCTCGACGTATTGTATTGTATTTAGTTGTTAGTTGTTATTTTTGGACAGCCCAGTTAATGCATTTTACACATTTTCTATTTATTTTGTTCTTCTTTATTTGTAAGTGTGTGCTGATAAAAAACTGTACATGTCATAGTTGAAAAAGGGATGGGTGGGGGAGAGGAGAAGGAAGAAGAGTGTGCCGATTAATTCGCCAGATAAGCAAATTGATAGTGGAAAGTAGTGGAAATATCAAATGAAAACCTGCTATTTTCATTCCCAAATGTATGTGTGCGGGTATATGTTTTTATTTAATCAAGTTATCATTTGTCAAGAATTGTATTGATAAAGAAAAAAATTCCATTGGTTCTGACTATTTTTAAAAAAACATAATAAAAGTTAACAGTATTTCTAAAATTTTTTTTTGACAAAAAAAATTAAAATAAAGTCCAATAATTGATTTGATAAAGATAAGAACTCCATTGCTTTTGACTATTTTTAAAAATACATAGCAAAAAATTAACAGTCTGTCCAGAAATTGTTTTCACATAACAAATTTGGAAATAAGTCATGTAAATGTTTTTATAAAGAAAAAATTCCATTGGTCTTGACTATTTTTATAAATAATAAAAATATTACAGTATGTCCAGTAATTAATTTTTGAAGCAAATTGTTTTGGCAAAAAATATTAAATAAAGCTGAGTAATTTTATTGGTTTAGAAAAAAATCCATTGGTTTTGACCATATTTAAAAATAAATAGTAAAAAATTAGCAGTAGGTCATAAAATTGTGTTGACAAAAATATTTGAAATAAAGTATAATAATTGTTTTGATGAAGAAAAAAATTCCATTGATTTTGACTTATTTTAAATATATATGATTAAGATTTAACAGTACGTCTAGTAAGTTTTTTGACAAAAACATTTTTTTTTAAGTAAAGTCTAGTAATTATTGTGATACAAACTTAAATTGTGTATTTGTATACCTGTTTAATATGTCAAATAAGTGTTTTGACAAGGGAAAAATATTGCTATTTGTTTTTTCTTATGTTGAGAAAAAGTTAAACCATCAAAATCTCAATATTATATATATAAAATTAGAGCAAATAAAAAAAGTGAGAAAGTTGATCTTTGTCAAAACAATTACTTGACATACTGTATGTATTTGATTCGATTTGCAAGTATTGCATTTTTTTTTGCCTTTGGAGACATTTAAATTGATCAATTTAAAACGAAAATTATATCATTTGTGGCGGTTAGAGGTAGTTAAATATAAATATAAATATACTGCAATAATTTTTTTAATGAATTAATATTTCTTTTATAATTCAAAGGACTACAAAGGATTTTTTGAACTTGACATATTTGCACAAGTTTTTTGTAGTCAACGTGGCAGTTTCAAGGTCTCGACCAAGTTTCTTTCTTTGCCTTTATATAATTAAAAACTTATAAGACCCACAATTAACAGCATAATTATAATTAAACGTACACATTTCATAAATTACTTTTTTTATATTTACCGGATAACACCTAAGATAATTTTAGGGGAACAGGGGGAGTGTCGCAAACGTGTGCTAAAAATAGATTTGTTCGCAGCCGAAACTTCTGCCGCTGCTTTTACCTCTGCTTCTGACGACGCCGACGTATGAGCGTCGGTGGCGCTGAGCGTTAAAACGAAGCCTGTGTTTCAGTGTGTAGAAATTCAAACGTGTAGCGCGAGTTCGAATGCAGCGGTGGTAGAAAAAACTGGAAAAAGGGAAGAGAATAAGAGGAGTAATAACAGAAATGACATTTTTAAAATGATCCTGTAATATTAAAGTAGTTAAATTGCTGGTGTTTTTTTCACAAGTAAGTCAGCTGTTCAGTTGTCGTTTTTAATGAACTCCACAGCGTTACACTTGTGATAGAGTAAATATGCGACTGTGCCACGCCCCCGCTCAATGTGTCCCCTGTTCTAGAGGCGCGCGAGCAACGGGCGGGGTACGGACCGCGTAACTCCCCTAGAGAGTTGAGCCAGTGGACACAATATTCACCACTGATTCTTAGTTGGAGAGTTGACATTCTTTTTCTCATTTCTTATTTTTAAATTTGATCATGAAAAGGGAATTTAAGGTGCGGTCTGCTGTTCAGATTTTGCTTATCTCTGTTGCATAACATTATTTATGTCATGCAAATTGTTTAAGTGTTTGAGCCCGAACTAAACTAGTTTAAGGTGAGGCTGTTTAACTGAAATGTGGAAAATTGAAAAGTGCACGGCAATAAAAAAATATAAAAAACTAATACTTGACAAAATGAATAATGCGAGAAATAGGCAATGGCATGCCAAAGAAGTAAATGTACAGTTGGGTCCAAGAGTTAGTTGATTAAAATTTAATTCAGGTCAGGACAACAGCTGTCAGGAAGTACACGATATCCTATGAAAGCTTTCATTCGTTAGTTAACTAGTATACGGTATAGTAAATGATAGGGTATTTAGAAATGTTTATCCATTATTCAGCAAATAATAACGTTCATAATATGCAAATATCACTTGTGGTTAAAGTGGGCGTGTGCGTCTGTGTGTCAATTGGTGTTTTTCCGAACACAGCTACAACAAAGCGAACGACGCGACGCAACAAGCCAAGAAAAATGCTTAAAAAAGATCAATAAAAAACAATAATGCATATATATGAAGGCACATACAAACACAAACATGTGTACATGTACGTAACATTCGTTAAGAGAAAGAGAGCAAAGCAACTGGGAGAGCGACACGCGACTTGAGAGAGAGCAGGCGGCCTTATTGATAAAGCGAATACTCACACACACACACGCATTTGTCAGATAAATAACAAATTTTTAAAGGGGGGCCAGTTTGATAAACGTCTTAAAAAGCTTATTCGAAAGCTTTTAAAAAGCTATTTTAATTGATCTTCTGTTAGTGTTGCCATTAACAGAATTTTTAGCTAGACTTGGCTATTTTATAATTGCAAAAGATAGAAAATTTAATGAATTTTATTGCCTAGAAATGTATATTAGCTATTTAAATACAATAAATTATTTGACTTTTGACTTTTTCTGATTGCCTGATTACTGGCAAGGAGAGGGATACAGATAAGAGAATGAGGTATTCGATTATTACAATAATATTTATTTACATTTATTTAAAAGCAAATTAAATTGTCAATGTTTAGCAAAGATTTAAATTTCAGAGATGAAATAAAGTTATATAAAAAGTTATGTAAAACTAGATTAAGTTGCCACTAATGGTAGCAGAAAACCAGTTTAAATAAAATATACAAATTTTTTATAATAAAAAAATATATAAAAAGTTATAAATATGCAACAATTTTTTTTAAAACAGTCTTTTTGTTACATTTTTATAAAAAAAAGTTTTTATTATTTGTCTAGACTCTATATGTAGTTATTATAAAAAGTATATTTGCTAATATTTAAAAGCTGGCCTACAGCATAATTTTGATCTATTTAAATATGTATAGTTTTTTAAACCTAATTATTAATTTTTTATTGTGGATTTAAATTAGCTAATATTGCCTTTGAAAATCTAGGAATACCCTGATCGTAATAGCTGCGTTCGATAATAAAAACTTTATGCACAATAAATGTTTGAACGTTTTTATCTCTTATATTTGTTAGTGGCTAAACTGGCCCAGGATCAAATTCTGCCATTGGTCAAGAAAATGGACCTTGAGCACAAATTCGATCCGTCCGTGGTGAAGGCTGTGTTCGAGAATGGTCTGATGGGCATTGAAATCGATACGGAACTGGGAGGCAGTGGCTGCAATTTCATGACCAACATCATTGTCGTCGAGGAGCTGTCCAAGATTGATCCAGCTGTTGCTGCTTTTGTGGACATTCACAACACCTTGGTCAACTCGCTGATGATCAAGTTTGGCAATGCGGAACAGAAGGCCAAATATTTGCCCAAATTGGCACAGGAATACGCTGGCAGCTTTGCATTGACGGAACCTGGCGCAGGATCCGATGCCTTCTCCCTGAAGACTGTGGCCAAAAAGGATGGCTCCCACTATGTGATCAATGGCTCCAAGATGTGGATCTCCAACTCTGATGTCGCTGGTGTATTCTTGGTCTTTGCCAATGCCAAGCCCGAGGATGTAAGTACAAGTCGGAATATATATACGTATCTGATCTGATCTAATTTAATTTATATTTATCTTAGGGCTATCGCGGCATTACCACGTTCATTGTGGATCGCGATACTCCCGGTCTCATTGTGAACAAGCCCGAGGATAAGCTTGGCATCCGCGCCTCTGGCACCTGCATGCTGACCTTCGACAATGTCCGCGTGCCTGAGGAGAATATCCTGGGCACCTTTGGACATGGCTACAAGTATGCCGCTGGCTTCCTGAACGAGGGTCGCATTGGCATTGGCGCCCAGATGGTGGGTCTGGCCCAAGGTACCTTCGATGCCACAATCCCATATTTGCTGGAGCGTAAACAGTTCGGCGATGCCATCTACAACTTCCAGTCCATGCAGCATCAGATCGCCACAATTGCCACAGAGATTGAGGCAGCTCGTCTGCTCACCTACAACGCGGCTCGCCTGCAGGAGGCTGGTGTGCCCTTCCTCAAGGAGGCAGCCATGGCCAAGTTCTACGCCTCAGAGGTGGCTCAGCGTGCGGCCACCAAGTGTATTGACTGGATGGGCGGCGTAGGCTTCACCCGCGACTTCCCCCAGGAGAAATTCTATCGTGATGCCAAGATCGGTGCGATCTATGAGGGCACAACCAACATGCAGCTAAGCACCATTGCCAAGTGCATCAAGAAGGAGTTCTCTGGTTAAGATAAACCTCAACCTAATCCCTAAGTCCATATACAAAGCTGAGATATCGTACGTCAGATACGTCAAGTGCATTTACCAATTTACCAGAGCTGGACAACAATTGAGCCTTCATCGATCGTTGCCAACGCATTTTCATCGATTTTTTTGTTATATTGTATAAAATACAATTAAAATCAATTTTAAAAAGTATAAACAATTTTTATTCTAATTCGAGTGTCCATCGGTTGTGGTAAAGGCAGCGAGGAGTACATTAATCACAGTGATTAGGAAAACACCCATTACAAGCAATTCGTTGGTCCTCATATAGTGGGGACTACGACTGCGTTTAAGGCGACGCTGTGGATGAATTTTTTTATCAGTTTTTCAGCTGACTGTATGGTGGAATCCATTGACTTACCTTAAAGATCAGCACAATGCCCACAAGCACCTGCAGCACGAGGGAGAGTATGACCAGGACAAGACTGTAGTAGTAGGTGGAAGCCTCGTGATTGTAGGTGATCATAAAACGCAGTTGATTTGCATTTGCCGAGAGCAGAGCAATATCCATAAGACCTAAAAGCATTAATATTTTGAAGCAGAGTTGTGCCTATAAGCATATAATAATAATAATATTGACACTAGCTCTAGCTAATGTAATTTAAGTGGTATAATGTTTTTTATGCTAATTAAAATTACTTACTTTAACATCACCATTTTCAATGTAAGTAAAATTTAATTTTCAGGAGCATTATGTTGTTCAATGCCAATAAAATTACCAATGCATGTTTGACAAATCATGATCCTAGCAAGAACAAACAACAATACACAGCAAATGCTCTGTTACGAGTTGAGACGCTGAACACAAATAGTTTTTAACTGCTCCCAGCAATTCCAAAATCAATAAATTGCTGGATTAGAGGGTACATTAACTGTTCAATGGTTTATTCTCACTTACCTTCAGCCACATTTTTGCTGGTAGCATAATTATGGCCACCAGAGAGCTCGCTAGGACTCTTTTTAACCTTGGCGTGGTCTGTTACTGACACATCATCCAGTTGTATTGCCTCTGGATTGTTCTCATTCTGTTGGGAACTACAACATTGTTTCGTCCTAGTGCTGGCAAAGCTGCCTTCAGAACTGAGTGTATCCTCGACTTCCATAACCACCTCCTTGGACTTGCCCATTTTAAACACATTTGACAGAGCTGAGAACATTGATTAACTAAGTAAATGCGAATAAACTACTGGCATTTCAAAATTGAAGCAATAACAAAGCTCTGCTGTGCCATTTGTAAACATTCATTAAAAGTTGCGGTCAACCTCTTTGTGGTTGATTCGCCGATAAAAGAACACACCATGACACTGACCCCACTGTGCGAACGTTCCACATGCTGAAATGGTGTCACACACAAATCCCACATAACTGCGGTTCATGTCTACGCTTCAAACAGACAGCCTAAAAGTATGCTGCACATTATTATTTGGGTCTAATGTAAACAGGCGAGCACACAGCATGAAGATACGTATCCATGAGATACTTTTGGTTACTGGGCGCCACTTTGGCTAGCACAGAATATTCGCTGTCTTGACAATTTACGCCATGATTGAAAAAAGTCAGATGTTTGAGGGAGGCCGCCTGTGAGTTTGTCGTTTCTACACAACTCATTTTGAATTTTTTATGAGTCAAGTCGAAGCGAGTTTTAAATCAGGCCAACGAATCCACAAAATGTCGCCGAAAGGACAACAACAGCTGTCAAAAAGGACACATGCATAACAAACTCTTCCAGCTACCGCTCAATTGCGAGGGGTACTCGAATAAAATTGAGAAGCGGTAGTGGAAGTGGTACATAATATATATTTTCTTTTTTTTAACTTTTATATAATAAATGTATGAATTTAAGATTAGCTGTATAAAAATATACAAAATATTATATAAGAATTAAGTAAATGATCGATTTAAATTAATAATACAATATATATATATATAAATAATAATGAATAAGGTAAATTATTAACAGATAAAATATTAAAATATATATCTTCAAGTTGCAACTCTATTTAAGTGTATTTAAAGAAAACTACTGAAATTATAGATACATACATTACATACATACATTACATACGTTTTATTAGTTAATTTCTATAATTGCTCATTTGAATACTTGTATAATATTAGTTTGAATTAGCAATTAACTCTATATTATTTATCTGCATCTGGTAGTATATAACTTGCATATTAAGCTAGTTTTTAAATTTATTTACTTTATAATATTTAATTAATTTATAAAGCTTGTATACACTTATCGATTTGTAATTCATGCGTAAGTAACTCATTCGCATTGAACTGCCCTCGCATACACATGTCGCACTGCAGGAGCAATTGCGTCACGAGAAGCGGCTGCCCGAACTAAACAGACGGTAACCACCCCCCAAATGATGGGTTAAAAATGTTCTTTCTTTGCACATGACGCACTTGCCCTTCTTTCCTTTGCTCCCCTCTTCACTGTTTGCTTGGCTTACTCTTTCGCCGACACAATGCACAGAGGTATGCAACGCTCCCACGAATCCCTTCTCGTTCATTCTTTAACTCTCTCTCGCTCTCTGCCTCACTCTCCCAATGGTAAGCTGGAGCCTGCACGTGTCGTGCGTTTTCCTTTTAGCCGCTTGTCGGGCAGTTTTAATTTACTCCACAACATTGTTTTGACTGTTTTCGTTCTCTCAATAAGTTATGCTCTCACTCTCTGATGCTCTCTTTGTTTTGCGTGTATGTGTGTGCTGCTCTCTCGGCTTCATTCATGTCTCGTTGTCGCCTCGTTGCACGCATGCCCCGCAGCTCCTTTGGCCATTCCATCAACACTGACTTTGTGTCTGAACTGTTTGGCTTGAGACTCGGAACCGTCGATGGGTTTCTCAGAGTTGTTTCAGTTTCAGTTCAGTTTAGTCGCTCGAAACGTTTAGAAGCATTTTCAGTTTGTATTCTCTGGTTTCTGGTTCTGCATTGCACCGCGTCCCCCGTCGTCTAGTCTAAATACGGCCGCCGGGTCGGTGTTAAACGTTAATTTCATTGATTTTCCCCACATTTATTTATGGAATTTATTGGTTTTAAAGTGATTAATCAAAACGAAAACATGAATTGTGCCACACATTCGAAAATGTACTTCTGATAAACAACCTGAGAGTTTCATCCGTGGTAAGTTGTAATGTCCCTTTTTTGAGTGCACGTGTCTCGCCATCCATTTAGTGAAAAATCAATGCTCCCTCCCCAAAGCAAAATGCAGTAGCCAAAAAAATGAAATGGCAAACAAAAAAAAAAAAACGAAACATAAAGACCGCCTTGACCTCACAAATGAACGAGCTGGAAACTCTTTTATTTCTACACTCTCCCCCCTCCCCTCCACTCTTTCATTCTCTCTCTCTCTTTCGTTGCGTTTGATCCATCGAAACTTTATATGAGCATTTACCTGGAGCCAAGTTAGTACTTAGGCATACTTCAGACATTGCATAATTCTGCAAGTCTAGACCGCCTTCAAATGGGTCGTTCGTTGGTCTTTGGACCCCGGCTGCATAATCTCATTATGATGAGTGCAAAGTTTCAGCTCCACAGCTATCCCGAGGGACTGATAAAGCCGACTTACATATTTAAAAAAATATATATGTAACATGTCTGCACTTATCAGCTCTGCTTTTTGTATTTTCTGTTTTTTAAGAAATGTGCAGTAAAAGAGGCAAAAAAAGGCAAATCTTGTCAGCATATTGTATGTTTGGACTACCCTCTTCTCAGTTTGTTACAACCATAAAGAACCACAAAAGACAACTCAGTAATAACTGAAATTTGATCTAAACTCCTTTTCCTATTCTATATATTTCAAGCAGTTATTATAAAATGGAAATCAATATAATCCGAAGGAGATATTTGTAACAAATTGTTTCTAGGTTTGGTTTATATTAAACGTTTTAAAAGGTAAACGAACTAGTTTCTTTTCGGAAAAACCTTATTAACTTATTAACGAACAACAATTCTAAAGGTTGGGAATTTCAAGACACCTGCAATTGAATAGGTTTAACAGTAAATGTTGTTAATTTTATCACGTTTAAATCAATATTCAATTATTATATATTATTATATTATAAATTATGGAGTTTTTTTTTCTTCTATAACTATTTTATTTATGGTACCAAATTGAAACGAATATCGGTTTCAGTACTGTCTTACCAATTTCAAAGGGTAATACCAGTTAAAGGTAACGGTTCCGATAACAGTTTTAATCCTTGATCTCACTATGTATTACTTATTAATTTTTTTTTTAATTATAGGAATACTCTATAGCCATTCGTCCACATTTAACAATCATATGTAAACTAACAATTTGTAATTTACACACGCCAGATGGAGCCACTTTTTCGTCAGGTTCGTTCAGCAGTATAGTAGATTCTTTAATAATCGAAATGCAAATAACATGGTTAGTGAAGGAGCGTTCTTAAACAAGTGCTAAAATAGTCAAGGCGATGTCCTACAAAAAGTTTTTTTTATCTATTTTTTATACCCTGTGCCCATTAAAAATCGACAAAAAAAAAGGTAGAATGGTTTTTTTTGTAAGGATATAATTGTTTTGTGCAAATTAATGTAACAGACATAAAGAGACAGCTTCGATTTTTAATTGTATATTATTTCTTGCTAAGTATATTGTTATATGCGTCTGCCCGTATATATTATATATTCGGACCGATCTCAGAAAATGTAAAAGCGATAGACTCCAAAACTACAGGTTCCTGTTAACCAAATTGAAATTGAAATTAAGTTTATTTACAAAAACAATGAAATAGCTATTCAAATCTTATCCCGATATGCTTTGAATATTTCATCACGATCGGATAATAAACTCAAAAGATATTCAAGAGAGATTTGTACGAGGAATAGGACCATAGAATGAAAAAGAGAATTTAGACGATACAACATATTTTATTCAGTGTGTGTGTTTCAATGTTTTTTTATAGGTAAGTGAATGTACGTAAGTGGAAATAAATGATAGGGTATCTGAGGGGCAGGGAATCTGTAACACCGAATACAGATGTACAATATTAAGATTAAGTTCGATCTTAAATCCCGACAAAAAATTTTTTGCATCTCAAAAACTCAAAGATAATTTAAAGTTTTAGTTTTAGGATAAAGAAATTATTATTATATTGCTTCTACTATTTTGTACCTAAAAAAGATACTAAATATGTTAAAAGACTTAACATATTTTTATTATTTAATGGCTCGACATCTCAATTAACACATGCAGGAAAATATTTGAAGTTTGAGTTTTTGATTTGAAATTTAGAAAATGTTGGTAAGAGTACACAGGATTCGTTAAAAATGTATTTTATTTAAGTGAATAGAAGTGCCTATTATCAAGTATCTTATGTTAGTATTTGTTGTGGCACACAAAACATTGCAGATAAAGGCCGTACAAGTGTGTTGAGAAGATAGTACAGCTGTTTTTATTATTCTTTCGTATTCCATATTCCAGTTCTCTATATTGAGCAGTATTTTAAACAGTTTTATTTTGCCTTTGAGAGCAGCAATATCAGTCAAACGAATTCATTGGGGCAAGTCAGAAATCCAATAACACCTCTGTACTGAATTGTTCTAATTATAATTCTTTAATTATAGTAAACTCGAACTAGTCGTAGACCTTGTCGGTGAGATTAAATCATTTCTATTGTCTATTTACTATTGAAAATTTGAACCCAGGTTTATGAGTGCAAATGAATATTTAGAAATTCTTTAAACATAGTAAATATTTTTGTTAAAAGTGTATTCACGCTCTATATCTCAAAAAGCGTACATAAGATCTTAACTGTAATTATCCACTGATAAATATCTAATGGTAAATTGTCTCATTATACCTAACTTTTGTTTGTTATGGTCAAGTGCGTTGTACGGGTCATTAAGGGGTTTTTAAATTTAATTTTAAATACAGTTACATACAAATACATATGTTTCAATATGTATATATTAATATATGGCTTTAGCTGACGTGTGTCTATTGTATTGATTTATAAATTCGTTTTCATTGCAGGCAAAGTTTTGTGGGCAATCATTAAGCTAAACACGTAACGTTCACTCAGGTATCTAAGAACAACAAATACAATTACAAAACATACAGCAACAAACAGTAAACAGCAACTACAACAACAACAACAACTACAACAATGACGCCAGAAAAATCGGTTTTAGCATATATCAATCATTTGATAGTCAGCAATTTTTCATACTTCTGTAAGTATTTATAAGCTCAAGAAGCTATTATTATTATCAATATTATTTTAAATACCAAGCTATTTTAATACTTTTGATAGCACCATTTAAGCATTTTTAAATAATGTTAAATTTTATATTTGCCCAGTATATTGATCATTTGTTCAATTCAATTTCAAATTTGTTGTAAAGTGAGCTTTGAGAAACTGTAATAGTTTAAAATCATATTGGAAAAATTGATTTGAGTTATAAATTAAAATATATTTTAAATAAAATTAAAACGAACACTGGAAAGATAAAAATGCATTTTTTTTTAAATTTCATTTATTATACTATATTTTATTTAGCTTATATTGAGCCGTCAATTTCTGCCGCAGTGTTTTTATAGCATTATAATGCCATTATAAAAATACTTATCCTAACAATTGCGCTTTTGTTTTGTCGTCTTGCAGGGGACGAAATCGATGGGTATCTCAATTACTTTGGTGGAACGATAGGTGCACTGACCTTGACCAGCGTGGCGGCCAGTATTGCCTACTACTTTGTAACGCGACCAATACCGGAAAAACCATTAGTGCCTCTGGAAAATCAATCCCCAATGCTGGAGGTAAGAATCAATCATCCAAGTCGCCTCCTAAGTGCAATTGTCCATTTTTACGTGACCATTATTACATCATCAATTTGTCGACGCTCGTCTTAAGTTTTCTATTATTTTAAAAAATGTTCCTTTTTTTATTTTGAGGTAAAACAGAATTGGTTGGGTGGGTTGGCCTTTGATGTGCACATGTCTCACCGAATTGTGATTCTGTTTCGTTTCTGTTGTCGTCACATGATTCCTCACATGGATTTTCTCATTCAGAATTGTTCAAGAGATTTCTATTTTCTATTTTTGCAATGACGTGACGGCTACCGTGGTGCAAAATATTCAAATCCCACGCTCTAATTCACTGCCTATTCTAATAGCTGCCAAAATGTGCAACATTCTCGTTGACTCTTTATTTTTTTCTTGCTCTTGCTGATAATTTATCAACATAAATCATGCCATGGCTCAATTGACGCTGTATTTCGCCTTAATTAGCCAGCTTTAGCTCAATTGCTGATAATTCGAAAATCATTCGATGTAGATATTTTTTTTTATATGTAAATTGCTATAAGCATTGGCATTTATTGACATTGCCGACATTTGTTAACTTTTGACCGCATGCAACGCACTTTTCCTTTATTTACTTATCTTTAAATAAACAAATTCGGCACATTTATTGACATGTTAAATAAACAATCGATGCACACGAGCTCAAGTATCAACAATGCACATCGATTTTCTAAAAATATTTTGGTTTTCTTAGTTTTTTTCTTTAAGGCATTTAATTGTTATTTTACACATTAAAATGCAATTGATGGCTTTGTTTACACAAGTTCAATCCGAAACGGTTTTTCAATAAGTTGCATTATTTTAGTATATTCATATGTAGTACAATCAAGGAATACCCTGTCTATAAAAACACCGTTACTTTCCAGCGATATTTATCGTTATTTGAATTCAGTTTTTCGAGCGTAGCTGGTAACTCTGCACGATCAACGAATGATAACAAGAACACACATCGAAAACAATCAGGAAATGTAATGCCAAATAAATGTGTCTATAATTGCTACTACACATTCACATAAATATGTTTGTATGTATTATATGAATGTGAGTGGCAGGACAGGGACAACTTGTCTGCCGATGCAACGGCAATTTCAAGAATGCATTTTGTGTTCTCGGCGATCTAGCATTTTAAATGTGCTAGTACATGAATTATAAGATGCAAATTCTGCTCACAAGTAATTGCATTAATAAATATATTCAGTTGTGTGAGGTTAGAAAAGACAAAAACGAAGGAAATCGGAATTCGTTTTTATTCACAGTTTGAGGTTACGCCCGAAATGTAAACAAATATTTTTATGTTTATTTGATTTGAATTTTAAAATTGGACATAACACTATGCTTTTGTGAAAATTCATAAATTATATTGTTAACACATCAAAGGGTCGCCGCCCCAATTTGAAACTCGTGTTCTTGTTACCATTACCATTACCGTTACCTCACCTCACCTCTCGATCCCGATGGCGATCACAACCACCTTCTCGATGACGACGTCACATGTCCGACGCCCCTGTGATTGCTAATCGCGTGCACATAACAAAGATCGAATAAACAGGCAAGAAGAGGCAAACAGACAACTTGATCAAGCCAAAAACTAATTGAAGAAGAAGAGAATTTCTATATGTACACATGTTGATTTGTATTCAACAGAACAACATACGAAAAACGTTTAATATAAAAATTATAAACGAATGAAATTCCTAGGCAAGCATTCGTATTCGCATTCGCATTCACCTTCCCAATCCTATTCCCGTTTCCCCCGATCCACCGATTCGATAATGCGCTCACCCGTTCTCTCAGTAAGCCTGAAGAAGATCAACATCTATTGCCAAAATAATTTTTAGCTACGAAAATTGCTGTTCAGTTCGAAATTCAACATCGTGTCGTCAAGATCTGCGTTTTCCGTCCTTACGAAAGAAAATATCAGATAAAAATTCGTTTGCTAACAGTAAAAACAAAAATGTACATATCGTATATATATACATAAGTCGCGTATTACTTTTTTCTTTTTTATATAAATAATAGCTCGCATATACGAAAAATTTGAAGAAGAAAAAAAAAACACACTCGAGTCGCTTGACAATTTGCAACAAATTGACAAAAATACGGTCGTTTAATCATTACGTAAAACACGAACCAAAAATTAAATTCGAATTGAGAAAAATACATATTTAATAGACTAATGTCCATTTGCCAAAGTGTCAAAGTACCGTTGTCCTCGATATTGCCTGGGCCTGTAAACTCAGTCCCTCAAGTTCAAGTTCACATCGGTGATCAGTGCTTTACCATAAATATACTCAGAGGGCCATCGCCAAGAAGACAAATTATCAGAAACAAAACAAAAAAAAATTATAAAAATAAAATGAGAAACTAAAATATAAAACACACATAAAAATCCGTTTCGGTTCTAATTCATTTTGATATATGAATGAATAAAATTTAATTTGCATTGAGTCACAAAATGTTAAAGAATGTCGAATAACAATCCAAACCAATCTAACTTTTGAGTTACTTACCGTAAAATCTATTTTATAGTTATGTACATTTTATATAGTTTTTGGGGGCGCGTCTAAAATACGGATTATTGCCATATGCGATTAATTGAAAATAGGCATTAGTTTGGAGGTCTAAAACACACATTTGGGAAATGTTAAAAGCCCATTAGGACTGTCTCATAGTATATGAATTAATAGAGTTTACAGCTGCTGGAATTAACATACAATAGATAAAATATTTTCCAGAAAATTCTAGTTATTTACAATCCCACAGACAGCAATATATAGTACGCTCGTATGGCATTAAATTAGAAAACTGAATAATATACATCCCTGAGTCTTTGTTTTCAGTCATATCCTTAGACATACTCAATCATACAACTGTCAAACGAAATGTCCAAGAAAATTGTTAGTTAGATCATGATGAAATACAGAAAGAATCGTATTATTTTACTTTATTAAGTCATATTTTAAAGAGAAACATACATAGTATCTTTAATATTCAGTATTTTACTGCAATATTTTCCAAATTTTTGAAAAGCAAATTAAATTTAAGCGCATGTGGTCAATTCACATCTAGCTCGTACTGAGCATTGGTTTATGGCATTTTTACGGTATCTACAATTACCATAACTCAAACATCAACTGCCCATTTTGATTATTCAATCATCCATTGCCTGAAGGCATTTTAGTGAGGCGTAAACTTTCAGACTTTTCCCATGACTCAGGCCCCCAAACAATACTCTTATACTGAATAAAATCATTTACTTAATATTTTCTTCAATTTCTAATATGCAGTACTTCGATTCTACCTAATTAATTGCAATTTGGTAATGCATCTAAGTACAACAATGTAAATGTATCATAATTATTATATTCCTTTTGTAAATTTATAGAAAGCCAACATATACATATGAAAGAATTTCAATTATTTCCTTAAATAGATTTCCATTATAATTACTCATCCATCAGAGTATTTAATTTTCGGCATCCCACAGTTGGTTTTTTTCTCTTGTATTTTTTTTTCTATTTTATTTGGTATGTTTTGCGTCCACTCGGCTGTAGATAACAACAGAACAGCGCGACTATTTTTAAACATTTGGGGCAGGCCAACCAAAGTCGGTCGTCTTGTCGATATATCGTCTGAGTTTAGGGGCTGTGACTGGGGCCTGACAATATTGAATAATTATAAACAAAATTGAATTGGCTACACTTGGCAGATGTAAATTGTAAGCGCCATAATTAAAAATTTGCTTTGATGAGCTCTACTTGGTGAAAAGGGTAAAGAGAGCTACAAAATATATATTAAAAAAAATATAAATAAAACAAAAACAAAATGTGATTTAATTTTAGATCAATACAAACAAATTTGCATACCTGTGCAAAATTTTTTAGAAAACTATTATATTTTTAATTAAAGATGAAAGTTTGTGTAAATTAATTAAATTTGCAGCTATGTAGTTTGGAAAATGTGCATATTAAATGCGATAACGTCTGAGAGAACTGAATGACCAATAAAAAAACGCTCCAATTTACCCATTTCAAAATACTCGAACAGAAAATCAATAAACCAGTGAATTCAAGTGCTGAATAATTAGGACAATATGTCTTGTTGCGGCCAAATCACCACTGTACGCGTGCCCATCGAACTAAACAATCAGAGCGATGTGCTCAAGGTAAACATGGAGGATATATGGCGAGGATTTAAGATTCCCGAACCACTTCCCGTATCCCGAAAACGAAACCTAACCTCGCTTTAATGAAGTTTCGCGCCAAACTAATTAACAAATATATTTTTGCTTTTGTATTTTTTTCTTTTTATTTTTTCGTAACTCGTTTCATATTCAGCTTAAATACGATCCACAGCAAGACCCACAGAAGAGGGTAGGCGTGGTCTGCCCCTAGGGGTAGGCAGCCTTATAATATTCTTGTTTCTTTTCCCGATTCGCCCGTGCGTCATCGATATCATTATTTTCAATCTAAACAAATCGATATCAAAATCATTTGCTTTTCTTTTTTTCTGTTTTTTGGCAAACTACAAAATATTTAAAATTCACACATTAAAAATAAAAACTGTTCCCCCTCCAATTTCAAGATCCAAATTCCCAAATCCATATCCCAGCAGGCACTTTGGTCTATTTTGATATACGTTTCCATGCATCAACACATCTGCCATAGTCGAATTATCTTCACAGCTGTTGGCCATAAAGGAAGTGCTCTATTGCCAATCGAATCGATAGAATTTTGCACCCACTACAATTAAGTACAGATACATAACTGTACGTGTATATATATTTATTGCTAGTTGCTCTATCGCACCCATTAAAATCGGCGAGTGATGGTTATATGTTTTTTGGCTAAAATAAACCATATATCATGCCAATTGCATATTGTACATCAACTCAAACGATTATTGATTTATGTCCATCAATGTGATTTATTATTTATTTGCTGGAGACACCGCAATCAATTCGTTTTCTTCACACTTTCCAGTTTATTTGGCCACAGGAAATTCTGTGACAAAACAAATAAACACAAATATTTTTCTATTTTGAAAATATTACTATTTTTCTTGGCATTAATTCTCAAACTTACTTTACAAATTCCGTAAACATTTAAACACAGAAACTTTTATTGTACTTGACTAATCTTTGTCCATCCACCTTATTAAATAATACAAATGTTTTATGTGCACTAATCACTTTGTAACGATAATTTGAAGTTTCTCAGATCTGGAACTGCTCAATATTTCAAAATTAATGTGCTTGCCTATATTGTATCAGAATCTTTTAAAATTAAAATTTTTTTTGTTTAAAATCAAAGAAATTCACTTTCCAAACAAACGTTATATTATAAATTTGTTTAAATTAATTCTTTATATAGTTCCAAACAAATAATATTTGTTTACAAAGTAAAGCTCAAAATAAAAAGCGATTTGAAAGTTAAGAAAACTGAAGATAATAAATTTAATTTATACAGCTCAGAAATAGCTTCGAAAAAATAGAAAGATATATATAATTTTTTACAAATTTTGAATTAATTTTATTAAAAATTATTGAAATAAAACACAATAACATATCATTTTTGTATATTGAAAAATTTTTGTTTCTTTGAAAACTAAGTAAAAAAAACTAAGTTCGTAACAGAACATTGAGACTTAGACTCTATTAGGTGTGTTCTAGATATCTACAAATTTTGATCACTATCGCATTAATATCAACAAAGCGAAATGTCAGTGCTCCTGAAATTTGATAATTTGCCTTATTTGGGAAAAGAAAAATTTATATTTTTCTAATCTCAATTACATTTTTAATTATTTGTTTATTTAATAAAATATAGAAATAATAATTATAATCTTAGTTTGACATTTTAAAGCTTCTGGGTCATTACACATTTTTAGAATATGCCTTTATAAAAGTCATCATTTAAAGCACCTCTTATCATTATGCATATATTTCACACTGTTATCGTTAACGATCTCATTGACGTTCTCTTCCAACTCCTTCACTCATTTTGCATGAACACGATTTCTGTTTGTGTATCGAACTAATTTCAGGGTCCAGAACAAATACACGTCTCTAAATTCTACAAGGAGTCGAAGAATGGTAAATTTGTATCCTACATCACAGAGAATGTACGGACGCTGTACCAAACGTTCCGCGAAGGTGCCTATGCATCCAACAATGGTCCCTGCCTGGGTTGGCGAGAGACCCTAACGTCGCCTTATCAGGTGAGTTACTCGCAAGATTTCATTGTACAGTACAATCTTGGATATGCGGACCACCTAAGATCAGGCAGTATCCGAAATAACGGATGGAATATCGAGTTTAAGAAAAGGTGACCAAATAAATCAAATTATTTTTTTAAATTTTAACATATTTTCTTATATTATTTAAAATGTGTCAAATATTTTTCTGACATTTACTTTAATCTCAGAAATTGAGGATTTACCAACCTTAGATTCCACAACCATCTGACTTAATTCATTTCAGAATTCCTTTCTTTTATTCAGAGATAGGAACGCTTTTCTTCTTCTTTTACCTGGTGACCAAATTACTATATAAATTAATACTTTATATCAACCCAAAGAGATTGTACTGTACATAAGGGTGGGGCAAAAATCGTTTAACTTTCAACTCCAGTCTTGTTAACGGACGATACAATATAAAAGCATTATTTTAAAAATATTTTTAAGTCATCCAAAGCTAAAAAAATCGATATAATTGAGATAAAAAGTGATAAACCACTTAAGATCGGTGAAAAACATAAGACTTTTTAAATATATGTGTGTGATAAAAAAATTTAATTTTTTGCACATATAATGCTTTTATATATTGCTTATACTATATAAATATATTTTATATTGTATCATCCACTTATACTTAGTACAGGAGATTAACATAAAAAAAAAAAGTTTTTCGCTCCACCCTATTGAAAATAGATTCATTAAAAAAAAACTAAGAGCATTTGTATTGCAGTGGATCAACTATGATGAGGCGCTATTGCGTGCCAAGAATTTTGGAGCGGGGATGTTGGCACTTGGTGCGCGACCCAAACAGTTGATTGGCATATACTCGCAGAATCGGCCCGAATGGATATTGTACGAGCAGGCATGTTACTCCTTCTCCCTCGTGGTGGTGCCCCTGTACGATACTCTGGGTCCAGATGCCTGTGCTTTTATCATACGCCAGACGGAGATGGCCATCATTATCGTGGAGGACGATGTCAAGGCAGCAATGCTGCTGGAGAAGGCACCGCGTAGCCTGAAGATCATAGTGTCCATCAAGCCCATACGCCAGACGACTCTGGAGCGGGCGCGCAGTCGTGGTGTCCAGATCTTCTCGTTCATCGATGTGGAGAAACTGGGAGCCAAGGGCAATCATCCAGAGGTGCCACCCGCATCGGAGGATCTGTGCACAGTGTGCTATACGTCGGGCACCACCGGCAACCCAAAGGGCGTAATGCTCACACACGGCAATGTGGTGGCCGGAGTCTGTGCCGTCATCCTACAAATGGGCGATCATCGCATCCGGGCCGGAGATGTGATGGTCTCCTTTCTGCCGCTGGCGCACATGTTCGAGCGTTGCTGTGAGAATGGCATGTACTATGTGGGCGGATGCGTGGGATTCTACTCCGGAGACATTAAGGAGCTCACTAACGATCTAAAGATGCTAAAGCCGACGGTGATGCCGGCGGTGCCTCGTCTCCTGAATCGTGTCTACGACAAGATACAGAATGATATATCCGCCTCGGGGCTGAAGCGTGCTCTGTTCAACATGGCTCTCAAGGCCAAGGAGAAGGAGATTGCCCGTGGAGTGCTGCGTCGCAACGGATGCTGGGACAAACTGGTCTTCAAGAAGGTTCACCAGGCATTCGGCGGCAATCTTCGGCTCATGGTCGTCGGCTCAGCGCCTCTGGCTGGCAATGTCTTGACCTTTATGCGATGTGCCCTCGGCTGTCTGGTGCTAGAGGGATACGGACAGACGGAATGCACCGGTGCCATAACGCTGACAGTTCAGGGTGATCATGTCCCCAATCATGTCGGTCCTCCTGTCTCCTGCAACGCCGTCAAGCTGGTCGATGTCCCCGAAATGGAATACTTTGCCAATCAGAACACTGGTGAAGTTTGTGTCCGCGGCTCCAATGTGTTTCATGGGTAAATTAACGGAACTTTATTATTTGATGACAGCTTAAGCTAATAATAATGTCTTTCCCGTGCAGTTACTATAAAGACCAAGAGAAGACGGCGGAAGCCATCGATTCCGAGGGTTGGCATCATACGGGCGATGTCGGCATGTGGTTGCCCAATGGAACACTGAGGATCATCGATCGTCGCAAGCATATCTTCAAGCTCAGTCAGGGAGAGTACATAGTGCCGGAGAAGATTGAGAATATCTACACGCTGAGTCAATATGTCAATCAAGTTTATGTCTACGGCGAGAGCTTAAAGGTGAGCTAAGATTTTATTATGGAAATCATTTTAAAGATTAGTGAAAATTTTAACCAAATTTTAATAGTTTTTATTTACATAATCGGTTTTAAGCTTAACAAAGAATTAAATTCAAAGTCTTGAATTAGCTATAACTATTAATTCGCCAAATTTAAACAATTAAATCCGAAAGAATTAATAAACCAACTGACCAACTATAGTACTTAGATTTACTACAACTGAGTTCGAATATTTTTTATAAGGTGCTTTTCATATTCAAAATATACTTTTTTAAGTGAAAATCAAAGCTGTTACAAAAATTAAAGAAATCAGCTGAAACTAACAACTTTTATTTTTAGATTGATTGAAAAAAGCTTGAGATATTCCACTTTGGTAATTTCAATCAAACTGAGAAAATAAGTTTAAAATTTGTCATTTTCAGTAAGAAATACTTGAATTTTTTAGGAAAATGTCTTAATATTAATTCTATGATATTAGAATCCTTTAGAAAAAATGTATTGTGTTAAAATTGAAATATTATACAATTCCAATATTTACAGAGTTGTATTATCGCTGTGGTTGTACCTGATATGGATGTACTAAAGCAATGGGCCACGGAGAACAATGTTCGGGGCACCCTGTCCGTCCTGTGCAATAATAAGAATGTGAAGGAACTGATCATGAACGACATGCTCAATTGGGGCAAACAGAGTGGACTGAAGTCATTCGAACAGGTAAGAAGAACTCTTGTGGTGTCAATTAACTTATAGAACGTGTTTATTTACAACCATTATTAAATATTTTTTAGGTTAAAGATGTGTATTTGCATCCCGATCCCTTCTCGGTACAAAATGGACTCCTGACGCCCACATTCAAGGTTAAGAGGCCGCAATTAAAGAGCTACTTCAAGCCACAACTGGAAGATATGTATAAACATTTGGATTAATGAATTAAACCATAGAACACCAAGAACAACAACGAACAAATTAAAAAGCATTCAAAATGAATAACAGAATAACTTTATATGTATCTTAACGGATCATAAAAAAGACTACCATACAATACAATACACAATACAATACAATATTTTGAATACCAAGAAAAGAATACAAAAGAAATGATAAGAAGAGCAAATAAGAGAAAAATGCTAACAATATTTGTGATAATATTGTTGTAGATCTTTAATGAACAGCAGTCTAATTTTTTATAGTTCCGTCAATTCTTAGCAAGTAAGCAGCGCAAGATATAATACAATATACAATACATATACATAAAACCATATACGTATGTACTATAGAGATGAAGGTACAGATTCTTAACTGACAAACGACTTTTGGCAGAAGCATTTTTCAATATAATTTAATTGAGGACTAGCAGCACTTTATCAAAAATAACACATTAACTAATATGTTAACTATTTCTTAACATCTGACCCAATGGTTTAGTTGAAGGGAGAAAATGTTTCAATTTTAGCAAAAATTGCGTAGTCTGAACGAAAACATATACATACATGATTAACATATTGAGAACGAGAATATTAAAAGATTAAAATAAAACAAAAAAAACCAAAGCTTTAATAACCTAACACTCGTATACTACACTCAGCGTTAGTTTAAACATTTTTAAAAGAAAGTTATATACTTGTACTATGCTAAATTATTAAAGGGAAGATCAAATACAAATACTACGTTAGGTAACTTAACATACACGCTTTAAAAAATTAAAATGAATATAATATTTACAATGAATTCCCAACTAAAAATAAAGCAAATGCCAGAATTAAAACATACTAATTAGACTTTATTGTCTGCCTTACGATAAATAAACCCCCAAAGGCGGACACAAAATTCAAAATTAAAACAAGCAATTATGCTCTAAAATAATAAATCCAAACTTATGATAATATTAATAAATTTTCTTTACGTAGATAAAAAGTACGTGAATTTATGCAATGAATTCATACTATAATTTTAAATAAAGTAAAAGAAAAGAAAACTAGAGCCAACGTCTTTTAATACTTATCCCTTAAGAACCTTAAGCTTTAAATTCAGCAGCGACCAGCCTATATCTTACCCTAGCAAAAAACTAACAGCAGCACAGCAAATTCTCTGCTTCGAGTCGAGGCGCTGAGCACACAGCCCACACCTGCTTTAAATTAATGAAAACATCCAATGATTTGCATTCAGTTTTTTTTTTGCATTTATTGTATTAATTTCAGCTTAGTTCGAATCTTGGCGAGAGGCTCTTGGAATGCAAAATTAATTCAGACTTGGAGCTTCTTGCCCCTTTAATTAGTTGCTAATTAAAATGTCTAATTAATTGTTGGTATTAAGTGTTATCGCTTGCTAGAGTGGTATTGAGCTTAGCTAATTTGGTATCTACCAAGTGTAAAGGACATTAGGCTTAAGTTTACTAAACAGATGAAGATGACAGCGATCACAGTTCACCGTGCACATGCTCAGGTGCCGGCGGTTCTGTTGTGATGACTACATGGTCGTCATCATCATCAGCATTATCCCTGTTGGCACTGCTGTTGTGATTCTCATGATCCTCGATGCGAGCTAACAGCGCCTTAAGCTCCGCATCGTAGTCCTTCCACTCTGGAACAATACGTTGCGCGGCCGTCAATTTGGCCTCCTTGGTCTGCGGATTGTTGCACAGATCAATGACCTTGGCACTCTTGAATGAGGTATCGCTGCACCATGTCTGACACCACAGCCACTCATCCGGCAGCGATTTAATGGCCACCTGATGTATCATATTATTTGGTAAATCCTGATCCAAATTTGATAAACTATTTGGATCCTGACTGAGCGCCTGATACTGCCCACGCAGCCGATCTCCAGCCGCAATTTTGCGGAAACGCTTTAAGTCCACCACATACAAAGCGGAAATGTGATACCGTCTGCCCATGAGATGGCTGCGCCAATAGCCCTGCTTCCAGAAGCGGAATCCTTCCATTTCCTTGCGGGAATCACAGAACGGAGTATACGCATAGGGTGCTCCGCCCAAATCCAAGTCATAGAGCTCCTTAATATCTGTGCGCACAATCGCATCCGCATCCACGAATATTATCTTGCGTACATTGAGCGGAAACAGCACGTCCAAAAAGAGAATCTTATAGCCCCAAATGGTGCGCTGTTTCTCCGTTTGCTGATGCAGCCAACGCGGCCATTTGTACTGCACGAGCTCATATTGGAAGTTGTACTCCTTGGCCATGTGCGGCAAAAAGTCCGTAAACTGTGGCGACAAATAGTTTTTGAGGAACCAGAACTTCACCGGTGACTTGGTGTGCTTCAGCAGCGATACCATCATAATGCGCAGCAGACGCTCATACAAATGTCCCGAGGCGACAGAGAATATGTTGATGGTTTCCGCATCCTCATCGGTTCCTGCGCCGCCAGTACTGCCACCAAAGCTATTCGCAATGCTATTCCAAATCCCCGACTGCGCTGGCGCCGTGTCATCGGAAAGCAGCTCGGCGTGCTGCATGCCCGGCTTCTTGGATACCCTCAATTTGGTGACATGCGAGCGCAGTGAGGTAATCAAGACCTGAACGGCACCCGTCTGCAACTGATGCAGTGTATTGGGACCCTCGGCATGGCTGATGGCATAAATGTCTGTGGATTTGCCATCGCGTAGACGCAATGTCCAAGCTCCAGGATTTGCCTTCAGCTGGAAATAGCCCAAATTGGCCATCACAATGGTGTCCACCAGAGTGGGCTGTGCTTTGGTGCCCAACACAAGCTGTAATCCTCTGGGAGGGGCTCCACTAGCCGCATCAAAGCAATGTCCCTCCAGAAGTAGGTATTCCAGACCAAATTCACTGTGCACAGGTCCGCCAATGTCACTTAGCTTGATGTTATCCAGATCGTAGACAGCATGTACCGCCTCCACGAGCCAATTTTCGGGCACCTGAAGCTGCTGAGTGAGCAGCGGATTGGCGGGTAGTCCACTGAATTTGGCCAGCGGTCCCTCGGCCCGTGTGCCGCTCGTCTCGAACTGCACCTCCGGCTCGACCACATAGCGATAGAAGTTCTTCACGGGCATATCACTGTGCTGGGCCACGGGCGTCAGGAAGAGCTGCAACTGGCAGTTGAGAGTTTGCCGCAGCAATATTAAGATCGGAGTTAGCTTTTGTGCTGCTCTCGATGCGGGATCGAGCACAGCAGCAATGTCAAAGTGAGGCAGGTTTTGCTCCTTCGCCGGCAGCTGCACCACGGAGTGTGTGGTCTTCAGATCCGTGGGCAACTTGAATCGCGTCTTGCTTTGCCGGGGCAACAGGCTCGCATAGAGCTTAAGCAATGTATCGCTGTTGAAATCGGAGTTGACCTCATTGGAGGATTCCTTGAGCACTTCGCGCACCTTGTCGCCATACTGCAAGTCGCTGTAACGCGCCAGCAGAGCAAAGTCAGCGCTGTCGAAGCTCTCGGAGGAGCTGAGTGGTCCGTAGAGTCGTCCATTGCCAATGACCAGACGCTGGGACTTGGACAAGCCAAGCACACGTTGTGAATAGACACGCAGCATCTTCAGATGCAACTCCGTGCTGCCCAATATGTCCTCCAACTGCTTTGGTATATCCTCAATGCGCTGCGTCTTCTGTCGCAGCCACTTCAGCACCTGATCCGTTGCCTTTGCCGGCTCCAACGTCTGCATTGCCGCCCAGGCCAAGCGGTTCAGATTGCGTTTATTGCTGGATCCCTCCGTGTTGGGTATAAATGCCAAACGGACACTTTGGCTGCTCTGCACATAGTCCAGAGCGTGTGTCATCAGTTCTCTTCCGTCCGGAGTCTCCAGGTCAGCAAAGACCCAGATCGTTAAGAATTGCAGATCAGCGCTTCCGATGCGCTCAGTGCTCTTCTTGCCGCCAAAGTATTTAAGGTTTGCCATCAATGTGGCTGTCATGTCGCGGTTGGAGAGCTTATTGAGCGCCGCAGCGTTGCCAAGTTGCTTGGCAGGCACACCGTTGATATCCAGGTACTTGGCATCCTCCTGGCTGAGAATACGCTGATTGAGACGCGGCATCACGTGCGGCTGATTCATCAGGTAATTAATCATCTCATCGTTGTCGGTCAGTTCGCCGCGGTAGACAGCCTTTTGTAGCGTCGTTGTCTGGCTCATGATCTCGGTGAAAATGGCCTCCTCAAAGTCGCTGTCCGCACTGATGATGTTGCTTGGCATGGGGGCGCCATTGAGCAGCGCTTGAGGATGACGCACTGCGCCAAAGCCCAAGCGTTGCACAAACTCTGCCGCCAGCTGACGTCCATAATCGTAATCGGATTCTTCCGACAAAATTTCCTTAGCTTTGCTGCTGCTCACCGAGCTGAACTCCTTTGTTAGCTGCTTTATTATGTGCGCCTTGGTAACGGGAGCTGTTTCGCCAACAGTGGCATAAATGTCCGTGAGGAAACTGAGCGCAGCTCGTGCATCCTTCTGCTGGCTCACATAATTGAAGGCACACGCCATGGCCACATAATCCGAGGAAGTCTCATCTCCGTCGGCCTTGGCATCGAAGACCAAACCCAATCGTATGGGTGCCTGGTGAATGACAAAGGATTCAGCCAACTTAATGACGCTACGGGCTTCAGGCTGCAGTGGATCCACCACTAGCACCAGATTAAACACATTCTTGCGAATGTTGCGCAACATGCCGGGAAATGTGGGACGCAGCAAGTCCATGACCGATGGTGGCCAACGCCTGTACTGAGCATCCTGCTCAATATCGTTAATCCACTGCACCGATGTATCTCTGATGTCAATGGCAAACTCACGCTTGCTGGCGCTGTTCAAGTCCAAGGCCAACAGAGCGCTGGCCAAGTTCCCATGTACATTGTTGCCATGTAGACTCTCCAGGACACGCATTTCGGAGCGCAGTGTTTCCACCAGCGAGTACAAGTCCATGGTGTCCGCATCAAAGAACAGGCCATTGATAAACAGTGCACCGTCTGGAGGCGCCACATTCAAACTGCGACCCAGTGACTCCGTATTGTGCTTGATCTCGGCCCGCATCTCATCGGTCACTTTGTGGGCGAGCAGAGTGCGTGCCAGCATTGGGAAATTGTGCGCAGTGTATTGAAGGATCTGGAGCGCCTCATCGCCCTGAATTTCGGCAACAGCAGCAGCAGCCTGCAGACCCAAATCTTGGAATTCCCAGGCCTTCAGCTGGGCAATCTCATCGTTGCCCTGCAGCAGACGCTGACGCAGTTGGTCCAATGCGCTCTTAAGTGTTGGATGCTTGGCCTTGAGTACTTTGAAATCGAATCCTTGGACATCCGTCTCGTTGGCTAGTTCTTCGGCTGCTGCGGCGCTTCCAGCTCCAGCTTCAGGCTTGGGAGCGTCATCCTGACTCTTATACTCGGTCGACTTTAAATGCAACTCCACGCCGTAGCCGGACAAACGCACGGGTCTGTCACTCCGACGTGCCAGCTGATGGCGTAGTAAGTAACGAACTTTGCCAGCGTTCGCAGCCTTCTCCAGCAACTTGTGATATGGCCGAAATGCGGCACTGCCCAAATCGCCATAGAGAACGACAGTACGCGTATTGTTCTCGCTTCCGGGATAGATATGATCAAAACTGTAGCTTCCAACTTCCGCATCCAGACTGCTCTCAGCAAGGGGCAGCTTCAGTTTCTGCTCCAGCTGCGCATAGCTGCAGGCAAGTTCAGTGCCAACCTGGGCAAAGATAGGGTCCTCACAGGCGCCCGCAGCACGGAGTTCATCGGCCAGCTGGAAATGCGTTTGTATGCGAGGCGTAAGACTGTGCATGGAGACGACCAGCTTCAACAGCGGCAGCTGTGGACCGCTCATGTGTGAGCGTACCACCTTCAAGGCGGCATTATACTGCTGCGACTCCGTATCTGAAATGAAATTCATCATTAATATTTCACAATTCACTCTATTGTTTACTTTTTCTCCACCTACCGTAATCGTTCAGCGCAGTGTCCAATGACGCCGCCGCCTGCACATAATCCCAGAACAGACCGGCCTGCTCATCTGCCAGATACTCTGCAATTTCTAAATACAAGGGCGTTTGCGTCCATTTGGCATTAATTAGCGTGGTAATTGGAAAGCTTTGACTGGACTCTGCGGCCACGAACGGGACAAAAGCAGGCGCTAGTAATGTCACCAAGAAAAAACACACAAGACGTAACATTATTGCTGTGCGTATAAATGTGCTTGGGTTTGTTACGTGCACATGACGCATGCGAAATATGCCTTCAATTATAAACTCCCACAAAACACACTTTTCTCTCGCACTTTTCTTATATTTGTTAATTTAATTTAAGGCGAAAAACTGATGTGGCGTTTTACCGGTCTGGCAGCGTTGCCAGTTTGCTTCAAGAATAATCGGTAGTTTAATCAATTTGAAGAAACAACAGTGCTGCCAACTTTTTAGAGGAAAGATAGCTATTTCTGGCTGGAAATCATTTTTGAGTGCACTTTTGCATTGTTTTAGAAAAAACACTACTACAAAAAATACCTAAATATATATTAAAAATAGCCAAATTTCTAGCTAATAGCAACTTTCTTATTTTTCTAGCAGTCGAAATATGAAAATAGCCAGAGCTAGCTTAAAAATAGTTAAGCTGGCAGCAGTGGAATAAAAGTTCTCGATCAGCTGTCGCAGTGTGTCTCGAGATATATCGTACAACACTCGACTATTTTACTTAAGAAAAACATTAATGCAACTAAAAAAGAATAAATAAAAACGTTTTCAGTTAAAAGAGTTTATATTTTTAGAAGTTTGATTAAAAAATTTAATAATGATCGATTAATCGATTAGAAATCGATTTTTGCAATGTAATGAAAACATCGGTACAGCTGGCAGCTGTTTTGTTTATAAACCAAAACCGCGCGGAAATTGTAAATAAAGTGGTTTTACTTATGTACTCTGATGAAGTGCACATTGGAAGGAAGCAATGCACGCAGTAAGTAGTATGATCCACATATTCTAATCAAATATTATTTATGATTGTCTGTTAGTCATTGCAAAGGCCATACAATCGCTGTCCAAAGTGGGCAAGGAGCTGTTCATTGAAGCAGATGCCCAGGGACTACAAATGCGCACCATCAATGCAACACAATCGGCTGTGGGAAGCATTCGCTTCAGTCGCGCAATGTTCGATACATTTCAGATGCCATCCAGTGGCGATTGCTATTGTAAAATTGCCATGAAGCCATGTCTTGGCGTATTTCGAAATATGAAACAGGTACATGTACATAGATATTAAGTTTACCTTGATAAACAAACATAATTATTCAGGTGGAGTACTGCGAAATGAGCATAGTTGGCAATCGCACCAAATTCCAAGTCACTCTGCGATGCAAGCTGGAGACCATGAAGCAGGCACTCATCTCAATCGTGGACGAACAGAACATAACATCAGCTGTTCCCACCGATCAAAGCTCCAATAGGTACGTCAAAGACTTAACAATACCGTTAGCCAAGTAATTGTTTTGACAACATAAAAAAAAACAATTCATTTGTTTTTATTTTATTCGATTTGCATTTTAGAACGTTTAAAACAAAATAATAATATTCAATCAGGGATTAAAGCCGTAATCGGAACTGTAACCTATAACCGATATTAACTGATTGTAATTGGTAACCCTAACTTAAGTCATAACCGAAACAAAAGTTTTTTATTGTAACGAAACTGAAAACCCGAGATTATTTTAACAGAAATAACCGCCTAGCAACCAATAAATCGATTACAGCGTTTACAACGATTACAAAAAAACCGGTTAATGTTACGAAAACGATATATAAAGATATTGCATAACCGATAAGCAAAAAATAAAAAACTGAACTTTACCCTATATTCGATTCGGTTTTGATACCCTGCATTCAATAAATTAAACCTTTTTTTAAATTCAAAACATATATGAAGCACTTCTTGTCTTTTGGTCAAAACAATTTCTTGGCTAACTTAATTTGCAATTTATGATTATACCCATTTTATAATCGCATGTTTTCTTAGTATTCTCGGTGACTACAAGTTGTTCATGGAAATTTCGAATAGCTTCATTGCCTCTGAGGAGGAACTGACACTAGAGGCCAAATCGGACAGTTTGTCGGCCAAGAACTACATTGAGGGCGCCCGGGTTAATGACAAGTTCATGCGCTCCCAGCTAAAATTGAAGCCCAGCGAATTTGCACATTACCAGGTTGCACAGGATGCGGTTATTACTTTCTGCATCAAGGAATTTCGTGCCTTTTTACTTTTTGCTGAAGCACTGAATGCGGAAATAACACTGGAATTTGATGATGCGGGGAGTCCTTTCTTTCTGAAGATTAAGAAGCATGCTGAGATTGAGTGCTTGTTGATTTTATCCACACTGTCACCCGATGATGTCAGCTTCTCGGAGGATTACTGCCAGCGTGAAATCGCCGAGGGTGATCTAACCAATGTAGCCCAAAAGCGTAAGAGTAGCACGCCAGGACCAGTTATCCAGCAAAAACGCCGTCTAGCTGAGAGCGCAACGTTGTCAGACGTGGACTCTTCGCTGTTTCAGTTTCGTGATCGTCGACCTGTGCGTCCATCCGAGGCACCTTCGGTGCAACCCGCACGATTGCTGGCCGAGGGTGACACTGTAGATCTGGTTGAAGAAGAGGCTGACGAAGATGCTTTGCTTCTGGCTGTGTCAGATGCAGTGGAAGCCAGTCAGGTAATGGTACCAAACAGTACAGAGGTGTTTTTCTATGAAACGGAGGAGGCGCCGCCCACAAGTCTACCTGCACACAACCCAGAGGATCAGGACGAGGACGAGAGCATTCCACAGTCGCCGGAACGTGATCGGAGCAACAAGATGCGAACTATTTTCTCACGCTGCTTTCAAAACACATATGTACCGCGCGAGCCATCGCCAAATAGTCAAGTGTATGCTCCTAATTCGGATACTGAGGATTAGCCAAGTTTGTTCGTTTATTTATAAAACTATTATAAACATTTTCTTATTCATTACTTTTAAGTGCTTTGATTATTTATTTGAATAGCGGGTAAAAAGCTGCTCGTTAATGCAGATGCTGTGCGGGATTGTAACTGTGCTGTATTCCTTTGGGCCTGCTGCAGTGCAGTGTGTGCCGATTGCAAGGACACCTGTGATTTAATGAGCATTTGATCGGTGGTCAGCAACTGCTTGGAAGCATTCACCACAAAGCTGCGTGTAAACGCAGTAAGAGACCTCCAAATGGCAATGTTGCTCTCAACTGTGAATTGAAGGAATCTGTTTAGACTGTTGGTGAACTAAAAGATAAGCAGTTACTCAGTTTCCGCTGCAGCAAGTTGTTCCGATAGATAGAGGCGGTTACACTGGCGTTACCTGGCTGCTCATAAATGTCTTCGTCTTCTTCCTCAGTTGCTTCGCCAGAAACTTCAGCAGCAAAAATCTGCAACCACTCGTTGTTTAATTAAATTATCTATTTTTAGAGTCATGCAATTAATTGCCTCCTGCTTGTCATGCTCCTCATCCGATTCGGAAGCTTCACCACGAACCAAATCCGCCATATTAAGGGCTTTATTTACTCTATTAATTTGTTTATTTACATTGTCGAACGACAAGTAAGCACGTTCAATCGAATAGCCTCACTCTATAATCGATAGGCAACGTGGCGGCAAAATATAAATGTCGATAGTTGACAGTTGACAAAAGTAGTGTTGGTGATTACTTCAATCGAACTTATACAGAACGATTTGATCACGTCGGATCCGGATAAAAAATTAACGAGCACACAATTCAAATGTAAATTTTTTTGTAGTTCATTAAGCATTGATTTTACAATAACTTCATAATTGGATGATAATTCGAAGTTATAAATTTAATGTGATTATTTTTATACAGAAGCGTTGAATGCACACTAAAGATTGATTGATTCTCAAATCTAGAAAATCAACCTGTTAAAAGTCAACCACTTGCTACTGAAAATTTATTTTAAACTTTAAAAACCACATAATAGGCATGATCGAATTCTCCATTTCAGCAATGACCTGAACGAACATAGAATTTGCCTTGAAGAATTCTTTAACTGCCTTATCAATTAAGAAAATGAGCTTCCACATTTGGACCCTCAATTTGATTTTAGTGAAGTACACAGGAAACGAAAATCTAATGAAGAAAAATTAAGGAATAAAAGAATCGCATCACATTTTCAATTTCAGCTGTCATTTTAGTCGAATTTAAAATTTTTGTTTTCTTCACTAGCGCGGTCTGCCGTCCGCAGTGATGAATAAAAACAACTTTGTACGAATTTGGATAAAAAAAATGAATCATGATGCAGGACTCCGATTTATGTTAAGCTTTAACGTTTGTTTGCGCAACCGGTTATAAGAATAAGTAAGTATTCCACTTTTCAATGATTATCCATAGTAAATTATAAATTTATTGTCTTTAACAATTCCATTTAATTGCATTGTTTTATTTAAAACGGACTATTTATATCATTATTCTTTGTTTTTAATAAGTGATGTAAGCTTTGCCACAAAACCGCAATGAATTTACTTAGTAAGAAAATACAATTTATGATACACCATTTGTACAATTTTTCATTAAAATAAACAAAATTTACCAACTTATACTAAGACTATTCAAAGTACTTTTGCAGGGTTCCCATTTCGTACATGCGTTTAATATCCGTACCGCCACCCACAAATTTTCCGTCTATAAAAACGCGAGGTACCTACGGAAGGAAGAGCAAAAGATAATTGGTAAAATAACAGCAACAAGTTTTATGAATGATATACGCTAACTTACCGTGCGACCGCCTGTCATCTCGCCCAACACCGATTGTATTTCATTGCCATCCTTACGCCCATCTAGCTCCACAATCAATGCATTTACATTCAACTTACGAAATGGCTGAAAGTTTATAAGCGTGACATTAGTTTAAAGAATTATATCCCTAACACTAAGTGCTATCCTACCTCCTTAGCCATTGTGCAGTACGGACAATAACTTTTGCTGAAAATTGCGACCTTATTATTGGCGATTGCATCGCGCACAAATTGAGCTTCAACGCTGTCCATGTTGACTTGTGGTTTTCTTAGAGCACTTTCAATTAATCCCATTAAGGGAAAGGGAAACTTTTTTGAGGTCGTGGATAACGCCTGGCAATCGGATTTTGTTATAGTTTTACTGCTACTGCTAAGTAAACTGTTGTAGAATTTGATCTCGAGGTTAAGTTAATGACAAATTTTTATAAACAATGCGTGGTTGCTGTGGTTGCCAGACTGCTCGAACAATACATGTTACATCTACCTACTTACAATTTACATGTAGCTAGCAACATTTTCAGCCCTGGACAACTGTTATTAAATAGAAATTCTTAATTAACATTTATAATTGCTTATATTTGCCACTTACTTGTGGTATTAATAAGGGTATTCCATAAACAGCCAATCAGCTGCTCCATACAAAATGTGTAGAGTGACCAGAAAAAGTAAAAATGGTTCGAAATTCTGGTTGTACTCAAATGTGTTTTAAAAATCTCCAGAGTTTTTAAAGAGAATTGCTTTTAAAATAACTGCTCGAATTGTTGTGGTTCTTTAAATTTCAGAGATTTAATTTTTTCGACCATATTTTCAAAGTCAAAAAAATCCACTGCCACAAATTTATTAAGTTTATTAAGTCGGAATATTGTATACAGGTGTGTTTCAGAAAACTCTAGAGCTTTTGATGAGAAATGTTTTTGAAAACAACCGATCGGAATGCTGGTCTTCCTAAAATCTCAGAGATTTAATACTTTCGAACATATTTTTTTTTGCATTATTACTAAGTTTAAGGATATTTTAATTCAATTTAATAAATATTTAATTTTGACAAATCTCTCAAATATTTTGTTGTCATTTGAAAGCAATGGTTTCTTTTTTTCGGGAACACTAACAATTGCTTTTGGTTTGCTTAAGCGCTGTTATAAATTTGTAGAACACACCTGATAAATATATGTTTTATGCATTATTATTCAATATAAAAAGTATTTGAATTCAATTCAGTATATATTAAAGATTGTCAAATCTCTCAACATTTTTTAGCCATTTAAAAACAATGGTTACTTGTATTCAGAAACACAAACAATTGCTTTTGCGTTGCTTTTGCGCTGTTTGAGATTTGTTGAACACCCGTAACGCGTATAAACGTGTTGTTATTATTTGCAGGAATTCCCCAAATGGACATGGTTGCCACTTGAGTTCTTCAGCCAGCTGATATCGCAATTTTGAGGATGTGGCAACTTGAAGTCGACTTGAACGGAAAATCAATTCTTTGGTGCGTGCCACTATGGAGCACAAAGATAGACTGAAGCAAAAGAAATATAGTTAAAAACAATCGCGAAACGGGAATAAGAAATGCCCAGCAGTCTACTGTTCGCCAGCAGCAGCGAGGGACGCGTTCACACGCTGTCGACGAGCTCAAGTGGATGGCGCGAGTTCCCGTATCTCGGTTTGGAGTTCAAGAAAATCTGCGCTGTTCCCAACTATATGTGGGCCATTGGTGGGGATCGGCAGGTGTATGTACATGTGCATGGACTGGATGTGCCGATCCGCGTCAGGGAAGAGTCATATGAGAACGAGCGCTGGCTGCCCATCGAGGGATTTTCGAAGACGCTGCTGCCCACCGACCGTTACAAGTATTCCAATATGGATGGCAGCGTCGAGAGGAGCGTGGACAAGATACGGCTGCCTTCGATGGCCTGGCAGTGGGACGGCGATTGGCACTTGGACCTCGAACTGGATGGTCAACAGTTGCCCGAAGATGGTTGGATGTACGCCTTGGATTTTCCCGCGTCGTACTCCGCCAAGAAATCATGGAACTCGTATGTGAGGCGACGCAAGTGGATACGATTTCGGCGTTATGCGGCGCTCAACAGCTGGTGTGCCGTGGCCCCCCTCCACAAGGATCCCACTCAGGAGCCCTTCATCGATGTGGCCATTGGTGGGACCCATGTGCCCAATGCCCGAGCCGGCACGCTCTGTGTCTGGGCCATAACTGCACATGGTCGGGCCATGTTTCGCACTGGCGTCACACAGTTCGCACCCGAGGGACTCCGTTGGACTGCCATCAATACACCCACAGGGAGTGAGCTCTCGCAGATTAGCGTCGGTCCAACGGGTCTCGTCTGGGCGGTGCTCTACAATGGACGCGTCATCGTGCGCACTGGGATTACCCGGGATAATCTGTCGGGAGAGGCGTGGCTGGATGTGAAGCCGCCAGTGGCGACAAGTGCACAGACGGATACGCCACGTGGATTGCGTATTCTGCAGATATCTGTGGGCACAGATGCAGTCTGGTGTATTACAAACGATCATCACGCCTGGTTTCGACGCGGCATTAAAGGTGATGCCGCCGGGATAAGTGAGGATGCCGCCATAGGCAGAGGATGGGTGGAAATGGTTGGCAATCTATCGATGATATCTGTCGCTCCCAATGATCAGGTAATGATCTCCTTCACTTGATCCCATTTGATTATCAATTATTCGTTATTATTCAACAGGTGTTTGCCATAGGAGCTGCCGACCGCGCTATATACTACAGATCCGGAGTGAGTGCCGCCGATCCTACCGGCAAGAAATGGCTTAAGATTCAGTGTTCCATGCAAATAAGCCGCTCCTCCAGTTCCTTATCCATAGTTTCACGTAAAAGTGGTGGCAGCAGCTCTACGCCCGGCTCCAAGCATCAGAGTTTCTCCAATCTCTATTCAAAGGAGAAGGAGAAGGGTGTGGTGGAAACGTGTGCCGTCATCGAGACAGTCGCTACCCGCAGCAGTGCCACCTTGAACAATGGTCTCAATAGTCGCTTGAAAAGTGAGCGCTGGAAGCTGAACGCAGATTCCCCTCCCACAATTGGCAGCCTCAATCTCAACGAGAGGCAGAAGCACAGAGCCACAGCACTGAGAGAGCCGACATCGCATGCCTCGAGTGCTCCGGCTGCTGAGATCGCCGTGATCAGTGGCAAGTTTGAGACGCAGCTGAAGAATCCGAGAGCCTGGTCACCGGTGCGTAGCGTTGGATCTGTTGTTGGCACTGAGGCACATCCAGAAAGTGATTCGGCTGTTTTTGAGTCGGAATCGGCGCATGGATCCGATGCATTCCTTGGCGAAGACGACGATCACAATGGCTCGCAGTTTTGGACCGAGTGTGACGTTATGTGGAGCTGCATAGCTACTGGAGCTGTCACTGTGGACACCAACAACATTCCCAACTGGTTCAATGACCATCTATCCAATGATGGCAAAGCCGATGCGAATCCCACTTGGCGAAACGATATACTCGACAAGCTGCAGCAACGTCAGCAGATCCTGGCCAAGTTGCAGCAGGCAACGCATTTCGAAAAGGCCGTGGAGCTAACATCTTGGGTGAAATCGGCGGATGCTCGATATCAGCATCCAGCTGGAGACTACGAGGACTGCCTCATAGAGCTGGAGTGGGTGAGCGGCAATGGAGGAAACGGCGGCAACGTCAGCGGCAGCGACAGCACTGATAGTGACTCCGGCACGTTTACTGTCCTCAGTTCCGATGGTGCAGCAACCAAAATCCAGTTCACACTCTCCGACATTACGTGTGTGCAGTGTTGCAGCGAGCCGGGAGCTCCACGTCTGGCCATCCATGCGCTCCATCTGCCCGTCAACTGCAGTCCGGTCAAGCTGCAGTTTGCCAGCGATGCGGAGATGGAGGATTGGCTATCGCACCTCTCCTCCGTGTGCAGTCAAATCAATATGCTGATGGGCAAGCCGGCTAGCAATGCCATTTGGCTAACCAGCGAACTGGGCGATGTCTTTGTCTTCGATGCGGCTAACATGAAAGCCCAACAGCTGGAAAAGACCGACGTGGGTCACAGTCATTACGTAGAGCGCATGGATTTATCTACATGTGAGACACCTTATTACAACACGCTCTACAACGGGTGAGTTTAAAATCTGAGTGTGTATACATATTGATATATATGTATATATTTAGGTATTTACAAATGGGAGTGTATGTGTATACATAGATTATATGAACACAGATTCTTTACTTAGGTGTTTATCATGAGCTAATTCCGACTTAGACAGGGGTACCATAAAAAAAGAAACCAATTTCCCAAAAATGTAGGAGATTTTAGATTGGTTTCGCTTTCTGTGGCACCCCTGATATTAAATAATCCCGTCTCCAGAACAAACAACTTTGACAAAAAAAATATCAAGACTGCTTTTATATTTTTTTCCGAGAACCGTAACTTATTTTTGGACTTTAACAAAAAACTTACGAAGTTGCGAGTTTTTTTTTTAATAGAAGTTACAGAATACCATTTATTTTTAATTTTAAAAGAAAAGTTACTAAATAAGATGTAATTTTAATATTTTTAAATAAAGTTAATAGCAGAATGATATACCAAGTATCCTTAAAACATCTATTAAAAAAGGTCTGTCTATATAAAAAATATTAAATTTTTAAATAAATCTTTTTATCGAAAAATAAAAATGATTTTCTTCTATTAAAAAAATATGGAAATAAAAGTGTCCTCTTTTCAAAATACCCCATACGAATACCCATAACTCAGCTTTTCTTATGCAAGGTTGCCACAGAAAGCGAAACCAAACGAAAATCTCCCAAATCTCCATACATTTTTGGGAGATTTTTGGTTGGTTTTGATTTCTGTGGTATTCACCTAGTTACATTTTCGAACTGGTTTTTAACTCAACTTTTATTTGCAATTCCTAATTAATTAATAATTAATAATTTATCAGCATTTATGAGCTAGAGCAACCGAATTTGGCACACAGATTTTTGATTAAAAAATTATTAAAAGACGCAATAATATGTAAATTAAATTGAGTCTGGGACTCGAATCTTAATTCTTATCATATAACTTTTTTTTTGTGCCTATAGGATGCCTTGTGGGAGCGAGTTGGAAATTGCGGGATGCGTCTATGATGATGCGGATCAGATTCGCTTTGATTTGCAGTGTCATTCAAATATCAAGGCATTGCCTCATCGAGTGGAGAAATACCGAGTAATTGCCATGCATTTGAATCCACGCTTCAATGAGCGAACAACCGTACTTAATTCAATGACGGACTCGGAATGGCTCGAGGAAATACGCAATGATCATATGGTATTTGCACCCGGAGCGAGCTTTACTGTGAAAATCAGGTGAGTAATCAGATAGTTTATCAGCACTTGTATTTAATAATCATTGATAAAACATTAACAGGGCTCTTCAGAACCAATATCAAATAGTGGTTAATAATGCAGTATATGCCGACTACAAATACCGCACTGATCCGGCGGCCGTCACCTGCCTCTATGTGAGTGGGCGTGTCAAGCTGTTCAGTGTCCTGTATCGTTCGCCCTCGTTGATTGTCTCCATGCAACAGATGCACTGGCGCCAGATGGGCGGTCATGTGAAGCGTGTCTATAACAGCGGCGTCGATGTGGTATGGGGCATATCGTGCGATAATACGGCCTGGGCATACAATGGTGGCTGGGGAGGCATGTTCCTGAAGGGGCTGGAAGGATCGGGCAAGATAAACACCATGATTGACACGCACACCTACTATGTGTATGAGAACCAGCGCTGGAATCCCATCAGTGGTTTCACTGCAAAAAGTCTGCCCACAGATAGGCACATGTGGAGCGATGCAAGTGGGCGACAGAAGCGCAGCAAGGAGCATACAAAGCTTCTGTCCACACACTGTGAATGGATATCAGACTGGGCCATCGACTACAACATACCCGGAGGCGCTGACAAGGAGGGTTGGCAGTATGCCATTGACTTTCCGGCCACCTATCATGCCCACAAAAAACTAACCGACTGTGTGCGCCGACGACGCTGGATGAAAAAGTGTCGCCTAAGCAGCAGTGGACCTTGGCAGGAGCTCAGTCACTCGAAGATACTCGATGCAGCACTCCAGGTGCTGGACGACGATGTGGACAGTGCACACAATGTCGAGGATATGCCCGTGGCCGCTTGGGCGATTGCCTCCAATGGCGATGTGTTAATAAGACATGGCGTTACCACATTGAATCCTCGTGGCGACACCTGGGAGCATATTGTCAGCGACCAGCCTCTGATTGGCATTAGTGTGTCACCCACCGGCCAAGTGTGGGCGGTGGCCCGCAACGGAATGATCTTCTATCGCTTTGGCATCAACAAGCTGAATCCCTGCGGTGACGCCTGGCAACAGGTGGAGGCGCCGCCTGGCGTCACTTTTAAGGCCATAAGTGTTGGCCGCGCTGGTATTTGGGCACTGGACAATCAGCAACGGCTGGCTGTGCGCCGGGAAATCACACGTACATTCCCAGAGGGATCGCATTGGCAATTTCTTCCAAATGCCGCCAATGTGCCACCTCACACTGAGACGCACTGTGGCTTTCGCTCTGTGTCTGTCGGCAAGGAAGTCTGGGCTATATCCCTGAATGGCGTCATATGCCGACGATGCGGCATAACCAAAGAAAATCCCGCCGGAGCTGGCTGGAATCTAGGCATCGCGGTATGTTCTTCAATTTCTTTACTTGTGATATAATTTATTAAATCTGGAATTGTAATTACAGGGCCAGTGGCAACAGTTGTCCGTGGAAGGATATATGTAACCGTATTACATTCCGCTTTCAGTATTTATATGTGTATATAACCTGTACCCAGAAATGGGTATAATAAAGTTATGTAACACTCATTGTATGTTGAGTCAAAATATAGTTACTAATATTTGCCTATACATTTTTTTCGCCATCATTTGAACATATATATTATCACTAGTCATCAGATTTCAACTGATATTTATCCTGCCGCCTAATTTTACTTTTTATTCAAAATAAATTATTTATGTTATGATACGTTTAAGCTTTTCAATTATTTGTTTTCAGCTTTTACATACACGTAATAAAACTCCATGTCCTGACTCAATCATTTACTTACTGATGTTCTTGAAGGTTGAAAAGTTATTTTGTATTAACTAATTATTTATTATTTTACAAATAAATATTTGTTTAATTCTAATTTCAAAAAAGCAATTAGAATAAGTTCAAAATTTGACAAAACTCTAACAAACAATCTGCAAAAATTCTAGCTTCAAAATTTTAAAAGTTGCAGATTTTGATACATTTTAAAAATGGACTTAACCTTAGATGTAATGATCGGGATTTACTTCTCTTTGATAATCTAGAAATGTTTGTTCTACGACTTTTGGAAAAACCCGCTAGCTTACCGGGAAAACGCATAATTCCAGCTAAATTTGAAACTCTCGCAGCTCAAACCAAAATAAAGTTTAATATAAAAATTTTACAATTAAAAATAATAATACACGCAAAAAGTATTTATTATGTTCGTGGTAGCTCAGCCTTTTTGCGTGTATTTTTATTTTAAATTTTAAAATTTTTATATTAAATTTTATTTTGTTCGTCACAAAATTGGATATCAGAAATTTTTGGGCTGGAATATGCTTTCGTCACTTTTTCCTCGTGTAGAGGTTATATTGAAAATTTCAATAACTTTGGAATAAATGAATACTTTAATGAAAATTTAATATTCGAAATTAAATAAAACTAAGATATAAAATTAAATGAAGGTTTGAGGATCGTCAGCACAAGGGGAGAGAAATTTCAAATTTAATTCTTAAAAATATATTTTTTGAAAAATCGACAAAATTCTAACAAAAAGAACTGCACAATTTTTAAAAATTCTATCTTCAATATTAAGAAAAATTAAAAAGAAAAGATTTTTTTTCTTAATTGCAACTATTTTCGCAATTTGACTAAAATGGTACGACTTGGAAACTACCGTTATGTCGAGGAAACTACCGTTATCCCTCAGAAAAACAACCAACAACAACATATGCTCGAGTTGTGCCAGGTCGTGTACAACCGAAGAAGGTGTGTTTGTTGTAAATGGTTTTGTATTGTGCCCGTTTGAAAATTTTTATTTAAACTGCCCAACTACAAAATGACCGATTTAGTTCATAAATTACAGAATAAGTTCACTCGTTCATTTCAATGACCCGTTCTTTTGAACTTTCTCAGAACGAAACGAACCAACTCTACTATTTGTTCCTGTAACAAGTTGACAACACTGGATTCGTGGGTTGGTTGCGTTAATATTTTATTTGTTTATTAGCTGCGGTGTTTTAAGAAAAGTAAATTAAATAAATAATGTCAGACTACGAAAATATTCGCATAAAAAAGTTGGTCCTAAAGGGAGAGAAACACAAGTTAGTATAAAAGATCAAGGGAGGTGTGGATGAAGTATAAATATTGTTTTTGTTTGCAGAAAAAGTAAAAAACGTAGGAAGGAAAAGGAACACAAGGACGACGATGCATCCACATCCAAACGAAGCAAGTCGGCTACTGACGAGGATGCAGTGCATCATGGTGGCTGGTGGACGGCGACGACTGCAGCGAATATCGTCGGTTCGGTGGCCATTGAGTTTGGCGATCGCTGTTATTTGAAGGCGTTGGACAATGGGTATGTCAACCATATTATCAGATAAAATGAAGAGATTACAATGATCAATTCTATAGATTGTTTACACTGGGCGCACCGCACAATCAAGGCGATGGTCCTGATCCAGAAGAGATATTTACGGCATTTCCAATTAACGACCGCAAGGTGTCCTTCAAATCGGGTTACGGAAAATATGTAAAAATTGAAAAGGATGGTATGGTTACGGGAAGATCTGAAGCAGTTGGTAGCATGGAACAATGGGAGCCTGTTTTCGAGGTAAGTTCTCTTAAGAAGTTGATTTAAGTTTGCATTTATTTACAATTTGTTCATTTAGGGCAAACAAATGGCATTATTGTCGGAAACGGGTCACTTCATGTCCATTGATCCTGAGGATGATGCTTGTGTTGCTCTGCATAAAAAAGTGGGAGATCAGGAAATCTGTCGAGTGCGTACGAATGCAGCCAGGGACGTTGTTGTTGACGACCAACCGAAAGAAGAGAAAGGCGACTTGGGCGAAGTTGAGAAAAATTATGTGTAAGTGTCCTTGATGCCAATTCAATCGAATTCCCAATTTTAACAACTGCCTTTTTTTTACTAGCAAAAAGTTTCAAAAGTTCCAGGACAAGAAAATGCGCATTAGCAAGAACACTATCAAGGAGCTGGAAGAGGCCAAGGCCCAAGGACTTTTACATGAAACGCTTTTGGACAGGCGTAGCAAAATGAAAGCAGACCGTTATTGCAAATAAATCGTAATAACTAATAAATATTTGTTTAATGATAGAGCATTAATTGTGCAATTCATTATTTTAAAATTGGGGTGAACAAATTAGAAACAGAAGAAGGAGAAACAAAAAATAAGAAGCTCGTCATAAATATTGTAACAAAATAATTTTTTTTTGAACATAGATTTTATTTTTATTATACCTGAAAAATTAGTATAAAAAAGGCGTTGAGATCAATTTTTACTATGAATACAAAAGTTTTGACCGCTACCAACCATAGCTTTCAAATACCTAAAAAATTGTAATATTTATTAATTTGAATTAAATTATTTTGCAGTTAAATAAATAATTAATTAAATCAAATAAAAATGCATAAAAAAACTTTTAATGAATATGTTAAAATATTCCTTGTATAAAATTTTCCTAAGCCTAATAGTTTTGTTGAAATTTCGGATGGTTGGTTTTAAAAGCAATTATCTTCAAAAACTTTACAGATTTCCGGAGCACACCTGAATGTTTTTGTTTTTGTAAATTGGAATTATCATGGCGTACCCTACCAGATTTCCAACTGAATTAATTAAAAGAGAAATACTACGAAAACAATTGAAAATTAAACATTGTAATAAATTGTAGCTGGGATAATTTCCTTCTGAACTCAACTCAAAGCGACGAAAGCGATGTCTAGCGGTAGTTAAATTGAAATGCTCAAGAGAGCGGCGAAGAGCAGGGAGCATAACTCATTGGAATTTACCTGGGCGTGAGAGCAAGTAAACCGGTTTGCTATTAGAGAGGGAGGGCAAGTATCTAAGATAGAGATTGAGCTGAGCATTTAGTTGCAATTTGTTTGAGAGCGAAGTCGGAACGGAGCGGAAGAAAAGCGAATTAAGTTTTCAATAGATTTTGTTTATTTTTTTGTGATTGTTTGCGATCAATGAAATGCGCAAGTCACAGGGTATATCATTAGCCACAGCCAATGATCGACGACTTGGCTTGGACGCCTCGGAGACGTATTCAACATCGAGTTCCTCGCTGAACAGCTCTTTCAGTGATGGCAGCGACCTGGTCAACTGGGAGGAGTACGTGGCCGAAGATGGCAGTCTCTTCTATGCCGAATACCAAGTGTCCAGTGTCAAGCCAAATGCGACTGATCGACGTGGAGAAGTCTTGCGACGCTCACTGCGTCTGGGAAAGAAGACAACAAGACGACAACAACAACAACAGCAACAGCAACAGAATAGAGGCCAACAGGGCAAACACAATGGCAACCAATACATGAGCAGCAACAACAACGAATCAGAGAGCAACAACACCAACAACGACAACAACAACGGGTTTAGATTCGCAGACATCAAGAATTCACACGCAGACGGCGAGAATCTGAAACAATTGGAGTTGGTTATAACGGCCACAGATCGCTTCCGGTTTGGTAGACGCTCCACCGCAGTGGAGTCCATACTGGGCTTCCGTGTGCTCCCCTATCCGGATCAGCCCGAGTGTCTGATGGTGGACAGCTTTGTGCATGACATTAGCGTGATGACGCACAGCATCAAGCGGGGAGATTGGTTCAAGTCCCTGAATGGCATCGAATTGTATGCCAGCAATTTGGATGAGCTGCTGCAGCAGTTCCTGGAACCGACCCAGGTTTGTCTGTGCTTTCAAGGCACCAGCACTGCCGATCCCCCCACCTCGGGCACCCATGAATCTTTGGGCCAATCGTCAAGTGGCAGCCAGGGGCAGCAAGTTAGCAAGTTGCTCAGCTTCGCCATGTTTGCTGAGCATTTTGAGCAGCTGTTGCCGCCGGCAATCGTGATCCCGGATACCCTGACCCCATTTGGAATGCTCCTCCTGCCACCGGAGTGCTATCAGCATGACCAGCACAAGGACTCGCTCTATTACTATCCGGAGAGCCCTTTAACCAATTTCCTGTACAAGGCTCGAGGCAGCTTCCTCACCCTCTCCTCAGTGCTCAATGAGCTGCAGACTGAGCCGTTGACCTCGCGTCTCCTGGTGGAGCAGGTCCCCTACTTTGTCAATTATCGCCGGTTGAATGGATTCCTCGTGTTGTTCGCCTATGCAGCGAGATTGTACAGCTCCGCCGAATGCAGCTTGAGATCGGACGAGCTCATTGGCTACATTCGATTCTCGCTGCCGGGTCTGAATCTGGACAACTTCTCCAGCTCCAGCTCGAACGGATTGCGCCTCTTCCTGCGTCACTTTTGTGGCATTCAACGATCGCGCCTCTTGGCCCATCCTCGTGGAGAGGTGCAGTTCGAGCAGCTGCTTCAGCAGTCCCGGAATCTTCCATTGCCCAAGGAGGCGCAACTGCGCATCTTTGACGCCCTCAGCGAAATGGAGGCCATGGATTACCGCAACTGGAACGACGAGCCGTTGACCACACACCGGGAGTTCTTCATCTATGGCTGTGCTCTGTACTACGACAACTTCCTCCTGGCCAGCCTGCTGCCCGCCGAGGTGCGCTCCAATGTGGAGCTCTTTCTACGCTGTCGCGGCATCTTCGACTTCATTGGAGCTGCTCCCAGTGTCCGGGTGCGTGAGATGTACGTGTGGGAGGAGATTGTCCTGGCCAATGCCACCGGTCGCTACTTTCTCACCGTCTGCTCCCGCAGCCACTTGATCCTCACCGTCATCCTGAAGATGTATGTCGATGCCCCCGAAATGGAGGCATATGGCTCGGTGCCTCCTTCGTTGTTCTACATCGAGGAGATACAGGAGACATTGGATCATCTTATTCAGTGCGGTATTGAATCTCTGGCCAAGTTCTGGTCCATATCGAACAAAAGGCCCGAGGTATTGGATCAGCTCAAGATCGAGCAATCCGGCGACGAACAGGAATCCAGCAGTAAGCTGGAATCTTTCCTTAAGCCAAAATCCAACGTCTCTCATTCCGCCTCCACCAACGATGACGAGGCCCAATTGTGCTCATCCCTGGGCGGATCATCGATACACAGCCTGACGCCCAGTGAGGATGACATGTCCCGACGGCGTCTGACTCCTGCCGAAGACTCCGACAGTGGCTCGGACTGGGAAAACTTTGCCGAGCAGCATCCTCTGCATTACGGCCTCAATCTGAATGCAGAGACCCAAAGCCAGATAACTACATCCCTGTGGAAGGAAATCAATAATGTGGTGCCAGTTAAAATATCCGCCGGCTGGAAGAATTCCGTGATCCACTACGTGTACGTGGACATGGCCAACGGCGTCCTCCTGTGTCCATTTACCGCCACTCCGGAGAGTTTTCCATACTTATCCGAGATGCGTAGAGCATGTCATATGATCCACCTGGTATTGGATCGCTCCAAGCATCATCGGCGACAACTGGCTGAATCTTCTAGCGCCATTGGACATGGCAGCCACGACATCACTATGGTTAAGGAGCATGGCATTACCATGGAAGTGGCAAATGCCTCCAAGGATCAGGCAGGTATCCAATTTGTGGTTGTCGGACGACTCTTCCAATCTCCAACGAAGGAAGTATTTGTGTGCCACCGTCCCGAGGTGCCACAAAATATGGTCGAAATGGCATTTAGACTGTCATTCTTCTCATTGGGATAAAAACTGCAATACGAGTACTTACCATTAACCAATTAGATAGATTATTAAATATAATAAAGTTTTATCAATTATTTCTACAATTCTTTTTTAATCGGATTGATCTATGTAAGAGTTCCTACGACATCTTTTGACAATCTGAAAATCTTCAAATGTTTCATTCATATTTTAAACGCCATCGTAGAAAACATTGACACTAAATTTAGAAGATCGCCAAGACACACACCCCAGTCGCATATTTATAAACATAAATTCATATGTAAGTTTGTATGTTATTCTAGACCCTGTACTTAGAAAGTAGAAAGTGTTAATCAGCTAAGAGATTTACTTGTATAAGTATAGTCTGGATTATGATATTAGAGCTAGACACATCAAACTTGAAGTATGCAAAACATGAATTTAGAACAGGACATAAAGTAGATGTAGAAATATACTTTGTGTCCTGTTCTAAATTCATGTTTTGCATTCCTTAAGTTTGATGTGTCTAGCTCTGAAAATTAACTGAAAAAAAATTGTTGTTTTCTTGAGTATTTTTCCTGTTTTATAAACATTTACTTTCAAAAAAGAGTGTGTATTTTAACGATTATTCCACAAAATCTCTCTTCCAGCATCAAAAATCCAATCAAAATGCAAAGAAAATACGTGTTTTGAAAAATTTAATTTAGTTAAAAAAAAGATTAAAAATCGAATCTCAAAAGCATTTGTAAAGTATTCTTCCTTATTTTTGACTATTTGAAGCAATTGCAAAGGGTCCAAAGTACAGGGTCTGCCGCAGTCTGGTTTACGCGACTGTAGACTTTCAAACTTGTTATGTTCACACAATGTCAACGTTTCATTCAGCAAACGTTGTTCCTAAGTGTTCTCATTTTGGCCCTTGCCCATCCATCCGTCAGTTGTCAATGTGGCCTCCCAGACATCGGAGCACTCAGTGTAGGAAATATCGTGAATCATTCTAAATAGACATACTTAATATTTACCAGGAGATGCCAAAGTGGTTATTTTACGGGGCATGTTGTGTTCTCTTAATCTCTGTTCTCGCACTTGACGAGCCAGACAGAAATTTAAATGGAAACAGCCTTAACTCCCATGGATACGACAACTCGAAAAGTGATGAGCCCGGCGTTAAGTTGCCCAGTGAAGTGCAGAGGGCAGTTTGCACCGTAAATGCCGGTGAGGTCAAGGCATCGGCGGAGGCAGTGACAACCAAGACCCTTAAGGGAGTCTGTGGATCGGGTATGTCCTGCACCCTCCTTGCATGAACTGATTCCTAAACAGTATAAGTTGTTAATTTAGATGAGATGAATTTGGCCTTTCGAAATCTCGAAGAGAAACTCTACGTAGAGTTGCGTGAAATAAAAGAATTACTCAGGAAACTGACAGATAAGCAGGATGAAGAGGACAGCAACTCAATTCCAATTGTTCCACTAACCATAAGTAAGCCTGCCACTATAAAACGGCTCAAATTTGAACAGATCACCATGAAACCAAGCCAAGACATCAATTTGAAGAAGCAGCCTCAGCTGAAGCAACTTGAAAATGCTCCAGAGCGGGAGGAAGAGGTTGACAAATTTAACAACACGATGCTGTCCGATCAGGACATTAAATTATTTACCTATTATTGGAAATTAGAGAACATAACGGAGCACATTGCCAATGCCTCGACCATGTCCATCAAGAGTCCCATATTTAGCATTAGAGGCAAGTACAATTTTTGGCAAAAAAAAAAAATGTGATTTGAGTATGGTCCTCATTTATGCAGGTCGGACTGTGCAGTTAAGGTGCACATTTCAGCATTTGCATCGGGAGATGATCAACTTGCAGTTGACATTGGCGTATCCGTCTAACGATCATGGCAACGGAAAGGAGAACAACATTATACTGGATATGGGTGGGCAATTCAAGCATTTAAAATGGGCCGAACATGAGACATTTAAGCACAAGATTGCACTATTGGATCAGAGTCAAAGTCATCGACGCACACAAGATCTTAGCTCGCAGGAACTGACCAAACTGGATATGGGATTTTCAATACCAAATAGTGCACTTATTGGTAGCAATTATGTGAGGCACAACTCGCTTCTAATACAAGTTATATTATATTTGTGAAGGGTTCAATAATCAATTGTTATTAATAAAATTAAAGAAAGCAACCAAAACCACGTAACAGGCATTCTTCAACCCAAAAAGGGACAGCTAAAAGTACAGCGAAAATACAGCCGATTATAGCTTGCTGCGGGCTCCCTTGGCCTTGATGTCCAGGAAGGGCATTGCGATGGGATACAATTCTTTGCAGGATTTGAATGCAACTATATCACTGATTTTCTTATGTCGCTCCATGTTCGTCACCTCGCTGACATCGTCCTCAGTGGTTGTGGCTGTGGCATTTGAATCCTTAAGTGTCGATACAATATGCACGGATAAAACTCTGCGTTCATCGCCATCCTTTGCTATGAATTTCTGCAATTTCATTTAAACAAAAACAATTAACACATGAGCATTTCCAACATATGTACTTTCCCAATAATATGTACCTTGAAGTAATCAACAAAATCGGATTTCGATATTTTGCGGAGTATTGCGACTTCAGCCTCTTCGCGCTCAAAGTGATAAGTTTGCATGGCAATTTCACCATAGAACTGACTAAATTGCTGGAATATATTCTTGGGTTTCTCCAATTTCTTAACAATTAAAGCCTCTTTGTGGCGCTCGAACTCATCCAGCGGCATGTCCTCAATTACTTGCTACAAAAAAAAAGGATAACTAATTGATCAACTGTTTCTTCTTTTAATGTCAGACACGCCTACCAAATAAGTCTGCAGGAAATTCTCGATGCGATCTTCGACAAATGAGGGATGCTTTGCCGACTGCACAATGATGCGAATGCCATTGGATCCATTCACTTTACGAACTCCACTGAAGACAATGTAGCCCAGTTGCTCCTTTGTGCGCAGGCAATCATAGCAAGGCTCTGACAGCACCTGGGACACCAAATTGACCATAATATTCGTGTGATCTGTTTGTGCGCCACATTGCATATAGAGCTGGGTGCAGGAGCTCATATGATACTCGTTCTCCTTCTCAAACAGATAGCTATCGCCTGACCAATGTAATAAAAAGTTAATGCACATCCACAGTATTATATTTTTGGTTACATACCAGGTAACAGTTTGTACTCGCGCTTTTTAAGCATTTGTCGTGCCAAAATTGGCAATTTGGTGGCATTTGTTTCCTCGAGTCGCTTATTGACTCTTCCTGCGATGTCAGCCGCCTGTTGCTTGGTTACATTGCCGAAGATGAAGCACTCTGTATGCAGTCGCTGGAAAAACTCCTTGGCAAAGTTAAGCACGCGATCATAGGAAACAACTGCAACAAAAGATTATTCAAATTTAAAAATATATCTTTAATAATTGGAGAATCCGAATATAATCTATTACTCGAGGACAATTTGGTGACTCTAACTCGTATGGTCTTTATAATATTGTCATACAGATAGATAGGGCTATATTAACTCGACTATTGATGCTGATCAAAAATATATGTACCTTATACTACACACACTTCGCTTTTGACAAACTTATACGTTTTAAAGTAAAGAAACCAAAGATACATAGCAAATGCTGAATAGATTTTAAATATATCTAATAGTTTGCTGTCAATAACTCACGTTCCATAGCATCCAACAGCTCAACGTTGGCCCAGGCATTCTCAGTGAGCAGCAGGGCCAGATAATAGATGGAATGTTGATAGGGCTGTTCAGCGTTAAAGTTCTTTAATGATCGTATGTATTCCTCCTTCAGTATGTCAAATCGCTTCTCGTCTATGCTGAAGTCAAACAAGTGATCCAACAACTTCTCGAGAAGAACCACTTGCTTGTCATTAAAGCCACGTATAGTAAACTACAAAGGGGGAAAAATATTAATGAAATGAATTTCTTGAACAATTACACTTATGGTGAACCTACATCGATGCCACATGGTTTGGTGATAACGCTGAGCTTCAGACTAGCCAGCTCCGCATCATACAAATATTCGTTGAGCTGATCCTTAAGGAGCATGATCATCATGTGGTTTAAATTGCAGTTTAGGGGATCCAAATAGGCTATTGGATTTGACATGTCGAAGGTCATGCAAGCTTTTGGTTTGTTAAATTGATTGTCTTGCTTGTGCCACACCCGTAGAATGGGCGTATCCATAATAATTACGGGATGTTTGGGTGCATCACTGGGAACCTCTGCGATGTCAAAGTTGTTCGGTATAAAACTGTTTGGCAGTGACAATTTCAGGTTCTCATTTGAATCGCAGCTTTCCCAACTCTACAATTTATTCGAAATAAATAAAACATTAAAACTCCTATCGAAAATCCAACATACCTGCAATGTGTTCGTGGGTATACGCTCCAAACCATATTTAGTTTTATAATACGGTTCTACTTGATTGACGGACTGATCATAGCTCTGACTAACTAGAGAGATTCGACTTTTTGAGGGCACCAGTTCATCTAATAGTTTGCAGATCAATTCGGGACGCCATTCATTACTCAGGTATGGTGCAATGAGCACTTCTTCCAGTGGAAATATCTGCATGGACGACACTGTATGGGTGACCAAGTTCTCTGGCTGTTCCTTTTCCTTAAAACGGAAACGCATTTCGTTGAGCTTGACACATTCATCAAAGATCCATTTCTTAGGTCCCTCCTGACGCAGCATTCGTAAATACTGGAATATTATATTCACAATATCATCTACATGTTCCAAGCCTTCCTGCGTCAGATCCACGACAATATCAAAGAAACCAAAACCGTTCTGTGTGTTCTGGTGTCCGGCAACGAGACTGTAACAAGATAAAAATGTATCAATATAAAAAAGAGCTTATATAGGATGTTTAATCTAAAATTGACTTACTCATTACACCATCCAAGTCTTCGCAATTCTGACAAAATACTGCCCTTGCCTTCATGTCCGATGAGATGGGTTAAATAATTGTCAGGCTGTAATTGGAATTTAAGTTAGATCAGTAAATCGAAACTTTGTTGAATCTTACTCCTGATTTGTAGTACTGTGTCATATCATCCGTCGTAAAGCTGATTGTTAGGGAGCGTACATCCTTAATGGGCACTATCTTAACCTTCTGACCATACTGTTCATCTGCGTAGGGATGTCGTGGCCATTCTGGCACCTGTACGTCCTTATTTTCTATTTCCGAGAACTTTTCAATCACCATATCCTCCAGTTTGTCCAATGATTCTATATAATAAATAAGTATATTTAACTATATTTCATAAAAACATGACTGCAATCACAACCTTTTCCTATAACCGCAAGGCACATGATGTTAGCTGAGTACCAATCTTTGTGAAACTTCAGCAGCTCCTCGCGCACGTCGATACCCTTCGACTTGGGTATCTCGGAGAGCGTGGCCTTGTTCCCGCTGCCAAATTTGCTGAATGCATGGTCCGACTTGGCCAGGTGACGCTGCACTTGCTTAATGCGCCACAAATCGCTCGATAAGTTCTTTTCATGCTCCGAATTAACCTGCAATTAATAAGAATTAACCAAAGAAAAAATCAAAACTATTTTTCTACTTACCGCATTGATTTCCCGCTCAGTGGCGCTGGATGTAAATAGCGGGGCAATAAAGAACTGCGCAAAACGGTCCAGAGCACCATCCAATTTGTCTGGGGCAACATGGAAATGATACTTGGTCATCAGAGGATACGTAGCAGCATTGCTGCTGCCGCCGCTCTGCGATAGGTATGTGGTGTAGCCATTCTCGTGTGGATATTTCTCGGTTCCCAGAAAGAGCATGTGCTCACAAAAGTGCGCCAAGCCAGGAAGGTTTTCCGGGTCTGACATGTGACTGAAATTAAAAAAAAAATACCGAAATATTACTATTTATAATAAAAAAAGAGAAGAGAATATATAAAAAGATGAGCTATGTAGGCCGATTTGATAAGGAACTCATAAACTTCATGTACTATGTTTAAAAAAAGCAGGAAACGTAACATTTTTCACTTATTTTAAATAAATATTTAAATTAAATTGTTAAATGAAAACTAATTTCTATAAAATAAAAATTACATATTCATTGTATCTTTTTCCGGATATCCCATCAATAATAAAATTATATCTGGGAATTACTAGTTTACCATAGCCCTAATTCGCAATCCCAGATATTTATTGAGGACCATGTCTTAAAAGTAGTTATGTTAAAAATAGATGCTAATTCCTGAACTATATATTACAATACAAATATACATTAGAGTGGGTCAATTTGTATGGAGTAAAGAAAATGCACCAAGCGGTTGTCAACATAGTAATCTACCAGCTTCCCATTTTCAAAGAGAAACTATTCGTATTATGATTTGATATTTGTCTGCTAGCGTGGGCTCTAAACTAAGGAAAAACAAACCTTAATAGAGGGCGATTTATGATACGTTAAGAGATAAGAATTAGTTGGGGGTTCAACACACTAATCGTGTGCGAAATAATAAAAACAGCTAAGGTAAAAACTATATTCAATACAAAAAAATACTATAGTATATATTTTATAATACGTCTTTATATTATTAAAATAGTACACATATAATGCTATTTATATACAAAAAGAATGTATTCTCCGTTTCTCCCTTTCTCGTATAATAGCAACTTTATAGTGTTTTGTCGTAAATCAGGCCTGTTCCTGTTTTCACTTTCGGATAGATTTTGCGGAAATAAATTTCCTTTACCTGTTCGGGCTTTCACTTTCGGCCAGATTTTACGAATTAAATTCACTTGATATTGAGCTGGTGAGTTCAAATTCGGTAGAGATAAATTGGTGAATTTGACATGGTTAGCATAAAATCAAAGTGAAAACAAAATATTTATAAAATACTTAAATATATTAGAAGCAATTTAGCATCATCAGATAAATTATAACATTTTTATTTGACTTTTAAAATAATTGAAAGTCATCACACCTCGATTCAAACCTAAAACATTTGCCAGATTTGCTCGACCTGTTCTAATTATCGAAAGTATTTGTGAAAATAAATGGGTAATTTAGTAAATCTTCCCTTGTATGTATGTGCAGAAACGAGTACATTTCTCGGTATATATTTTGAACAACATTTTGAGTGCTTTCACTACTGCATAATACAAAATGAAACAATTCTACATTTTTTAAAGGGCTAATTTGGACAAAATTGGAATTAATTAAATGGAAACAAAACATATCAGTTTTGTAATCATACATGGTAACGGTATGACAACTCTGTAAAAAAAATTTCTCAGCCATAAAAATCAGGGCTAATACTTCAAAATCATTTTAAAAGTTTTCTTATACTGGAGCGAATTTTAAATTGTAACATTTGCTCTGAAAATTTTCCATCAGTATTCTGCCGAAAAATATGAAGCGATAAATCGGAGAAGGGAAATACGATTCGAAATTCGTAGAAAATTTCAGGGAAATTTGTGGGAAATTCGGGTCAAATTATCGTCAACTTCTTGATCAGTATTTAAATTTTAAAACTTTTAAGTATACACTCAGCTCCGAACAATAATTATAAAGGAGCTTCGGATAATTTGAGAACATTGGGACTCTGTAGAAGCTTAAAGAACGCGGCATCTGGAGATTGGAATATTGTTCCGATTATTAACGTCTTATAGCATTGGTGTTCAACAATTTCTGTCCCTTGCATCAGCGACTTTATTCTTAACATCTATCCAAAGTTGCTAACAAAAATAAGATTTTTAATGTTCAATTTAATTTTGTTGAACTTTCCGATTTTAAAATTTTATAATATTTAATTAAATTAATTTCTTTATTTAATTTGAATGCTATAATTTGTTGGCCGACTACTTTTATTAGATGTTAATTTAACAAAAATAAAATATAAACAATAATAGCCAGAACAACATCGGTTAACGACGGGCTAGAGAAAGAAGAAGAAGATAACTCCGACGCTAATACGTAATTTACTTGCGGATTGTTTTAGTCCAGCGATGGGCAAGCCCTTGCTCGCGCTACTCAGAACACTCAGACAACAACAACAACTTTTGGCGCCGCGCGCAACTCATTTATGACACACAATAAAAAAAAAAATAACAAACACACAGCAAATGATCGAGTTTCGGCTGCGACGCGTACCGTAGAGTTGGTTTTGATGCGTTTTGATTTTTACCACATAATAAGCGTTCGACTTGCAAATAAAATTAATTAGATCTTCTTTTAGTGTATAATTGTTGTGGTTTGTCAAAACCAACAACAACCACACAGATTTTTCTTCGCGATGCACAGAGTCATAAAAGTGTTCATTTTGCTTTGATTTATGACTTCAGAAGTTGTGTTTGTTGTAGATGTTGTTGTAGTGCTCACGATTGCAAATTTCGTGCCCACCGCTGTTTTAGTCAGCGTATGTGATTATAAATGAAAGTACTTGTTTGTGTGTGTGTGTGTGGGTGTGTAAATACGTGTTTGGGTATCTAAGGGCCTGCGTACCGGGTCTCTCACAGTCGATCACTCTAGCTTTGGAACCGTTAAATGTAGCATTAAATTCTTACCCAACCTGCACAGAAAGTGCAGCAGCAGACACATCAGTTGTTGGATCAGAAACAAGTAATACCTTGAGACCATTTTCCAATTGTAGTCCACGATAGTCGCGAGTGTCCTGCTGAGATTTTTCAATATTGTTTATGCTGCAATAGATTGTATAAATAAGCTGAATGTTTTAGGCAGCAAGTAATTTGTCATGTACCGCATTATTGGCTTTATTTCATCCACTTTTGGTTGAACCGACAACGTCATTTTGGGTTTTGGGGCAGATGATACAAATCGATATCCAAACAAAGTGCTCCTGCAAGAATTGCCGCTACTGTGGACACAACAAATAAGTTTTACTATGTTAATATTATTATTTATTTAAGGCGTACGGTCGATTTAGAACAGCTGTTACGGCAAAAATCGATTTGCGGCTGGAAAAACTTTGACACGTTCGCTTGACAAACATAGGACCGATGTTGCTTATGCTGCAGAAATCGAATAGCTAAGATTATAGAAGCAAATAAAATATTTAAAAAAAAAAACTATAAGAATAGGAATAAACTTAAAACGTTTGTATGTTTTACTATTTTCTTTTTACCAAAATACTTATGAATGCGTCTCGTTTCGCAACAACACCAACAATTCAAAACATATGTGATTTAGAGTTGCCACCTACCAACAAATTTTGAGAATGATACTTGCGTGTTTTGCTTATATATGTAGACGATCGACGATTTTCAAATATCCTTCATCTAAATAAAAAAAAGGCTGTCAGGAATGTATGCGAAATTAACAATAAAATCAGTACAACTTTGATGTATACTTATGTTATTTTTAATTTTTGATTTAATTATTTAATCTGGCAGCACCACATTCCGTGATTGCCGAAATTGTTTAGCACTGGTTAGTTGCAGTTATCGGCAAACTCATATCGACGGCGGCGCACGATTGTTGTAACAGTTGTAACTGCATTTTATTATTTAATAATTAAAAGCTATTAGCATGATAAATTCTAAGTGATGCTAAAAGATTGAACAAAAATATCATCGGATAGCATGCAGCCGCAGAGAGGAGATATGTAAAACGGACGGAGTTTGTGTTTTTTTTGTGAATTTGTATTGCTGCAAATATAAATTGCAATTTGTTGTAAATTTTGTCTGTTACTGTGTGAGTGTGTGCGTGATAAGTGCAACACGCAAATAAAGAACAGGGAGAGCAGAGCACGCAAAAGCCAAATAAAGAGGTAACTGTAAAGGTACGATAATTATATTTCTTATTCTCAATTCGAGTAAATACGATATACATATGAAGGTAAATTATACATATTTAAGGTGTCAATCAAATTTAATGCTAATTAAATAATACGTGAACTTTATTTATTTGTATTTCATCAAAGTATTTTCTGATGTGTATGTATGTATGCATATACGATTGTGAAAATTGCATGTGGAAATCATTGATTTATTTAAATAATACATTAAGAAGAGTTGCAAAATGTATTTCAATCAAGTCAGGTCAAATAAACATAGTTTTTCTTTCCTATATGTACATATATGTATATACACATGTGCATACTTAAAAGAATATGGTGCTTTCATTTGAAAATTTAGCTGACGCGGTCGGTTCGGTTCGACTTGAGTCTGAGTCTGAGTCGGAGGTTTGGAGGCGACACCACTTGACAGTGGAATGAGAAAATCAATAAGCCTGGTAATGGTAATGGGGCATCCTAGGTGCCGGTCGTTCCTTCAAAGGAGCTCATTAATATTGTGGCCTATTGTTTAATTAATATCAGTTTCTTTAGTAAAAATAAATTTGAGTTAGAGTAATAAACGTTTCTTGAGAATTCGCATAAGATTGACCGTTAGATGTGTGCATTTATTATAATAATTTATTCATTTTTTTTAATAATGTAAGAGGACATTATATTTCAGGACTTTTGTAAACCTTTAACTGAAATCAATATTCCAATGAGTAGAAACTCCTTTTTATAATATTAATAATTAATAATGTGCGGACTATAAATAAAATAATAATAAAATGCACTTGGCCAAAGCTACAAAAAGTATGGATAATTATGAGAAGGGCCTACGCCATTGTACGTCTCGAGTGCGTCCAAAAATAAACGGTCAAGGAACAAAACGGCACGTTAAACACAAAGGGAAAACAGTAAACGACGAACTGTTCGTTTTGGTGCGTTGCAGTTGACATACCCTACAATTTTGTACACACCAATAAAAGAAGATATGTATATACGTATTTTCATCTGTAAAATAGAAAAGTCTGCAACAGTTAAATTCTTATACCGTATAAATTTAAAATGTGTATATGTCAACTTAATGTTATATACAATTAAATTGTTTTTATAAATATTAATTTAAATATTAATTAATATTTCTACTTTATTTTTTTTTTAAATTTTTTGGACGATTTTTTTTTAGTTTACGTTAAATATATTAAAACAATTTAAATTAATTCGACAAGTTTATATATATACATTTTTATTTATAACATAAAATATAGCGGAAATACTTTGTGTACCTATATTCCTTGTGAAAACACCCCATTTGGCAGATTTCTACAGGGTATAATAAGTGCGATTTTTGCTCGCATTTTGATTGAAGATATTTTTATTTCAGTTTCAATTGAGTTCAATTAGACTCTAAAAGAGCTTCCCGCAGTATTTTTAACAACGCAATGGGGTTGTCTTTATATTTATGATGTTGTTTTCCTTTCACTTTCATTACCCAGTATTGTCTGCGTATACACTGCGCATCAGAGTCTATAACTTAAATATTTACATGCTAATTAAATACATACACATAAGGAAATGATCGTCAATAAATTGTCAAGAACTCTGGGTTTGATAAGGTGTTGGCTATTATGTATTATATATTATACCGTTAGTCAAGTAATTATTTTGACATAATAAAACATTCACATTAAAATTTGCTAAAAAAAAAAAAAAGCCTCTTCCGTTTATTCATTTTTTTTTTGTGTTTTATCTTTAAAAAATAAAATTATTTACTTAAAATTTTTAAAAATACATGATTAAATTTAATAAATCAAATTTTTTAAATACGCAACACTCCCCACGTTGACTGTGGGTATGTTAATTATTAATCTTTCTCTCCATTAAAAAACATTAAAAACATATATATCACCAAAAAATATTTTATAAATTTATTAATATAAATAAAATTCAAAAGTAAAAATTAAATATCTTTCAATTCACTAAGCATTTATCAGTAAATATCATTTTCTAATTTTGCAGAGCTCTTTCAACAATACTGATATTATCGTAAAGGTGAATGCCGACAATGGACAACGAGCAACCGCATCAGGAGTTGGTCAAGTGTGTGTTGGTTGGTGACACCGCAGTGGGAAAGACGCGTCTTATTTGTGCCAGGGCCTGCAACAAGCACGTATCCCTGTCGCAGCTTCTGTCCACGCACGTGCCGACCGTTTGGGCGATCGATCAGTATCGCATTTACAAAGACGCAAGTGACAAACTGTCGATAGTAAATACTGTTCTCCGGTTTTACATCAATATTTTTGGATCTTACAGGTGCTCGAGCGATCGTGGGAAGTTGTAGATGGAGTAAATGTCTCCTTGAGATTGTGGGACACATTCGGTGATCATGACAAGGATCGACGCTTTGCCTACGGCAGGTTGGTCCATGCCCCACCCCATTTATAAGTATCAAGCGTTTAATTAGTTTTTTTTTTTTAATATATTTTGCTTATGTACCTAGATCTGATGTTGTGCTCTTATGTTTCTCCATTGCGAGCCCGATCTCTTTACGAAACTGCAAGGTTATGTGGTATCCAGAGATACGTCGCTTCTGTCCAGATGTCCCTGTAGTGCTGGTTGGATGCAAAAACGACCTGCGATACATGTACCGCGATGAGAATTATCTGTCCTACTTTGGGGAAAAAGGAACCTTCGTGCGGTATGTTTGTCTTTTTATTAAATAAAAAAGTTCTGCTTTGTTTGATCATAAACTAACAGTTAGAGCGTGTTCACACTCATTTAGTAGCACATAGTTTGATCCTTGCACTCCTTTCGCTATCAGGTTAATTTTACAAAAAAAGGAAAAGTCAGACAGTTACATGATTTTGGATTTGCCGTATTTATTTTAAACAAGTCTCAGGTTCAAATCTCACTTCAAGACTTACGCACATTGATGCAGAATTATCATTGACGAAGGTTTCATTAAATTAGGTTCTAAAAAATAAAATTTTTTTCGTACTTAAACTTGATTTTCGACCAAACGTTTCTATGGAACCTATATGATATAGTGGTCTGATCTAAATATGAAAACTTGCTCGCATACGGAATCTAGGCACCCTACACACCAAGTCTCGTGCTCCCTAAGGTCGACACGTTCAAGCAGACGGACGGACATACAGATGGACAGGGCTTAATCGACTCGGCTGTTGATACTGAACATTTTTGCGAAATTTTATGGTTATGCCTGTCCGAACTTACAGGGCCTTGTTGATGACACACATCTCAATTCCAAACATTCTTAACTAAAGAAAATATTAAGAGAAATAATCTTCACCAATCCATAAGTGAGGAATAATGGAATATCCCGCAACCATTTGCAAATAAAAATTCTAAACGCAATCCAGGTCTCTAAAATGCCGTCGGGAATGAGTTAATATTATCTTATTTTTCCCCAATCATGTCGCTATTACTGTGAATTATGTCTTACGCAAAAGAGCGCTTTAATATTTATGAGAAAACAGAAATATATTCTTATTATTGTACTCTGCAGAGCCGCCCTAAAGAGCGATTTGGTCATGCCGGATGAGGCGCGCGCCGTTGCAAAGGAGTTGGGCGTAAGCTATTACGAGACGAGCGTCTTTACGTATTTCGGAGTTAACGAAGTCTTTGAAAATGCCATCCGGTCGGCGCTTATTGCGCGTCGTCAGCAGCGCTTTTGGATGACGAACCTGAAAAAGGTGCAGAAGCCGATGCTGCAGGCACCTTTTCGGCCACCGAAGCCGCCACCACCGGAGGTTACTGTCATGGTTGGCCACTATCGTCAGGACATTTACAACATGTTCCTGTCGCAAGCCTATGCCGATCTCATTCTTGTCGTCGGCATGACAAAGTTTGCTGTTCACAGATTTATGCTTGCCGCAGCATCTAGCATATTCCAACGCATCCTGACCACAGAATTGAGCGACATGGGTGGACGCAGCAGCAGCGAATCGAGTATGGTTAGCTCAACGTTTGGAGAAGCCACCATAGCCGACTTCAATGATGATACCGAATATCTTATACGCTACGAATCACGCACACAGCGGTAAGACGACAGCTCGATTACATTTATCAGAAAATAAGTATTAATTCTATGGCATATCTTTATCTGATAGCATGTGGGAGCATCTAAAGCGTCGATCCAGCTACCAGGCCTTGCCTTTGGTCGAGTCGAAGCGATCAAATGATTTACATAAGGAGCTGCATCATCCCGTGCTGCAGAGTCTACGCTTAGTGCAGATGGAAAATCAACGCGGAGTCAGCGCTGTCCAAACAATCGTAACTCTAAACAAGCTTATCACGCCCCAGGCACTCCATCAATGTCTAAGATTCATTTACACAGGCACTATTGATAAAGAGTGCAGTAATCTGCAGGTGACCTTATACTTTTATGCTTAAGTCTGATGTGTTAAATGAAAGAATGCTTCTTCTTGCAGGAAATAAGAGAAGCTGCCGATTTCTTAGAACTGCCGCAACTAGCCATGTTACTTTCCAAGCCACAAAGCATCATGGACAGTCCCAGTGATGAACCAAATCCACACATTTGTCTTGTGAGTTGCTACTTAATATTAACAAGTATCCCATTACAATGCAGATCATAATTACAGCGCATTAAGGAGAGCATGGAAAGACATTGCATCGGGGACGGTTGCTTTAGCGATGTTGCCTTTGAACTGGACGACGGTTTGATGAAGGTGAGAACTACATATATTCGGGTCAAGTACCAAAATGTAACTGCTGTTAACAACTCGAAGAACTCTATTAGGGATTTAATGCTATCGGAATTTATGCATTTTTACGCTAAGACAATGCCAAATATCAGGGGTGTTAATCATTCGATTTTCTTAATTTAAACTTTTGTGTGGATAGTTATTAAGAGATGAAGTGATTTAGCCAAAGTTTGTTTGCACACGTGGAGGGAAACTTTGATTAAGTTTCATGCTGTGTCGTACCAATTAATTTAAAATTTCGACCAACTGCTCGAATTAAGCTTTATTAAAAGCTGTATTCAAAGTATCATGTATAGGATAACTGTCCATTATTTTTTGTTTTACAATTTGAAAATGTCTTGTTGTATACTTGTCTCTTAACTATTCATGCTAACTACTTTTAACAACTCCCTTTATTTAAAGGCACATCGAGCTGTATTGGTCGGTCGCTGTGATGTTATGCGTGCTATGCTGTTGGGCGATTTTCGTGAGGCACATTCTAATGTGGTAAGAAATGTTAAAATATTAAAATGTGTGGTACACTTACATGGATTTGTGTTTCAGATTGTTTTCCCTGGAGTTACCATTTATACGTTCCATAAGCTGCTGTGCTATCTATATACTGATCAAATTCCGCCCATCTCAGCGGTGAAATGCCTCAATTTGCTGGAATTGGCCAACCGATTGTGCCTGCCGCGCCTAATCAATCTAATTGAGTGTCGCGTTATCGAAGATCTCACAATAATTTCGCAGAACGAAACTAATGAAACGGTGGACCATTGTCTAAAGTTGTTGGAGCCAGTCAAGGTATGTAAATTAACCAAATTTACAATATAAAACGTGTTCCTTAAAATTCCATTATTATTTCCATTGGCAGCTGCATAATGCCCATCAGTTGGCCGAGTGGTGTATGTCGTATTTGTGCGTCAATTACAATGTAATCTGTAAGTTTTCCCTCAAGGGTCTGAAAGCCCTGCATCAGGATAATCAGGAGTATTTGCGAGAGCATCGATGGCCACCAGTTTGGTACCTAAAGGACTATGACTACTATCAGCGTTGTATCAATGAATTAAATAAGGAACTGAAGCTAAAGAGCTCACGGGGACGGGACTTTCCAAGTGACGACGAAGGTTGTCTATGCTTTACTGGAGGTAAGTGTTATCATCGCTCATCACACACACATGCATACTCGTATAAATACACTAGACAAGCAAATATGATTAAACATCGAAATGCCACATGATGACCCGAAGAAAACGTTCTTTATTCAAGTTTAGTACTAATAATTGTTAGACATTTTTATTTCAATTATTGAGATGAATACGGAGTCCAGAGAAAGGAGTTTCCCACAATTTGGGGTTGGGGTTTGTATTTGCTATGTATATGAGCTGCGGTCTCTTTATCTTTTCCTTGGCAACATGTCATGCAACACACAGTCCAAACCATCATCACAATATTAACATGCATTATTTGGACAAAGTGTTCTCTTGCTGGCTGCTAGGTAAATCCAAGAGGACCGGGGTCGTCCCTTCCAGCGCTAACAACGGAGACAGCAACGGCACAACGGCCGAAAATCAAATATTTAATAGTACGGCCAACTCAATGAACCACATCGACCTGGAGGCGGAAATCGATCTGAATCTCTGACACCCAGCCTTAGGGCATGGAAGGTGCGTAATCTAAACATGCTATAATCATTGACATTTGTTTAATCTATCAACTTGTATTTCAGATCACTTCGATTTATTGTGATTCTGCCCGTGCTGATTTGCTTCATCTGTACAATTTTAAGTATTTTGATACTTTTCCAAATACACACATAACAATCCCCGTGGGCAAACGGTTGGTGGCCTGTCTGCTTTTGACATTCGAGCGCCGCCCAGGGACACATAAGGATTCATTAATTGCTTTTTTGATATGCTTCAAATATGCCCAATTAAAGTGCAATATATGCATATTTACATACTTAGTATGTATTGTATGTATGAGGCCCGTATGACATTTGTGTTTCATTAGAGCGCACTTTAAATGCAGAAATTCTGAATGAACTGTATTATAAACAAAATCATGTGTATACTTATACTTGTGTATGTATATTTTTAAATTCCAACTTAGGGAAACATTTGTCTAGCCATAGCTTTTAAGCAACAATTTATAACCTAAGAACGCATTTTGTACAAAATGAAATAGAATAAAGCAATTATGATTATGAACAAAAAGAATCCAACGCAATTAAAAACTTAACATCAAGAAAAATATAGGTAACATTTTTAATTTATTAATAATCTCACAAATATAAATGTGTACTTTAACATATTTTACGCAGACTCAAGTGTTTTAAGGCTTGCTTGAGAGATTGTACCATCTTCAACCTCCAGATCATCCAACATTGCAAGCAACTGTGCATCATTAATTACAATCTCTGGCTTATTATTATTAGTACGATTTAAGTTGATTGGTTCCTTTTCGCCCATTAATTCTCGCAATTCCTTTTCCAGCTCATCCTCATCGGGACTGGCAACTTCGGCGACGCTATTTGACATGACATCTTGAACTTCCCTATGCTGATCTAATGTCTCACGCACATCGGCCAGCACCTCATCCACGTTGTCGTATTTCAGGCCCGATTCATTGAGAACCTTTTGCAGAGTCTTTGATCCAATTTTGTAGGCATCAAGCACAACGCCGTTGTTTTGTGCCTCATCCACATTTGACAGCAGTGTTTCTATGTTATGTAGAGCTATGCTGCGTCTCTCTGTTAATAAACATTAAAACAATTTAAAATTTACACTAATGCAATTTGTTAGTGATTCGCACCATGATTCTTTTCCAACAGACGTCTTTTTCGTAAGTACGTCTTGGCCAATTGTCTCTTGTTTTCCCTAACATATTGGCGCGCTTTATCATCATTCATTTTGATCTCCTCCTCAAGATCCTCTAGCTGTTTCAGCAAACTAGTTTGCGTCATCTCCAGATTATGCATTGCACGATCTGCTTCGCTGATAATCAAATTTTCATGATCATTAGCTGAAAGGAATAGGATAGAATGGATAATAATTGTTTGATATCATGTTGCTCTAAATGCTTACCTGGGATCTTTATGAGGTGTATACTTCTTATTTGTCTTTCCATTTTATAATCAATGATTATTGATCTTCGGGCCTGCAGCAATATTAGACACAAGTCCAAGCAATTATTGTGAATGTTCATTTGACATTCCTTGCAAATCGACTTGAAAGCCTCAAAATGCAGCAACTTTCCACGATTTTTCTTCAACACTTTTTCGTCCATTTCATTACACAGGCTCTTAAGATAATAAAATCGGTTATTTGTCTATCTTTAACGATATAAATCATATCTCACCAGCATTACATCCACATGGATATATTCCACAAAAGATCGGGCTCCCACGTCCTCGGCAATGATGCTATGCTTGAGTTTCAGCCAACTTTGCGATAGAGGGCGCTTCACAAAACTATTGAGAAGCCAACCACTCCATGTATTCATTGGATCGTATTCAAATTCACTGCGAGAACGGATCTGTTTTCGTTGCTCCATTTCAGCAATAACCGTATCAAGGCAGGCGGGTATCTGTTCTCCTCGCATGAACTGAAATTGCAATTCTCTCAAACTAAAGTTAGCCTTGCCGAAATAATCGCAATGCTTTTTTATAAGATCCGTCCAGAATGTCATCTTGGTGTCGTAGTTTCCCGGACTTAGATAACGTGGATGAAAAGTCGACAGAAGCTCCTTCATTTTGACATTATCCTTCCAAACTGGCGGGAAATCAAATTCATTAACTTGCTTGTTTTTCTCCATTTCTTTCAGTCTTTCCAATGCGTAATTTCAATGAAAACGCGCGGCGTTATTCCGATCTGTAATTGTAGTACAAGTGAACATCCAAAAACAATACTTATAATTTTTTTATTTAATATACATATTTTATTATACGGTTCTTATTACAAATATATTTTGTTTTTGTTTATTTTTATTCTACTTGCACACAAGAAGCACTGCTGCCAGCTTAGCTATTTTAAAGCTAGATCTGGTTTTTTTCAGAGTTCGTTTGCTGGAATAATTTCAAAATTGCTATTAGCTGGAAATCTGGCTAATTTAAATATATATTCAGCTATGTTTTGCTATTAATATTTTAAGTAAAACTGTACAAAACTGCCAAAAAATTACAAATTTAGATGCTCTCCAGACAAAAACAGCTATTGTTCAACCTAAAAACTTGCCAGCTTTGGTGTGGAAGACTCCCACCCGGTGCAAAGTCTGCCACCCTACAAAATTTCCCGATCTGGTTTGATTTTTTGTCATAAAGATATAAGTACATATCCGAAAATGGGTATTCTTAATTTTTGTACCCATTTTCAAATTTATTTATTTTAAGCTAGAATTTTAAAAAATTTTTTTAAAAAGTTGACAACAAGCAACACATTCCGAACGTTGCCACCTGGCAGAAAAAAGTTGCGACTTATTCAACATTGCCATATCTATAAAACTGATCTAGATAATTTATCCCCAAAACGAAACTTATTGGGCTATCTTTCAAATTTTAAAGTAAGAATTTTTAAATATTTTGCAGTATTTAGATTCGGTTTATGTCGAACTTTGATATTTTCAAAAAACTTCTTCACCTTTATTTTATCTTTTTTCGAATTTTATTGATTTTGGTAAATGCTTAAATTGCTTCTTTTTTTTTTTAAATTTGTTGCTTAATTTTGTGAATTTAAATCGCGCGCTTAGAGATATTCCTGAGCTAGTGTGGCAGCTCCGTATCGATGTTATGCTGGATTCGATTGTCTTATTTGCTGCACCAACAGCTGTTCTGATTTATTGTAAAGAAGAAGAAAACGTGCAAGGCCACAAGATTTAGCTATTTTTCTTAATTGTTTTAAAGTTTCAATTGCAAAGTGCGCAGTTCAGTTATAGGAATCGTAACGTAACTTGATGTAGATGTGGTCTCGCCATAAAATCCTTGCAGTTCTTAATATTTCCGTGGTAAAATAGATTGTAAACAAAACAAACGAGGCCCGTGTGTTTATTTGTGTTTCTGTTGTTAGTCTCGCTGCGGGAATAGAAACGACCATCTTAATACACGTCGCTGATGTGAAAAGAGGAGACTGCACCATCGCCAACGCCATCGATTTGAGTCCGTCCCAATTTCATTTCCATTCCCAGCAAACAATTAATTGTAGAGACTCACTCACGTTGTTGGCTTTTAATCTTGGGATATCCAAATACCGCCCAATTGCCGGTATTTTATTGAAGGTGCATCGAGAATAGCTGTATCATGTGTGATGATATTATATTTTGCACCAAGTTGGGCAGAGGTAAGTCGTAATAAATACATAAATAAATGTAGTACCCAAATTATATGGATAATCTTTACAGAACTATATGAGCGTTAGTTGGGAAGCGTATCGCAGCTTCGACCTGTCGTCTTATTTTGTTTGTGTAGTATTTTTCCTCTTTTTATTGTTACACAAAAAGCTTGAAAGCTTTGTTTGACGTTTCTGATTCCAGCGCCACTTTTATTTTTTGCCATTTCTTTTGTTTCGCCCATTCACTCTCTAGACATGCTAACTCAAAGTATTTTTGGAGCAACAGTCCAAAATTTCTTTTACTGATATGAATTTGCGTTTTTTTGTAGACACAGCACATGCGTGCAGGGAGATCAAATACATAAATACATATGTATGTACATATGTATGCAGCTGGCAACTGCACGAAATAGAAAATCAAGTACATAAGATCGCTACAGTCGAATGGGTTTAACTGTTATAGACCCAGCTACCAGATATCTTTGCAGATATTCGATTCAATTGAATGAAATGAAATATTTCAATTTACATTAACAGCAAGAAAGACTCAATCTGTATCTTCCCAGCCATTCGATTTAATCATATCAAATAAAAGATAAGAACAAGTACAATAAATACATATTTAAATTAATATATAAAACCAAGTATGAAACTGTAAGATGCGCATGTCCATGTTTATATATATATAAACGGCGGCTCAATTTTTTCGATTGAAAAAAAAGGTGGAAAGCGTCCACCAAAACCAGAATCTACGATGAAGCGTCATAAGGTGAGTTTTTCGATCGATCGTTTCTATGTCAGCTATATGATATAGTAGACCGATTTGAACCAATTCAAAGGAATATGCATCTCGGTTGATCTTAAACACGCTGATCAAATTTCTATTATTTTTTTCAGCAGGGATAGTAATTTTTTGTAGACCCATAGCTTCTTGGGGAAATGTTCTTGGAATTGTTCGAAATTTACGTTTACGATTGGTGCAAGCATTTTTAACAACAAAAAATTGAGCCGCCCTAATAAATACAATTATTCACAAACACACGAACAACCGCACCTCAAGCAATGTACTTTGAGCTTTAGAAATTTTCTGAGCATTTGGTACATATCTGAGTATTTGGTACATTATGTCTTAAAATTGGTACATTCTTATATATTCGTTCTTTGCATCTCTTTTTCTCTCTTTTTTTTTTAAATTTCTTTTTAAATTATTCCCTACAAACAACAAATCTTCCCTGGAGTTAAATTAAAAGCATTAAAAGAATAAGTTTAAAAGCTTTAAAGCTGGTTAAAGCATTCCTATGAGATGAAATTCAAAAGAATGAGTACTACAGACTTTATAGTTTTCTAACACTAAAAATAATAATTTTTCTTAAATATGTTGTACAAATAACAGTAAGAAATTTATTTTTATTAATTTTAAAATTAAGCAAAGAATATATTGATTAGTACGGATTAAAATTTGTTAGACTTTTTCCAATACGGAAAATTTACGATAAAATCTGGTACAAAATATTTGGATGAAGTGCTTATTATACTCAAACTCAAAGCTCTAGCTTCAAAATTCGTGGCAAAATTATAAATCAAACTTGACCTTTGTGCCTTACCAAATTGTTGGTGACAGTTATATACATTGCCAAAAACTTATCAGCCCCTTGCAACCTTAAGGTAGTGTAATCTAACCATCATTGGAGTTAAGGTACACGGACGCTGTTATTTACCAACTAAAACGATCTTTGCTTTAACTTTGACTACCGCGTAGTTATCTCAAGCTCATGTCAAGGGTATTGTTAGGTTTCGGCCGTAGTAAAGTTCACTTTTTGGCTGTAGCTTTTGCTTTGTTTGAAATGTGCTTTCGTAATGCTTAAGTTCGGCTTTGCTTGACGCGATGTCTCCTCATTAATATACTTATCTATGTATGTATGTAAAAAGCTAATACTTACACTCATACATAAGAGTAGATAGGTTTTTTTGTGCAAGCTTGTGCGACGCTTGTGACGTCGACGCCAGCTCGGCTGTTGCTGTCTTAGCCAGTGATGCCAGAATTTCAACGGCTAAAATAACTAGTTTTATCAAAAAAGTAGCTAGAATTGTCTAAAAAGTTATTCAATCTTGGAAAAAAAAAGTATTGATATTATATGTAGAAACATGTAACTTAAAATACAAAGTTTTGTTTTTTTTCTTTTCACAAAATCCTCTACGGAATCTGAATTGTGTTTCAGAAACACATTTTACTTCTTTTTTTAAGTGCGTACCTACAAAATTTCATGAATTTTAGAATTGCAAAACTATAAATTGTAATCTTTATATACATTTAAAAATGGCAATTAATCTTCTTCAATTCACACAGTCTTTTAAATAGGTCTTAACGAGCTGCTCTTGGCTAAAGCCGTATTTTCGTAATAGAATTTTTCGTAACAATTAAATGTATTTTCTGCAATGAATATATTTATTTTCTTAAATATGCATTTTGAAGTTGTCTGGCAATCTGAAAAATGTAGCCAATACGTAGTAGTACCTTTTTTTTTTGTTTTTCTCGATTCATTATTTTATTATTATGAGCACGCTTAATTCTTACTAAAGTATTTTTGATGTCATAGCAGGATTTTTAACAGGATAGGTATATAACAGATTTTTAACGTGCTAGTGTAGAAATCGAACCCAGTTATTTTTTTAAACTATAGTTCAAGTTATGTGACAGGTGGGCGACTTTAGAAAAGAGCTACGAAAACTCCCATAAAAGAAAATATAAAATTAATAAGTCTAGCTATAAATTGGCTGAGATGGAAACACTGGTTTTAGCTGCTGCTACTCGTATCGGCTTCGGCGTTGCCGCATCGTTTTAAACGAACTCAAACTGACAATGAAATTTCATTCAAACACGTTTCACACCTTCGACCGATCGGTCAAACGGATTGCGCCTCAAGTTCGACGCGCGTCTTTTTTCAAAACAACATCGAGAAATAGCCGTAAAGCTGATCGTTTTAAGATCATTTACCGTGCAAGTGGCGATGTAAATAAATACATATTACACAAATATTAACACTTGCTACGAGAATAACTGATATGGTCAGTGGGAAAAAAACTCGTTAAGTTATAAATTACACATACGACACATCACACATTTAATATTTAAAATGAAAGTGCCCGCGCGCGACTCGAAATATTCGTTCAACTTGAAAATATTCAAATTGCATAACGACAAGAAATCATCATCAACACACGCCTCGTTGGCTTCCACCGCCAGTCCACCGACTTCTCCAATGATCTCCACTAAAAGAAATTCATGGCGCACTTCGTGGCGTGCCGCCATTGGAGTTGGCCAAAAAAGTAAATCCGTCAACACCTCCACAAGCAATAATAATGATGAAAATAATAGTGACAATTCAAAAGCATCTTTGTTCAACGAAAATTCATTAAATGAATCATGCAATCAACTTAATCTGAATCCCGATCGCATTCCAAATATTGATGATATGATGTGTAAGTAGTGCGACATCCAAAGTCGAAAAAAACAAAACAAAAAATTAATTATAATCAGCATCTTATGCAAAGCAGAGCTCAAGTTGATACTACTTATATACTTCCTATTGCTATCGGTTATCAATAAGTTAATTCAAACGAAAGCAATTAAACTTAAAGAACTAATAACAAACATACTTGAATTACTCGTAACAGGGTGGCAACCTAACTAGAAAAGAGAAATTAAAGCACAGCAGAAATTTAAACACTATGTACCTCATTCATTCCTTCTCACAATCGCATATCAAACAAAAGTCAGCCTCTCTTTGAGTTCTCTCTCTATCGACGGCCGATATAGAACTAAGAGATTAGAAGCTGAGCGTGTATTGATGTTTTACAAGAGCATTTCTGCAGTTGAATGTTATTTCGCTCTCTTAGACATGAATTACGCGGTATTTAGGCTAATTATGTTTACTGTTGAAGTTAACCTAATATAATATTTTAGGACTCATTGATATATGTATATATTTTGCGATTAGATAACTTTATTAGATAGTTTGTAACTTGTTGCTGCTTAGTGTAACCAATTCGGAGGCCAGCGGTCAAGTTGAAAACTTTTAACTGCCGATAACTAGCGAGTACATGGGATTGATAAGCAGGTATCGATATCTCTCACTCTCTCTTACCACTCTTACCTCTCTTACAGTACTAGTATCACACACGTTTTAGTCTGATTTCCTCATTTAGCAAAGGCTCATCTAATCGTAATAGCGTTTAGGCCAACAGTTGTCCGCCGAAGCTACGAACGTGTTGTGCTTACCTGTTCAAATTAATTAAAATGTTTCCGCTCTTCGCTTGCAATCTCTGTTCACTATAGGCATTTACAACCGTGAAAAAGTGTATACACGTTTAAGTTATTAAAATAACGTTTTCACTATGACGGAATTGCTGGATTTCACGGCGATCTTTGATCTCATCATCAAAAGCGGTACGATCATCGAAAGTCCACAAGTCCAATGGAAAAAATCCGAAAATTTTAATTTACAAGACTTGATATGTCTAAATTTGTGTAAAAAATTCTTATTTCCAACTTGTTAAGTGTTTTTTTTTTTTAATTACTGTTAAACAAAATAAGCCAAATGTTTTTAATACGTATAAACAAACAAAAATATGATCCAAGAGCTATCAATAATTATATTCACGTTAATTGCATAAAAATACTATTTATTAACTACGCCTATAATAGTATTAATTGTATACAACGACTTAAATTAGTTTAAAGTTTGGCAAGACTTTTTTATGCTGATATAAGGATATCATTTTTGTATTTTTTTTACCTGTCTTTCAGAGCATCCCATGAATTGAACTCGTTCAATAACTTTTAATTTGTATATTTGTGCGCTTATGATATTGTCAACATTTGATTTAAAATACAATGTATTTGACACAAACAAAATTGACTTCTTTCGAAATGCAATCAAAAATATATTTGATAACAAAATTGTAAAGTCAGAATGTAAAATAGAATGCGCTCATGTAAATGCGCTCCAATATGTGTACCCGTTAAATGTAATGTTACTTTCCTAGTAAAGTTATCCAATTGGAACAGGTATTTAATATGTAGGTACATGAATCAGGAATTATAATGTACTGACATTTTATTCCATTTATGTGAGCCGTAGTAAAGATACATGTATCTATTTATTACAGCGATGCCATGGTTTGGTATGGACATCGGAGGAACACTGACAAAATTGGTGTACTTTGAGCCAAAGGATATAACGCCCGATGAGCAGGATCGCGAGGCGGGAATCTTACGTAACATCCGAAGATATTTGACCAAAAATTCAGCTTATGGCAAAACCGGTCATCGCGATACGCACTTGCAGGTGAGAGACATATTTAAACATATATACCTTTTGAAATATTGATGTGCATCAAAACGTAGTAAATTGTAAACTTTTTGATTACCTGATTATATTTAATCAATGGCGATCACGTATCATTTGCGTGTCTCCTGACACGTTATCTCTAAGTTATGACATAGCCTGAGAGAGTTCACAGATCACAGGTGAATTTTTTTGTGGTCTGATTTTGTGATGACCAATGGAATGTTGCATCCACTTATAAATTTCGTTGTCATATAATTACATATATATATACGACTTCGACCTAGAGGTTACTTTGCATTTACATGCCTATATGATCTAACATATACGTGTGTATACGAATTTTTAAAAGATTTTGTAGATTAAAAAGATTTTTTAAATGAGATCCAATTTTAGCGGCCAACCGTTAAAGTATAGAAATAAATATATAGATAACAAGCCGAAATTTTCTAAATATTGCATTAGTCAAAATAACAGAAATTTTATTAGCTTATCAACTAGCAGATAAAATATCAATAAAAATTCTTGAAGCTTATCGATATAGTATTTATGCTTATATATTTATTTGAGTCATTTTTTACAACTCTATTTATTTACTATATAAATAGATGATCACCAAGGCAAACCTTTGGAAATTTGTAATCAAAAGTAATTCAAATGGTAGCTGGATTTAAAAGCAAGTTCATTGAACTACACAGTGCTTAGACTTTACTTAATTTATTCTATTGCTTATACTATGGATAAACAGTGTGTGGACTCAGTTAGATCTAGATATAAAACAGCTAAGTCGTCAACACTATCAGGAACTTAAATCACATGCACGTCGATGTCGTCGACAAGTTTACATAGAGCATTCATTGACTTTTGACTTCCTGATGTGCGTATTTTTTGCTGTTACTTTTTTTTTTTGTTTAAATGGTTATTGGCATACAAATATACATTTCGAGGCGTTGCTAATTACGCGAACAGCTTGTGGTCAAGAATTTCTCTCTAAACTTTGACTGAGTAGACAATTTTATACTCGCAACCGCTTATATAATGAATGAATGTAATCACATACGGGAAAAGCATTAATTAAAAGTCCACAATTCATTTACCTGTCATTTGCTTAAAGCTTAATATTGCTTGTTTTGAAATCATATTTTTTAATCGATCAGCATTTATTCAACTATATCTGCAATACCTCAGTATCTTATGCATTTATTCTATCAATTTGAAGATAAAGTGTGAAAGCTTATTCTATTTTGTAATTTATTTATTTATTATTTAGGAGCAGTTCACCAAAGGTCAAATAAATACAAAATGAAATTAGAAAATATGATTTAAAAATAATTAATTAATTTATAATGTCTTTTCTAAAATGCCTTTCTTAAATGAAAGTTTTGATTCAGTAAAAAAATTTAATGTTAATTACATAAGTTCAAAAATTACTCTTGAATCGGGCTACTATTGAAGACTTCAGCTTAAAACATCATAAAATAATGAATCAGAATCTTAAAAGATTAGGTTCTTTAGAAACTTAACTATTTTTATAAGACACTTTATTGGTATACAAAAGCTAATAAATATTAAATTATTTGTTTGTATTAAATTGAGCAAAGGTTTGAACCAAAAACTTGAGTTGACTATTTTGCGAACTAAACAAAATCTTACAAATTTGACTAAGTGCCTGTAATTTAACAAGCAAATGTTTATAACGAATATTGAAGCACTACTTTACTGAATCTCTTTAAACCGTTTCAAACGAGTCGGATATTTAACGGTTACTAAAATTGGTTTCAAAATAATTTCATGTGATTTTCTTATTTTATTCAAATTAATATCTTAATATCTTTAAAGTCCTGCAGCCTTGGTTAAAACTATGAATTTGTTTGTTTCAGATGGACAATGTTGAGATTAGAAAGCGAAGAGGATCTTTGCATTTTATACGCTTTCAGACCACAGACATGGGCAACTTTTTGTCACTGGCCAAGCAGAAGGGAATGGCCGAGCTGGTGACCACCGTCTGCGCCACAGGCGGTGGTGCGTTCAAGTTTGAAAAGGATTTTCGTGATCAGGTGAACATGAAACTGGCCAAGTTCGATGAACTAGACACACTGATCAAAGGAATACTTTTTGCCGATATGCACAATGCTACTGAGTGCTATTACTATGAGAATGCGCGAGAAATTGTGTAAGTCTATCAGTATTACATTTGGTCCCAAATTCTAATCTTACAACTGCAATTTATGTTGCAGTAAGAGCGAGAAACGCGCCTTCAATTTTTCACAGCCGTTTCCCTTTATATTGGTGAATGTTGGCTCCGGAGTTTCCATTTTGGCTGTCTACGGACCAGATAATTACAAGCGCATTTCGGGCACCAGGTAAATTAGATAAATACATTTCCAGAATGTCTTTTTCTTTATCTAACTAACAAACGAAATCATTTCATATAGCTTGGGAGGCGGAACATTCCTGGGACTGTGTTGTCTGCTTACCGGATGCACAACTTTCGAAGAGGCAATTCAGTTAGCCACAAAGGGTGACAACCGGAAAGTGGACAAACTGGTCAAAGATATCTATGGAGGTGACTACAATCGCTTTAGTCTACCCGGTGATTTAGTGGCGTCCAGGTAGCTATTAAAATTTCTATTATAGATGTAAAATGTATTTAAACGCTTGTACATTTCGCAGCTTCGGTCAGATGCACATTACCGAAAAGCGCTGTTCGGTCTCCAGAGAGGATCTGGCAAATGCCACACTTGTCACCATTACCAATAATATTGGCTCAATAGCACGAATGTGCGCCTTGAATGAGAAGATCGACAGGGTGAGACAAAAATATAAATTAATATCTATTGCCATTGTAATTGCACGATATTTTCAACTCGCTTAGGTCGTTTTTGTGGGCAATTTTCTGCGTGTAAATCCCATTTCAATGAAACTGCTTGCGTACGCTATGGAATTCTGGTCGAATGGTACCATGAAGGGTCTGTTCCTGGAGCACGAAGGTTACTTTGGCGCCTTGGGTTGCCTGTTACAGTTTAATGGGGAACTTGCTGCAGCTTTGAGCGAGAGCCTTGATCATCCACCACCACCAAACACATGCACTACGCAAACACACTCCGGTGCGGATCCGTCCACAGCACCCTCAGCTCCCTCACCCGCAACGGACAAGCCAAATGATAACACAAATACCACAAGCAGATAGTTTTCAGTGAAGGAGGCAACTTGTGGAATGACGACAGATATGCATTAGTTGCATTTTCTCGCTAATTAATTAATTCAATTCAAATGTTTGCTTAAGAATACTTACACTTGTAGAGGATGCACAAATTGTAAATGTATGAAATTAAAAGCATAAAAGGGATAAAGTGCCTGTTAAAACGCAACAAAATTAGGGCTTCAAGTAATGCTAAAGATAACTATATACTTTCAACCTAACTAGATGCCAAATGTCAGCACATTTCAATTGTTATTTTCGGATTCTGGTAGTTAATTAAATTTGTTTTCTGAAACTATTAAGTTAAGTACATGTATAAAAGTATTACCAATACTTGAACGCATCCAAAGGCCGTGTAGTTGTCCGTTTAACGTATCTCTTCTCTCAAAGAATTTAACTTTATGTGGATCGTAGTCCATTTGAAGCTTATATATTTCCGGAGGAGCTATCGTTCTAAGGAAATTAAATATTGCAAATAATACTAATTACAAAATGCAATACAAAAACATAATAAATATGCATGCATACACATAAGTTTTTACCTTACACATTCGTTATGTGGAACATTTGTTTTCATTGAAACTTTTAAGGCTTCTTTGTTTAGCATAAGTTTGTGGTTTATTAATGTAAGATTTTACCTTGTCGACGATTTCTACCATATAAGCAGCTCCATGCAATTTGTTTATCGAAAACATTTCGATTGAATTCAAATAAATACTATATATCATGAGGATGATCAAATATTTAATTTTGTGTCTTCTATTTATATACATTTTATTACAAATATAATAGACCTCGGATTGGCAAACAAATCATAGATTTCATTATTATAGTACAAGACAATTTATCAATATTTATCATCACGAAAAATGCTATAATCTCTTTCAACGCCGTAATTTATCTTAAAATCAAAGACCCTCAAGTTGTGATCGGTTGCAACGAACATATATTGACTATCACAGGCGAGACTATATACCGGAGAACTCCTGTGCTGACGCGTCCGACCTGGAAAGTATAATTGTACGTACTTGCCGGGTACGCGAATATCGTATAGGTTAACCCGTCCGTGATACTTTGCACCGCACAGGACTGCATAGAGACCGTCGTACTCGAGGCAATAGAAGGACGAGTCAAAAGGATCCTCCCAAATGGAAACATCGCGATCCGTGCGTCGATCGAAGATGCGGAATGTGGTATCAAAGTTGGCGGTTAGCAGAACATGATCATCTTTTATCTTGAGATCGTAAATGGATATTGTATTTGAATTGAGAACTTGCTCCTCGCCACTGTGTGAAATATATAATTAATATAATACTTCATTTCAATCATAAACGTCATCTTTACCTGTCCACATGAATGGCGCGCAGTGCTCTTCGACCCGTATCTGTGTACAGACCTCCATAGAGCCACTGACTATCGGCACTGAGTTTCATGGATTTAAACGAATGTTGCAGCTGCATAAATAAATCAAAGTGCGACAGTCCAAACTCCTGGGAACGTTTCCACAGCTTGCAGCAAGTGTCCGTGCTGCTCACATAGACACTGTCCATGAAGTCCACACAAAAGAGATACTCCTTGGGATGGTGCATTGTCTGTTCGGTGATGCCATCCGTGTCGCTCACAAAGCACGATCCATTCACTCTTCCCGCAAAGATTGTGTCTTTTTTCTTTACAAAATCGGATATGTCTGAAACAGTGGGTGTGTTTATTTCCTCCTCGTAGCGACGCTGCAGTGACTCGGGACCAGTTCGCCTGTATTTACGCAAATAGTGCACGTGCGTTATGTACAGATAGTCTGAGTCCAAACACAGCCTGGAGGGGAACATCTGGGAATGGTGGAAGTAGTGTCGCTCCAAGTACACACCCTTCAACCAATTCCTTCCAACTTGTAGTCGCTCAAAGTATGTCATCGTTGATTGATTCCTAAAATCAGACACTCAATAAACATTCCATACAAGAAATCAAAGAACCTCACCTTTTCTCAACACATGGTTTATTCCTGTGGCCACATAAAAGCAAATCCTGTGTCATGGCATAGAACACATTCTGCTCGATCACAGCGCCTAGATAATTGCTGGCTTGACTCAATATGACTAGCTCGCGTTCAGAACAATATTTAAAAATCCGCAACAGGCAGTCAATGTTTAAATCTGTGAGCTTCATAACGAATATTATTTTGATGAATTCGCGGCATAATTGAGAAAATTAAAAAAATGACAGCTGGGCACTGTTGCCAGCTTAGCTATTTTATAGCTAGTTCTAGCTATTTTCTGAGTTCGTTTGCTAGAAAAATTTTAAAATTGCTATTAGTGGGAGTCTGGTTATCTTAATTTAGTTTCATATTTTTGGTATAAACTGTGCAAAACCTACCTCAAAAACAAATTTATATGCTTTTCAGCCAGAAATGGCTATTGTTCCTCTTAAAATCTTGGCAGCACTATTGAAACACTGATTTGGCCCAAACGCTGCCACCCGGTCCAAAGGCTGCAAAGTTTTCCGATCTGGCAGCATGCACCATTTTGGGAACAATGGGCGATTTTTCGATTTAGGCATGCAATTTTTAAAATTGCAATAATTTTGAAATTAGCTAAAATTTTGATGAAAATTTAAAATTCGAAATTCGAAAAAAATATATCTAAATATTAATGAAGGCTTGAAACTCGTCAAGCAAAGGTAAGAGAAGTTAGAAATTAAATTCTGAAATAAAAAAAAAAAAAATCATAAAATCGAGAAAATTCCAACAAAAATTCTGTAAAAATTTAAAAAATTCTAGCTTCAAAAATAAGAAAAATTCCAATTTAGTCAAATTTTTAAAGTTGCAACTTAATTTTTTATTATATTAAATTAGAACAAGTTGCCAGATCGAGAAATTCTGTAGGGTGGCAGCCCCAATCAGAACAAGTTGCCAGATCGGGAAATTATGTAGGGTGGCAGCTCCAATTAGCCATCAAGCAAATTCTACGCAAATTTTTAAAAAATATTTTACAAGAATTAATAAATTCTTTAATTTTTACGCTACGTTGCGAAAAGCTTATGAAAGTGAACATTTTGATCGAACAGCAATTTGTTGTATTCGATGTTTATCAGCTACATTACAATAGCTCGATAATTATATTGCGTTAAGGAGAAGAAGAGAAGAAATTTTAAATTTCAAAGCTTATAACAGTCGATTAGTCTAGATTCTAGACCAAGTTGTTTTCTTATTTTCCCTCGAGCTTTAGCATTTAGTTTGATACTATTCCTATGCAAACTGTTAGTTGTCAACCTATTTACACCGCTCATCAAATAAATTAAATGCCAGAATGTGAAATCACAAAGAAAAATACAATTCAATTAGAGTTATTTAGCACACTCTTTCTGTAATTAGTCACAGAACTTTAGGAAAATAATTGCGCCAAATACCGAAAATAACGCACTTTGAGTTATCTAAAAAAAAATCCCACAGACATCAATGAAATACTTGCATGCGAAAATATAAATATACGTACATATGTATGTATTAAAATATTTACTTTGAATTGCATTGTCATTTTATTTCAAAGAAGAAAATATTGTATAGTATGTACGTACATATTTACAAACAATCATAAATATTTGAATGATAAGATAATCAAGGCCACGTAAACTTATTTCAAAATCAGACTCGTGGTAATGATAATTGCTAGGGGCGATAACCATTGACAAAATTAAAATGATTTCTTGATTTTTTTAAAATTAAGTTAGCTTTAACTTTTATGTATTATTCTTAAATTAAATATTGGATATAAGAGTGAGTTTATGATTTTTAAAAAAAAATTTAAATATAATTATTATTTCTAGTTTCTATAAAAAAAAATCAAAAGATTATAAATTTTAAAGTGTTAAAAAAATACACATACAAATGAAAGTATCCTTTTCCAGGATTTTTGATGAATATTTTTTCAATCTACTAGTCTACAATTAAAGATTTGATTGTTTTAAACTCACATTTTTTGTTTATAATACCTACCTAACTAAGAAAAATTGAAAATACCTATTTGACAACATATTAATGTTAATAATAAGTTGTACTTATGATACAAATTCTGGAATTAACTGGAATATTTATAGATAAATGGCAAAACTCTTTAGTTTAATTATCGCTCAATAGTGTAACAACAGTTGATTTATCACTTCAAAAGCAAAGCTACATACATATAGTGATTTTTGAATTTTGACACCGTCATTGGTCTTTGGAAATTAACAAGCAGGTATCAAAATGTTCTAGAAGTTTACCACACCCAATGAAAAATGTTCCTGCACAACAAGTTTTAAAAGAGTCGGAGAGAAGAAGTCAAATTGAGTGGCGCCAACGTTGTTCTCAGCAGCTTTTACGTTTTTTACGAAATTCTCTCAGCAATTTCATAATATGATGACTAAAGTACACAGTCAGGCTACGTAGAATTTGTCACGTCGACTTGTCGACGGTTATTGCGTCGTGTTCAAAAAAAAATAGTTATTTAATAGCAACTTATGTAGAACAGATTTTGGGGTGGAAAGTTTTGCATGGAAACAAAAGTAATGTAATTCAAAACATATAAATAAGTTTGTTATGATAATAATACAAACCCTTTGTTCTTTGTTTGTACGTTGTACAAATGTATTTTGTATTATTAATACTTAATGGCCTTACGTATATGTATACATATGTATTACACATACAGTTGTTCAAAAAAATGTTTTGACAAAATACAAAATTTAACTATTTTCTCTTCCAAAAAATGTATACAAATCTTTATGATTTTTTATTTTCAGTCGTATTATAATATTTTTGTCTCTGGTTCTGGTTACAAGTTAAAAAAAAACTAATTCTTATTCTTAAAATTGAAAACTTTGATTTAGAAAAGATACCCAACAGCAATTTTTGATGTTTCTGAAATAAAAAAACCATTGCTTTCAAATGTCTAAAAAATTGTTGAGATTTGACAAAATTAACTATTTATTCAATTGAATTTAAAATATCTTATAAATTGAATTGCATGCAAATATATTCGAAAAAAATTAAATCTTTGACATTTAATGGACACTAACATTTCGTACGGATGTTTTCAAAAACATTTCTCTTCAAAATCTCTAGAGATTTCTGGAACATACATCAGAAATACAAGTTTTTTTTAATAATCAAAGTTTCGCATTGTGTGTGTACACATAGTTTTTCTGGCGAATGTGTGTTCAATTTTAGTTTGTCAAAACACTTTCTTGACTAACTGTTAAACTGGTTAAGGGTTTTACTAAGTGTGCAATTCTAACGGACATTTCGCACACCTTACACAGTCATAAATGAAATAATATATTAATATAAGCACCGTCAATGTATCAAAAATGTGTTTTAAAGTTTAAAGTTTATTAAAAAAAATACTTTTTTATTAGATACATATATAAGTAATATATAAGTAACGTCAACAAAAATGTGAGTTCATTATCTACCGTTCTTAACTGGAAAATAAAAGTTATTGGTCTCTTATTTTGTGTTTTTCTACAACTTTTTGGGTTTTCTGAAAATATTTATTTATTAATTGAAAAATAGCGAAATCTCTCATTTACTCTTATCACATTTACTATTGGGTGCTCAAAGTTTAAGGTTTTCGAAACTTATTTAAAAAAACCCACTTTGTACTTTAAACTTTGTTACAGCTGAATTCACGTTTTTTAAAAGATAGACAGAGAATAGAATGTTAGAAAGTACAGTGCAGACACTTAATACTGATTTCCTGTCTAGCTTTATTGGTAAAATTATAAAGGTTACAAATCTACATAGTTTCTCAAATAGACCACTATTTACAAATTTGTATGTAGATAATGGCGATTCCCTTCTCCACAATTTGAGTGTATACCCTATACGCAATTTCTGCGAGTTGACATTGAATATGCGATCTCATTCTAGCAATAACTGATAAGCCTTATCAAAAGATTAAATTTTCCCTCGTGTAAGGCCCTCAACGAATTCTTTTCAAGTACATATAAAAATTATGACTTTTATAACAATAAAGGGACGTTCAGGTGCAGTGAATATAAATGACATCAGCATGATTTGACCCTGTCTAATCATTCTCCTCACGTCATAATAAAAATGGTTAACCAAAACTAGTAAAAGGAAGATAAAAAGTATAATCAGGTGATATTTCTATTTAGACAAATATTCAAATACAAAACACATTTGTTTTTTTTTTTAAAGTGAGATCAAAGTTTAATGTTTTATTCGTTTCATAATTTTCACTTTTTATGCCATTTTTTTCATATGCAAAATTTAAAAAAAAAAATTAAATAATAAATAACAATTTGCATTCGTTGCCATTTAAAACATTAAATATAATGTCTTCTATCGATTGAAAAAATCAACAATTTACAGCAAAGTATTAATTTATGTATTGTACATAAGTTGCTTTAGGAAGAATCAGTTGCATTTACGAGTTACGAGGATTCGGATTCTCATCCCTCAATTATGCAGCAAGTTGCAAGTTGAGAATTCTACAAGAAGAACGATCAAAATTCGTCTCTTTTGGAAGGCAGTGAGTTTTTGTTTTGTTTATTATTATTTGTAGTTTGTGTTGTTTTTTTTATACTTGTAAGTGAGCGAGGCTTCAAAGTCTTTTAGTGTGCGAGTGTTGGGTTTGGTCACCTCTTCTAGTGGGCTGAGAGGAGGACGTGGAGAGCGCGGCTGCCATAGCCTCGGCAATCAATCAGTCGAGCATCGAATCCTGATGCGATTTAACGGACCAAGTTAACGAGCTTTAAGTGGCATTTTATCCGGCTCAGTGTAAGACGTTGGTCAACCCATATCCTCGTCTGCGTCCACCTCAGTCTCTGTCGATAGAGAGGAGCTAGAGCTGCTGGAGCTTTGGGCCATTTGCAGGGTGGTGTGTGTGTAGTCGAGTGGCTCTACGCCAATATCCTCGTATCCGTGTTCGTGCTTATCCCCGCTCAAGGCACACACACTCACATCACTCACGTCTCCCTCCTCCATGCACTCGAGCTCGTCCTGATCATTCTCCGTGTCCCAGTCGTCTGCAATTTGCACGTCGACAGGCAGGTACAAGTGGAACGGTCGCTGTTCCCTCAGCCAGGGCGTTAGGAATATATGTGAGGCTGTCATCCGTTCCGTGTAGTTCTTGCGCAGCAACGAGAGCATCAGCCATCGCACCGACTTTGACAGTGACATGGGTATTTGGACATTGCCATGCCGGATCACTGTGATCAGGTTACAGTTGGCCTTTTCATAGAACGGATACTGTCCCACGAGCATTGTGTACAGTATGACTCCCAATGACCACATGTCCGCTGGCTTCCCCTGATATGTCGGCTGAGGGCAGAGTAACTCTGGTGCGGTGTACAGTGGACAGCCGATCTTGTCGCTCAGCGTATCATCATCGCCGTCGAGTATCATGGAGCCCTCCAACGATTCATATTGCAGTTTAGTTCTGTAATCAAAATAAAGATAACAATAAAATTGTCATTAGTCGCATTCAAAATTTGTTTTGTATGCAATCAGAGTTGCACAAGTTTCAGTTTCAAATTTGATGGTGTTGCCATTTACTGGCGCATTACAACATTCAAATCGATTGGCATTGCGTTGGTGTTTTGGTGTTGCCAGAGTTGCCAGCTCTCTATTGAGCTTTGCCTTGTCGTGAGCGTATGTAATTGATACAACAACAAGCACAACTCATACTCAACCCATCTCTGACAAAGCTGGCGACCCCAAACACAAACACAAACAACAAACACCCAAAAGCGGTGACACCATGTTGACATTGGCCTACATTTCCATGCAAAAAAGCTCAAAAAAATAAGAGACAAAGAGAGTGAGAGAGAAAATATACTCTCAGCTTTAAGTGACGGTGCATTGCAACAACTCCACCTACGGTTTCAATCTTCTCGTGGATAGACAATAAAAGCAGCTGCCAAACAAGAAAAATACGAGAAGATAATGAAGTGAGCGCCAAACCCAACAAAAAATTGTTGATTGTGACATGAAACAAACAAATAAAGATACATGAATATATTTGTATGTACATTGAGCACAGTACATACATATATATGAACTTAAAAACCTCGAGCTGACCCTGAGCAAAAACGAGCAACGAAAAAACTGAGCGCACCTCTTGCCGTCAAACAAAATTACAATACACCAGTAAAAGAGAGAGAGAGAGAGAGGGAGAGCAACGCGTCGCTCAGCGATCGTTGTTACAACAGGCGACCTTGTTGGCGTTTGGAAGAGCGAAGAGGGGAGGAGGAGAAGAGCGCATTGCGCAGTATATTCATTTGAAGAGCGCATGTGATTGGTGATCTCTCTCTCTCTCTCTCCCCCACTCACTCACTCTCTGTACACATAACGTGTCTGTCTGTTGTTGCTATTTGAAATTAACAAAATGTATTTTCCAAAACATACTCACACGCTCAATTAGCTTGAAAAGCGGTGAGGAGAGGAGTCAAGGTAGCTTATACGTGCTGCTAATTTAAATGCTATTTAAATATCTATGTATATGCGTACCAAATATAATAACACATGAAAATACACAGAAGATCAGAGTCAGGGCCAAAGCACAATTTGACCTTACTGTCGAATGTATAATGTATATAGTAAATATGTATGTATGTATGTGTGTTTGCTTTTGTTAAATATATGAAGATATTGGAAGGCACACACCTGCCAGATATCGATGAATTTTAATACCTTCTAATCATCACAATTTGATAAATTACTGTGACTTATTTCAATAACATATGATCATGATCATGTTATTTTCGATATGTATGCTTCAATACGTAAACAAATATTAATTTATATTTCCAAGAACAATATGACGTGCATTCAACCCAATATATTCATTTGTTTTCCGCTTTTAAATTGCAATCGTGATATTTTCAGCATTTGCTATACTGTTATACATGTTATATGCGGGTAAAATAGGATATTACATATCTAGAAATATGCATTCAGTAGTATAGCAACAGCTTAAATAGTTAATTTTTGTATCTCAAAGATACTATTTAAACAAAATAACAATATTAGTATTTTCCACAAACTTCATAAATATTTAGTTGATTGCACAACTGTACGGTAGACTCTCTTCAGACGTATATACAGCGTATAAGCAAATATAAATACATAAAAATAAATGGCAATACGAAAAGCGGAAAACGTCAATGCAATAAATTTGCTAATTGCATTGGCAATGGAAACGTAAAGCAAATACAAATACAAAAAGTTCAAAAACATTCAACAAGTATTGCTTCATTGGTAAGAACTATACACATGCATGCATACACACACGAATAAGCATACATACATAAACTGAGAGAAAACGATTTGCAAGTGTTTCTCTCGCAATCAACAGGTACGACAAAGATAGCGAGGCAGAAACAGAAAAAGAAGAAAAGGAAAGCTGTTCGTTTTGCCACGAATTAAGATTCAGAATATAGGTACATGGGTACATTATATATGCATATTGTACGTATGTATATTAACAAAAATTAATTATTTTGCAAGCGAACAGAACAGCAGAAGATTGAAGGTGAGACTAACATTTCGACGTGCACTGTACTCATACCGTCATACACGTATACTCACGCACACATATAAATGCTTAAACCGCAAACAGTGAAACGGGTAAATGAGTACAAAGTAGGAATCTCGCTGCGAGCACTTTGTACGCTCCAGATATTCATACGTATGTATGTATGTACATAAATGTGTCTGTTTATTTACGTACGTCTGTACGCATTATTTTTGTTGTATTATCAGTGTTTCGTGTACACTGCACAGTATTGACCGAAATATTGAGTACGCAACGTATTACACAAAAGAACGCAATATTCTATGAACACACATTCGTAGGATGTATGTATACATGTGATATTTCATCAGGTACAGTAATTTTCGAGCTGTACTGTATTCGAATTGTCGCTGTTGTTGATCTATTGGTTATTTTATTGCAACACTTCTTAAATGTTCAATGTTACCCACAACTGGCCGACACCAAAAACAACAACAACGACAAAGACAGCGTCGGCCAATAACAAGAGCAACAATTGTGGCACCAATAACAACAACAACAAACACCACGAAAAAAAAACAAACTGTTGCTCATAACGAGTTTTTATCGAATTGCAAAATAAAGATATGCAACCAGTACAGCGAGGTGTGAGTGTGTGTGCGAGTGTGTATGAGTGTGTTGCCGTTGCTGTTGGTGGTGGTGGGAATTATGTGGGTGAGAGGAAGGGGAAGGGTCACTACCAATTGATTACGAAAGTCATCTGCACATTTACATACATATGTATACATATATGAATTTATATACAGTAAATACATACATATGCTAGAATAAATAGTTATCGAACTTGGGAAGTTAATTAATACAGTAGCCTCACATGATTATGACCACTTTTAGACAGAAGGTTACAGTGAACATCGTATAAGATGGAGCACAGATTTTCAATAATTTTAAATGCATTGTTGCACTAAATGAGTCTCATAGTTGCAAGGCTCTACATTTTAAAAAGTTTATACGACATCTTATAAACATTTATGAACGCATTTATAAACACTCTTTAAATGCTCTTTAACGCGAGAGCTGAATTAGCGAAGCAAGCGTTTTAATCCTGTTGCCATTTTTAAAGTGTCCTATAAACGCTTATCGTCTTAAAATTTATTTAAAAATTTAGCAGAATCTGTGATACAAAAAGATCATAAGAACAGAATAAAGCTGTAAGCACTTAAAGCCAGGGAACGTCATTTTAATTATATAAAAAATTAGAAAATAAAAAATATTTTTTTATGTATAATTTTGAAAATAATTTTAATAAAAAAATTAAAGATAATAGCTATATTTCAATTATTGTTCAAAATAAATTAATTCATAACTTTTATTTTCAATTTAAAAAAAAAAATAAGAATTGAATTCAAAATATCTTTTAAGCCGAATGTAATTATTTTACTTTTAAAATTTTTTTTAACCAAATAGATTATCGGTGTTATAATATCACGATAATTATTTGCGGTCCCTGCTTAAAACATAAATGTAAGAAGTCAAATTGATGTTGCTTAAATCAGGTTTAGCTGTCTTATAAACTTGACAATCATAATTTCTCAATGACCTTTTCACCAAATCGATGGTGTAGTGAGTGGGGGAGGGTGGGATGGAGGGAGTATACTAACCTCGCTTCGTCGATGAAATAGAAGCGTTTGAGCTTGAGGTCCCGAAGTATGATCCCGTTGCGATGGCACACTTGCACCGTCTGGCAGATCTGATGGAAAATGGCGCGCGCCTCGGATTCGCACAGTCGCTTCTCGTGTCGTATGTATGTGTGCAGGTTCTCATAGACGCGCTGTTGTTGTTGTTGTTGCTGGACAGGAGCAATGATGATGTAGGTGCGGTTCTTGGAGAGGGGCACGAGATCGTGCACTCCGCGGATCAGCGTGTGGCCGTAGATGGTGCTGCGGCAGAGTTGCTCGTCCTGCTGCAGCTGGAAGTAGGCGCGTTGCACCTTGTGCAGCGGCTCGTTAATGATCTTGCAGAGGAACTGCTCACCGGTGTAGACATCGACGCACTGCAGATTCGATGACGTCAAATCGATGAGATGGCGATAGGAGGCGGGTGTTTTGGCCGCTGCTGCGGCTGAGATGTGACTAGGCTGGGCACTGATCAGATAACGGTTCTTGATCACCTTAACGGGCTGCTCCCCTCCCACTCCGCACCCCCCGATGCCACCAATGCCAATGCTGCTCGTAAAGCTCGACTGCTCGGCAAAGCTCAAAGCTTGCAGCTCACAAACGCCTCCGGGTGTCAGCCTGAGTTTTTCCCGAATGCTGCGCAATATTTGTGCATTCGGAAACTCTTTCGTCGGCGTCGACAGCGCAGAGAGCGGACTGGAGGTAGGGGAAGTTGTTGTTGCTGATGCAAACACAGTCAATGCGGGCGTCAGTCGCTGTTGTTGTTGCTCTCGCTCTCTCGCAGCTGCACTCACGTTCGACGCGTTGCTGTTGTTGTTGTTGCTTGCAGCGACCGTTGCGACCGTTGAGAGAGCGGAGAGAGGAGTCGACGCATAGTTGACTATTTTGTTACCTTCCACCGCACTGTTATTGCTACTGTTATCCATTTTGTATAGTAATTATTATTAATTATTCCTGTTGTTGTAAATGTTATTTATGCACTGCTTGCCAGTTTACAATTATCACAGTTTTTGCTTTTACTTGCTTAATAACTGATGTTTTGACTTTAGCTCACGATTGGCATTTTCATTGTCTTTTTAATTTGTATGTATGTGTGTGTGTTTATAAGCGATGCATGTGCGTGTTTATTATTTGTATTTGTATTTGTTTTGTGTTTATTTTTAATTTTTTATGCTGACTTTAATTTCACTTGGTTGACGCAATACAGCAGATTTCTTGCGAAATATTTGTAATAAACGAATATTATTTCGCGTTTGTTGGTGCTCTTGTCGATTTTAAAACAAATCGAACGATATTCAATTCACTCACTCGTTCACACGAAACGAAACGAACGCGCCCGTCTGTCTGCTTTGCTCTCCGAAATGTAAATGGTTCCATTCTCAACGTTCGCCTCGTTTATGTATGCTTCGCAAGGTATCAAAAACCAGGTTACGTTCTCTCGTGTTCATTTGAGAGAGTACAAATTGAAAGCAGCAGACGTTAGAGAATTGAATGCTGTACATAAAGGATATATAAAAATATATGTATAGAATATACAATGGAATCTTTGAGGTGACATTAATTGCGACAAATAATTATTTAATTTAATTTCTTGGACTTGTCAAGTAATATTTTTAACAAGATTGTATATATTCTTAAAATTTTTCCTTTCGCTGCACTGTTCTTTGTAAATTTTAAACACATCCAGACAGATATAATAAAATACTAAAATAGTAAATAAATGTTCCATGCATATTTTAGACATTGTGACGTCACGTACTACTTTTACTCTTACACTCTCATCGTATTCGCTCACAGAGCGACCTCTTGATGAATAGTCAATGAAATGATTGAAAATGAAACAGCGCCGTTTTCATCGTTTCAGGGCTTCGTTTGCAATACTTGCATTGGTATTTGTGAGAAAGTGAGGGTTTGTGCGACGTTATTTTCGAAAACAATTGCGTGGAACGTTGAAATACACTCGCCTCAGCATACACGTTGCAAGTCTCCGTTTACGTTTATAATTAAATGTGTACGGAAATTCTCGTATGAGAATGAAACGTTTATTTTGAATGCCATATGCCAGCGTATTTTTGCTTTTTCAATGCTTCAAAGCAACAACCCCTAGAAATGGTATTATACACTCACCGCATAAGTATGTATATGTATACATATGTGTATGTATATGTATCTATGTTCTGTATTCTAGCGCTAAATACCGAAAGATGCTTACTGTATCAGCCAACGATCAGCACACTTTCAATGCTTAAAGTGTGTACTCTGATTTCCGTGCCATGTTCCACTTTCTACTTTAAAAAATGGTATTTTTGCATGATGTATTTGTGCAGCGAAATCTCAAAAACAAACCTATCGAAATCGAATTTCGATGCAAGCATTTATTAAAGTATGTACATATGTTTTAAATGTACATCAGTTATTTCATACATGCGTAAATACTTAGTTGAGCATACTGTACATACACACACACACATGCACACATGCGAACATAAAGTATGCCTGAAATAATTATTCGATATGCGCAGCGCAGTTTATGATTTCGTTGAGCAGCTGCGACTCAGAAATAAAGATCATTGGCCTACGCAGGGAATTATGCCAGAGCACAGCAGAGATCAGAGAAATGCACATGTACAACGCTTGTATAAATGTGAGTGTGTGTATGTGTATGCAGGTAACGACAACAACAACTACAGGTAGATTTCAATTTCCATTTCCCGAACTCTGCGTCTGCATCATCCCCTAAATTGTGAGGGATGGCTGTACATTGTAGGATGTTGCAGCTGTTGCAAGGTGATTTCCAAGTACATTCGGAAAGCATATGCGTGTGTGCGTCGCAACGTCTTGTATGCATCCATCTGTCGTTAAGAGTGCGAGGAGTGCTCGAAAAGTACTTTCGACCTGTTGTTTAATTTTACAATTTTCTGAAACAGATACTAGAAAATATATTTAAATTAATTATTATCTCTTATTGATTGTTATTTTTATTTATGAATAAACAAATTAGTATAATTAAAAAAATTACGTGTATTTTAATAACAAAATAAGTACTTTCGTCCAGTTGTTTACTTTTCACATTTTAAGAAACAGTAGATAATATTTTTATATTAATTATTATATTTTTTTAACTTTGCTCAAATATCAATTTATTATGAATAAACAATTTGTCTTGTTATTTATTTATTATTTAATAATCAATATTTAAACAATATTTGTTTTTATTTGTTATTATTATCACTTACTTTTAAGTCAAACCTCGCACGCTTATTGTCTTTATGCTTTGCATTGGCATTGGTATTTCTTCTTCTTCTTATTTATCTTCATAACGTTACGTTTTCGAGCAGCCGGCATCCTATCACCATCACCTTGTGCTTCTTCAATACACGAATATCGCAGAGCAAAACTTGTCAATGGCATTGGTACAGGCGCGTAGTTGTGGATTTTGTATTTCGTTTTTTTTTGTTTTTCTCGGGGGACAACATATACAAGAGAAACAGAAGCAGAAATAGAGCCGCTCTTCCGCTCTGTGAAAAATAACTCAAAATTAAAATCAGATATCATATTGAAATGAACTTATTTGACTAATTGTAACAGTCAACAACAGCTTTTAGTCATCGTGTTGGAGCAACTGCTTGCATACAAACACACACAAGCATACAAAAATATATGAGCAAACACGCGCTCATTTAAAAGCTGCGAACGTTACTTTTTGAATTTAAATTTAAAATACAAATACGTTATGCTCAGTCTCAACGGATATGTTCGCTTGTGAAATAAAAAGCGCCGTTTTGACGATCCGATTCCATTCAAAAGTCATGCGTTGGAAACTCGTTTTGACTTTGAGCAAATTCTAGCAACAGATTTTGTTGTTGCCATGCTCGTAAGCTCTCGCACGATAAGTTTTTGCTCTCAGTCTCAGGCCTTGTGTTGAGCAGTTCACAAACACATACACACACGCGCACACACAGATGTAAATTCACGTGCTTGTGCGCTTTTGTGTAAATGTGCTCTACACATTGTATGCGTCATCACTTCTGCGTCATGGAAATGAGAACTTGTTTATGTTGATGACGCTGTCTACCCGTCTCCCCATCTCCCCACGACCAACCCAACTCTCTCTCGGTGCCATGCAACTTTATTTCGATAGACAATCAAAGTCGCGACATTCCAAATGCACAAATTTGCCAGTCACATGTTACACTCTCGCACGAAATGCAAAAGTATTAAAAAAGTCGCTATAGCTTGAGTGATAAATATGTATGCACCGTTACTACACAGATTAGAAAGCTCTTTAAAAGTCTAGAATCTATGCATCTACATATGTATATAAAAGAGTACGTGCTCTTTGCGTATTCATCTTGACTTTTAATCTTATTTATCTTGATAAGAGTATTTTTAGCTTCTCTTTAGTCACTTTAAGGTGACACATTGACTTCAATACTGTAAGTCCCAAGAAAACAGAGGAAGTTGTGACCTGCAAAAGGGGAAAAAGTTCCAGAAATACAACAAAGTAGCCGTGTATTGTTTCAACCAATATTTATAATTGTATACATATATTTATATATCAAACAATATAATAATCTTTTTTTAAATATTGATTTTGTTTTTGTTTTTAAATACTTTAATACATTAATACAAGAGATGGTATATAGTATGTTTGTATTTAGGTAGACACTTTGATAGTTTATTTGTGGTAAAAGGAATGAGAGGTACATTATTAACAATTGTTACAGGCAGGGTCATCCACTAACCGACATAATAATATATAGTACATCTATAAGTATATTGACTTTGTTATGTGCGCTGATTAAACAAACTCGTTAATACATCGATATTTATATATTTACCTAAGTTAAGTTAACTATGAGCAGTTGACCAACAAAAACTTAAAATTTTAAAATCACACTAAACACTTCAATAAAAAATTATACAAATTTTTGTATGCATTTTTAAATCAGAACCAAATTAAATAAAACTCGGTACAACTTAAAAATAACATTAAAAAAAATTTAATATATAAAAAAATTTATTTAAGCCCAAAAATTACTTTAATTTGTGTTATTCTGACATTGTGTTTTAACGAGCAATCTATATTTCGATTTCTACTCGTATTTAATCTTTTCGGATACTCGTAACAGATCAATAAGCCACAGACCGTTGTGCTTTGCCCAAATGCTGCGATAATTATAATTAATGCGGTTTAATGTGGACTATCTGCATTGTCATCCTCTTCCGCTTCGACAATTGGTTTCTTATCTTCCAGTTTGCTGCGACCCATGAAGCGTTCCAGAACAGTATGTTTCGACGTTGTAGACCTGGAACCCTTGAAGGATCCCCAGTTCAATTTACCTGCTTCGGATGAGGTCATCAGTATGGAGTAGGAGGAGCAGACTTCGCCCTCTTTGCTGTGCCCGATGCCATATAGGAAATAGACAACCATGCCAATCGATACCCACACAAAGAAACGCACCCAGGTCAAGGCGTCCAGATGTACCATCAGCATAATATTGGAGAAGATGCCCAAAGCTGGAACATATGGCACCAGTGGCACTTTAAAGTTCAAGCCCCGTGTGTTCTGATTGTGTACGGCCATGATGGCGACACATGTGCTGGCCGCAAAAATGATGAAACCGTAGACCAGGAGAGCCCACCAAGTGCCGGTATACAGTTCCGTCCAGGACACCTTTAGCTCCAGGCAGATGGCAAAACTCAGTACGATGAAAAGCAGCACAGAGACGGACACTACAGATCCAGGAGCGAACCGACCAAGCAACGGATCCAGCCAACGGAATTGTGGCTTGAGACGACCAGCAAGAGCTCCCTCGATAAGATCACTGGTGGGGGATGCAGTGTCAATGCTTGACTGAGACTCGGCATCCTCGTCATTCTCATCGTCCGGAGTGTCGGGGGCATAGACGGGATTCGGACTGCCGACGTGAGTCAAAGGACGATAGCGTAGGATAATCACGCTGGCGGACACAATGGTATAGGCCAGCAGGGTGCCAATGGACATGAACTCCACCAACTTGGCCAGATCGAAGACCAGCGCCAGACATGCGCTCAACAGTCCGGATATAATCAGATTCAAGAGTGGCACTTGGGTGCTGGTGTTGATGCGACCAAAGCAGCTGAAGAGCAGACCATCGGATGCCATGGCGTACATGCACCGGGGCAGAGCGTAGAGGGATCCTAGCAGGGTTGTCGTCATGCCGCAAAGTGCTCCAATCGAGATGATGTATTTGGCCCATGGCAGCTGCAGTTGGCCAAAGGCCTCCGGTAGTGAGGCAGCGGGATTTATATCGCTTATCGGAATCATTAGCGTGAGGGCGGCGCTCACGAGAATATATCCAACGGTGACAACGCACAAGGACAGCACAGTGGCAATGGGTATGGACACCGAGGGATTTTTGGCCTCCTCACCCGAAGTGGCTATCGAATCGAAGCCAACGAAGGCATAAAAACAGGTTGCGGCCCCGGCAATTACTCCGCCAAAGCCATAGGGCAGAAATCCGCCCTCGGCCTCGGACCAATTGTTGAGATCGGCGTACCAGAATCCCACGGTGACGACCACAACCATGACGCCAATGTTGACCAGGGTAAGCACACTATTGAAGACGGCTGTCGCCTTCACTCCGATGCCCAATGCAGCCGCATAGACAATACAAACGAGAAAGGCGAGCACATCCGGATATTGGGCCAGACCTGGCTCATGAATGCCGCCCATTAGCGACAGGGTTGTGTTGGCAATCCATCCACCTAGCATTGAGTCCACGTAACCACTCCAGGCACGTGCCACTGACGCGGCGCCCAACATGTGTTCCAGCAGTATATTCCAGCCAATAACGAAGGCCCAGAACTCACCGATTGATATATAGGTGTAGACATATGCGGATCCAGCCTTGGGCACCCGGGTGCCAAATTCAGCGTAGCACAGGGCCGCCAGCATCGAGACGAATCCTGCGAGGACAAAGGATAAAATGATGCCGGGTCCAGCCATTTCCTTGGCCACCGTTCCAGTAAGCACATAGATGCCAGCTCCCACCATATGGCCAATTCCTGGAAGGAAACACAAATCTTATATAGCTTACAATAGTTTGACAGAGATGGTGTCCATCCCATACCCAAGAGAGCAATGTCAAAGGTGGTCAGGCACCGCTTGAGAGGCGTCTCCATCACATCCGCGGGCACCGGTTTGGTGCGATTCATTTTCATGCATATTCCAGACATGATGTGTCCCAAGATGGCTCGTCGGGAACTTGGCATTTTAATTTTTATGTGTATTTCTTAACCGAATCTTTCTATTGCCACTCAACAATTGCCTGGTCAACCATATGCCACATAATCGTTAGCTCCTATAGGATAACGAGTGATTCCTGTGTAGGCCCAGTTAATGATTATAAGTATTAACTGTTTAATTTGCCAACTTTATTAAATTTTTTTTATCCGTTTCCGCACAAATTATTTTCCAATTTTTTATAAATTCCGGTTTCCTTCAACGTTACACTTGTTGTACACGAACAGCTGTGACCATATCGATTTTTCCTTTGGCTCCCCCACCATTAAGTTTTTTTTTTATCCGCCTACACAATTTCAAGCTTTGCCAACACTGCTCATTCGAAAATACTTTAAGCACTGTAAAAAGCTTTTATTTACTATCTCCATACCTAATTTACAAATGACATAAAGGTTGGTTCATTTTTAAAAGCTTTATCAATCCAGTTTTAAATGATTATTTAAACATTTACGAAATCATACTTTCTAAATTTATCACATAGATTTTTTTATTTTTGGATCCTTTTTTAAATTCTTTGTTTTCCAGTCATTTCAGCGCTATTTAACATTTGCTCCTCAAAGTATGCTTCAACTTTTAAATCAATTGTGACAAAAAAGTTAAATTAATAAAATATAGCATACTTTTCGCATTAGCAAAAAATTGATAACAATCCGGTTTTCCTGCAGGCAATCGTAAGCTACCCCTATTTTATTTTTATGCAGGACCCATAAAAAAAAGGATGAAAGACCATTTTTTCTACGGCATACAGTTAATAAGAACATAGGCGTTATTTATAAGCATAAATTCAACAATAGCTTAATTACCTGTAAGTATTTTGCATTCTTCTAACATAATGAAATAAAAAAAATTATTTTTTCTAAGGTCCTTGAACACTTGAACTTTGGTGTAGTTTATTAAAAAAATATTTTGATTTTTAATTGGTGTTCCTTTTTCTTGATGATAAGCTCATAAACAAATTTTATGAATAAGGTGTAATCTTTTTTAATACTGCAACTTAAAATTATGTTTTTATTATTGTTATGACTTCTCTTTTTCTTAAATCAAGCTGAAATATTGCTGATCATTGCTCAGCAGTAAAGTATTTAGGTGAAAATAGCTGTGACTTTGTGTTTGTTTGCTGTTTTATTTAAATTGGTATACGATTTTTAATAAGTAAAATATAAGTAAGCGAAGGTCTTCTCGAAAAGTTAAGTTATTATTTGTAGTTTTGGGAGATTTTCGGTTTGTTTCGCTTTTTGTGACACCCCTGGTTAAGATGTAGAACCTTGTTTAACTGAGCTCTCTAATATTTAAAGGACCTCTCATATCTTTCACGGTTTTTAAGAGACTGTATCCTATATTATTTAAGTTGATAACGTCAAAAGTCGATGACAGAAGATGACATCTAATTCTTGGTTTAAAGAGGCCGGGAGCTCTTTGATGTTATTTTCTGCAACCATTTTCTTTTATTAATTTTGATTGTACATTTCGATATGTATGTTATGTATATTTGGTAATTTCCGATTTCTAATTAAATAAATATTAATTTAAATATTTTTTCTGTTAACATATCATCAGATACAGAATTGTAAAAATAATATTATCCAAGTTATTAATAAACACAGGTAATTCAATTTATAATAAAGCTTATGATGTATGCTTAAATTTAAAAATATCAATATAAAACACGCCCAACTTCAATAAATATATTTTAACCTTCAACCCGTATTTAAGTTTAATAAACTCGTTAGCGAGTTTCTTTTATTGTAAAATATAGTAAAAAGCTGATCATCTTCATTTTTATAATATTTTCAAGTGTCTAACTAGTTAGAGATCTCATAGCTCTTTTTCTTTACTTGAATAAAAATCGGGGAGCTATAATCTGCATGGTATCCATCTTTCAAAGCATATGGAGGTCAAAAGCACTCGACTATTAAATTTACACCTCCTATTCAGACTTTTTCACGCAGGAATTCAACATAGAGACGCACTTTTTCAAACATTGGTCGAATTCTCATGCGTCAATCAACTTCCCCTTGTGAGCTTCGTTTGTGTTTTGTGTCTTCTTTTTTGATATTTTCATTGAGCCTCCATGGCCTCAAAAAAAAATATTGAAAACACTTTGACACTAGGCGTAGGTTTACGACGTATTTTCTGACTAGTTATAAATTAACAAAAAGTACAAGAAATAATGATAGACAATAATTAAGTATATGTTAATATGTATAATTGAATATTTGTACACAAATTCTCTCATACATATGTAAATAGTACGAGTATGTCTGTAGGCTATAGGTATTTTTTTTGCATACGTCCCTGCAACTTCAGTCGTCCCATAGACAACCATAACGATGAGCAAAGGCACAGCAATCTGCATCTCCAACGTCGCTATTGCCATGACCGCTTGGCGTCTGTCACCAGCACGAAGCGGACGCTGGGCACCCAAAAACTCTGACTGCGAGTAAGTATTAATACCTGTTCGGGATGATCGGACCGCAATGACTAGGGGTATACTCATACCCATAGTTGCATGACCAGCTCGAAGCCGGCCACGATTTCAGTTACGACAATGACGGATTTTGGCATTTCGGCCCTAAAATACATACAGAGGTGTTAGCCATTTGACGTTGCGGATCTTTCAGCTGGAGTTGTCGCCGTTGCAGCATCTGGGACCGGGTCAAGATGAAGAAGACGTAGAGCGGACAACGTTCAGCTCACGCGACTGCCTTGCGCATAAATATAAAATGAAATAACAAACAAATAAAATATTGACGACGATCTTACACTCTGTGGATGCACTTCTCCAATAAAAACGAGAAAAAAGAATAAAAATACCAACAGAACCTATCCAAGAGAAAACTGTATTCTTTGTTATATAAAAAGCACATTAGAATGAATAGGATATGAAAATAAAATATGATATTATTTTCTCAAATATTATATGGGTGTTTTATAGCATAAGAGAAAAACACTCGAATGATAAGTGCATTTGATATAATTAAATATGATATTAAGGCTTTTAAATATGGTATGATTAAATATGATTATAAGGGTTTTTCAACATGGTATCATTTCCTTAGATGATATTTGAGTATTTTGTTAATAGAAAAACTTTCGAGTTTCACATTTTCATAGGGATGTCATCAAATAATAATAGATAAATATTACACTTTAAGTATTTCAAACAACATCGCTCATTTATTATCAACATAGAGCAGGATATAATGAATTATTCTGTATCATCAACTCAAAAATCGTTTGAAAGTCTTTAATCAAGCGTGCGATAATTGAAAATGAGGACATACTTAAATATTAAAAATGTTGTACTTTGCTGAAAGAAAATGTGAATACTCTGCATTTGAGCGTTTAGTAAGCGTATTCGTGTGCATACACGAGGTGTGATCGAAAAGTACTGGACACATATGAATTTCTTGGTAAATTATTTAAAAAAGCGTTGCAAGACTTTTGGATACAGCTTGCTATTGAATTATATTTATAATAACTCTTCGGTCCATCCCAGCAAGTATTAAAAAAATTGTAAAGTAAATAACTCTTTTGTGGCTAGCCGTGCTGCTGTTTTAGCTGCTCTTTTCAGCCGATGCTGTTGCTGTTATTGTTGTTGTCGTCGGTTTTTTGTTGTTGCTGGTATTGTTGTTTTTGCATCGGCTGCGCCTTTAGATTTTGAAAGCCGTATTCCAAACGATTTTAGTTAAAACATGCTACGTGTGTGTTGTGTATATAAACGAAGACGCGTCTTCTCGTAGCTTAGTGCGACAGCGAACTCTTAACCAGCCGGCGATCAAATTAACTCTTTTCCAAATCGCCGACCACTAAGCAATTCCAGTAAGTTAAATCAATCAAGTGAAAATAAATCAAAAACTTAACGGATTTCAACATTGTTAAGAATATGCGTGATAGTATTCAATGTTATGTGTGTGCTTGAAAGCGAAAACAATTTTGGAATTTAAATTTAAAGTGAAGTTATTAAAAATTTAAGAGAGTGAATTGATGAAAAATGCAAGCTTTAATGAATATATTCTTCGAATAAATTAAACACTTGACATTTATGGCTTAAAACGTATCGACAACCTGTTTAAAAGTGTGAATAATTTTATTTTTATAGTATTTTAAACAATTGTAGTATTCTTAGACATAAATTAAATTTTTTAACCGTTGAACCCAATCAGAATACGATTGAAAAAAGAAATACCAACAGGATAGGATCAAAAAACCTTCTTCAAAAATTAAGAATAATATTTAATATTCTACTCACGATTCAGTCAAACCGTAATTATAAGCTTTATCTATAAGTCATTCGTTTAATTTAATAGCTACATTCAAATTAATTTCATAAACTGTGGATAATATTTTCATAAATGGTAGATTTAACTTAAGTTTTGGTAACGTTATAGCCTACATGGCTATACCAGATAGACAAGGCCGAGTCAAACTAAACAAATCGCATTAGGCCGGAAAAGAGCTTTAGTCAATCTACCAAAGTCTTAAAGTCATTTAAAGTCGCCAAGGTTTTCCAAAAGAATGTCGAGAAAGAATGATTTTCTTACTAACGAGTCCCTTGTAAATAAATTGAGGGTGTCAAGTTTTATACGACAGATTGCGGTGCTAATTCGAATATTACGGCAATCAAATATTCCGAATAAAGATTGACCAATCTTCGACCCGAGACACAAAAAAGTTTGCCCCACTTTAAGCTGCCCTAGACTCCAACGGCAGCTGCTTTGCTACTATATAGCGAATAAAACGAACTACATTAATGCAATTTTTGGTGCAAGCCGATTATCAAATACTCTATTTACAAACGTAAGTCGATTGTGTCTTAAGATAATTATATTTTATAGGTTATTAAACTAGTCGAGTTGGGAAAATATGTGCATAAAAAATTGAAAAAGCAAAGATTGTTTACCTATTGATTTTGGGCGTTATGAATTTACACCTAATGTTGGCAACTTTTACAAAGCGAAACAACAACAAAAAAAACAATAAATGAATGCGAATAAATTTATTTAAAGTCGGTTATTATTGGGCAACATTTTATGTGTTTTATCTGTTGATTTGCGGACAAGAGATTTAAATACTTAACTTAAACATTAATGTGAGTGTACGTGTGTGTTTGTGTGAGGAGACTAGTAAAAAGATGAATTTTAACTTTAATTTGACTGTTGACCAAATTAAATCAATTCCTTCAAAATTAATACCAAATTGCCGGATATACTCGTGCTAATCAAATGAATTCAACTTGACATATCGAATGAACTATAGCATATATCAAATATAATTACCCACAATTATGACTCTGCCTAATTAGTTGAGCTACGACATTCCGTCTTATCCACCGACTACAATCCACTTGCACTCTGTCCACTATCCACTATCCACGGTACACACCCACAGTGATGACTGCTGAAAGGTGGGTGCTACTAAACGTATCTATATATCTGCCTGTATAGAGATTTTATAATATGTACACAATGCGTGGCTATGGCGGAGTCAAAGCCTGTTGGGTAATCACCTGTTTGCCATGACGAATACGAATACGAACACGAATACGAACACGAGTACAAAGATGAATATGTGTGATGTGCCCAAATGGCAAAAGTTCACGGCAAGATCATCAATGTCCAAGTTATTATTTATCTCATTTTGTAACCAGTCAATAAAATCTATTTTCTTACCCAAGCCCAAGTACTTCGACGGTAAGACGCTACAGATTTCTTGTTTATCATTAATAAGATGGCAAAGATCTAATCAATTCAAAGCATCGAATGAATAATGCAGATACACGTACTTAAGTTTTGCTAATTGCTGACATTTGCGGAATTAACGGTACCAACATTTGTCCAAGTTTATATATACATTAGAATTTACTTATTAGCATATTTAACAATTTCAACAATATCACTTTCATTTGTTTGGTAATTTATAATTGCTTGTCGCATGGGAACAGATTGCCACCCATTACCAGTTTATTGCACTGCAAAAAAAACAGAAACCACATCACAAACAATACATTTAAATAATCCGTAACATAAAACGAATTTTAATTAACGCCGAAATGCAACAACGACTTCAACTGCGCACAAAAACAAATTAGAATATACTCGTAATAAATAAAATGCCAGCACAAAACTCGTCAATAATTCAAAATTAAAAACTGAAAGTAGAAATGCTAAACGAATAAAATCTTCAAATACAAATACTAATACAAATCCAAGTACGCAAATGCAGATACAATATGAACAAATTGCGCATTAATATTTTAACATAAAAACAAAAGATATTAAAAAATTTAATAATTTAGGGATTTCAAAACTTTCAAGGTCGTCGCATTTTTTCTTACAACCAAATTGAATAAACATCAATGAATGAATACTATTCATGAGCACACTCAAAATGTGGAAGCTACATATGCATATCATCTTCAAACTTTCGGCATCTATATAAATAAACTGTCCGATCATCTGACGGGCGGATAAACACAATTATGCATGTTGTGTTTGTCCCTCTTTCCTCCGGCTATAACAATATAATAACAAACTCGATCTGACTTAAGCTTGTATTGATAATGACCAAAACTAGGTTTTGTAAAATTTTACTAAACTACACTCACAGCTTACTTGTCCCACTTAAATTTAAACTATGCTTGATTTTTATTGCCTAATTTAGAAAAGATACAAATAGTAATAAAATTAAAATTATATTTAAATAAATATGTATATTTAAATCCAATAAAAGGTAAATTTATTTAAATTGTCAAATAAGCAGGCAGAAAGGTTCAACTTCTGACTAGATTATATTAAAATAAACATGTATATTTAAATCCAATGAAAGGTAAATTTGTTTAAATAAGTCATACGTAAGTCATTGTTAAATAAGCAGGCAGAAAGGTTCAACTTCTGACTAGATTATATTAAAATAAACATGTATATTTATATCCAATAAAAGGTAAATTTATTTAAATAAGTCATACGTAAGTCATTGTCAAATAAGCAGGCAGAAAGGTTCAACTTCTGACTCGATTAGGTCCTGTCCGTCATTAAGTCTGTTATTCAAGAACATACTCTTTCAACATAAAGTTAAGGATGATTTTCACTTTTCGATATAAAATATATAGCCTTGAACCTTACACTCATAATATACTACTTACTATTTAATCGTAATTAGTCTGTAAATACAAAAGTTATTCAAAAATGTAAAATCCATAGTGTGGAATTAAAAAAACTTATTGATGGACATAGGGACTCTTGCTGTCAATTTTACTGGAAGAGAGCTAATATACTTGATTAATTATTACTGTAATTTTAGCAAATTTGAGCTTATTGTTAGTATCGAACCGGTTGCAAACAGGTGTAAAACTGGTATCGAAACTTTTGTGTATGTAAACTTAACAAAAGCTGGACATAGCGTAGCATACCAAATTTCAAAGGAAATATTTAGCAAATGAGGATTGAACATAGCAGCTTGACTTCTATACCATACTTGGACTCTGTAACTCTGATAAAATCCTCTTGAACAACCGAAAACATGATCAAAGTCTCTCAATACAGAATAGTAACCAAAATAAGAATAAAATAATTTTTTTAAAATAATTTGTACATTTGTTCTGCCTAAGTATACATTTATAGAGCATATTTCATGGAGCTCCGACAAAACAAATAACTGCGTTACATATGCATTAGTTAATCAAACAATAAATAAAAATAGTAAGCAATTTCCATTTCTAATTCTATTTTCATTTTCATTTACAACAGGTTTTTGATTGAGCGGCAATTCACTAAACATGGTCAAAGCTGGCCATATTATACTTTTGACTCAGCTTTTGGTATGAAGTTCGTTTGAAAAAGCTTAATCAATTTTGGTTAATAGTTTATTGCTTTTAAAGGTCATTGCGAACGGGGTAGATCTGAAAAATGAAGATGATTATGTTAATAATGAAGTCAGCCCAGCCGAATTGGCACTTTCGTTCCCCAGAGTATCTCGCAAAACCTCTGCTTTCGATGGTAACATTGAGAAAATAGACGTTAAATGTGATACCTCAAATGGAATGATAGTGGAGGTTGAATTTGCGGAAATATTCAACGGAGTTATATACAGCCAAGGCTATTATAATGATCCTAAGTGCAAGTACGTAGTGTTCCTCGATATACATACATTCTTCTATCAGTATATTATTGTTTTTCTCAAATTTTCTACAGATATGTTAGCGCTGGAAATAATGAACGGCGATACGTATTCAAAGTGCCTTTTGATGGATGTGGAAGCAAGCCCTCCTGTTCACTGTGTGCATCTGTTGATAATATTCTTATCATTCAGAATGATGAAGATATTCAAGAAAGTTGGGACACAGCACGAAAAATAACGTGCAGTCGTAGTGACGAACAGGAAAAAACAGTGTATTTTCGACCATTCGTAGTTGATATGCTAGAAGTAATATCAGTTGAAACCCCAAGTGGTCCAGTTGAATGCTGGATGGAAATTGGAACTGGAATACCACCGAATATAAAACCCATCAACTACACTTTGAAGCTTGGCACGGACATAACCTTTACTATAAACGTTAAACAATCGACCCAGACATGGGACATCAATATCCTACAGTGTTATGCTTCCGATGATCCAGAGTTTGATGTACGCACAACAAATAAGTTACAGCTTTCCGATAAAAACGGATGTTCCTTGAAGAAAAAAATATTTGGGGAATGGAAGAGATTAGAGTCACTTCCCGGTCAAACGTTAACCTACTATAATATCCTAAAAGCTTTTAAGTTTCCTGACCGATCTCAGGTATATCTTAAATGTGATATTGAACTATGTAATGGGGCCTGTGAAAAAGACTACACTTGCGAGGAATATTTAACGACAACTAGAGAAACTCCAGTTGGGACTGAAAGATCACGATGCTATCCTGGTTCAACTGATCCTCGATGCTCCCAGGAAACCAGAACTACATTGAAGCCGCGGTGTTCTCCTGGGTCAAAGGATCCTGATTGCCAATCAGCCACCTACTTGCCGCCAACTACGGGTCGACCTCCAGTTACACCATCTAAGCCAAGGTGCTACCCCGGCTCAACAGATCCTCGTTGCCCACAGCAGCCAAAGACGACACCTTCGCCAAATTGCTATCCAGGTTCAACAGACCCTCGTTGCCCACAACAGCCAAAGACGACACCTTCTCCCAACTGTTATCCTGGCTCAACTGATCCTCGATGCCCTCAGGAACCTAGAACAACATTGAAGCCCCGCTGCTCTCCTGGGTCGACGGATCCTGATTGCCAACCAGCCACCTACTTGCCGCCAACTACGGGTCGACCTCCAGTCACACCATCTAAGCCAAGGTGCTATCCAGGATCAACAGACCCTCGTTGCCCACAACAGCCAAAGACGACACCTTCTCCCAACTGTTATCCTGGCTCAACTGATCCTCGATGCCCTCAGGAACCTAGAACAACATTGAAGCCCCGCTGCTCTCCTGGGTCGACGGATCCTGATTGCCAACCAGCCACCTACTTACCGCCAACTACGGGTCGACCTCCAGTCACACCATCTAAGCCAAGGTGCTACCCCGGCTCAACAGATCCTCGTTGCCCGCAGCAGCCAAAGACAACTCCTTCACCCAACTGTTATCCTGGATCAACGAATCCTCGATGCCCTCAGGAACCTAGAACAACATTGAAGCCCCGCTGCTCTCCTGGGTCGACGGATCCTGATTGCCAACCAGCCACCTACTTACCGCCAACTACGGGTCGACCTCCAGTCACACCATCTAAGCCAAGGTGCTACCCCGGCTCAACAGATCCTCGTTGCCCGCAGCAGCCAAAGACAACTCCTTCACCCAACTGTTATCCTGGATCAACGAATCCTCGATGCCCTCAGGAACCTAGAACAACATTGAAGCCCCGCTGCTCTCCTGGGTCGACGGATCCTGATTGCCAACCAGCCACCTACTTGCCGCCAACTACGGGTCGACCTCCAGTCACACCATCTAAGCCAAGGTGCTATCCAGGTTCAACAGACCCTCGTTGCCCACAACAGCCAAAGACGACACCTTCTCCCAACTGTTATCCTGGCTCAACTGATCCTCGATGCCCTCAGGAACCTAGAACAACATTGAAGCCCCGCTGCTCTCCTGGGTCGACGGATCCTGATTGCCAACCAGCCACCTACTTGCCGCCAACTACGGGTCGACCTCCAGTCACACCATCTAAGCCAAGGTGCTACCCCGGCTCAACAGATCCTCGTTGCCCGCAGCAGCCAAAGACAACTCCTTCACCCAACTGTTATCCTGGATCAACGAATCTCGATGCCCTCAGGAACCTAGAACAACATTGAAGCCCTGCTGCTCTCCTGGGTCGACGGATCCTGATTGCCAACCAGCCACCTACTTACCGCCAACTACGGGTCGACCTCCAGTCACACCATCTAAGCCAAGGTGCTACCCCGGCTCAACTGATCCTCGTTGCCCGCAGCAGCCAACGAGAACTCCTTCACCCAACTGTTACCCTGGATCAACGGATCGTCGATGCCCCCAGGAACCGAAAACTACCCCGAAGCCCCGTTGTTTCCCTGGATCTATCGACCCTGATTGCCAACCAGCCACCTACTTGCCGCCAACTACGGGTCGACCTCCAGTCACACCATCTAAGCCAAGGTGCTATCCCGGCTCAACTGATCCTCGTTGCCCGCAGCAGCCAACGACAACTCCTTCACCCAACTGTTACCCTGGATCAACGGATCGTCGATGCCCCCAGGAACCGAAAACTACCCCGAAGCCCCGTTGTTTCCCTGGATCTATCGACCCTGATTGCCAACCAGCCACTTACCTGCCACCAACTACGGGTCGACCTCCAGTTACACCATCTAAGCCAAGGTGCTACCCCGGCTCAACAGATCCTCGTTGCCCACAGCAGCCAAAGACGACACCTTCGCCAAATTGCTATCCAGGTTCAACAGACCCTCGTTGCCCACAACAGCCAAAGACGACACCTTCTCCCAACTGTTATTCTGGCTCAACTGATCCTCGTTGCCCAAAACAGCCAAAAACGACACCTTCTTCTAACTGTTACCCTGGATCAACGGATCCTCGATGCCCCCAGGAACCGAAAACTACCCCGAAGCCCCGTTGTTTCCCTGGATCTAACGACCCTGATTGCCAACCAGCCACTTACCTGCCACCAACTACGGCTCGACCAACGATAACTACGTCTAGCCCAAGGTGCTTGCCTGGCTCAACTGATCCTCGTTGTCCCCAAAAGCCAAAGACGACCTCAGCTCCTTCATGCTATCCAGGATCCAAAGATCCAGAATGCCTGAATTGTTTTGCTGGATCACCAGATCCAAGATGCCCAAAGGTTCCGACTACAAGAAAGCCTGGATGTTTCGAGGGTTCGAGTGATCCAAGTTGTCAGCCAGCAACTTATCTTCCCCCAATTAAAACGACTAAAATTCCGAACAGCCAAATCACGCCAACAAAACCTAGTTGTTTTGATGGTTCCACTGATCCTCGATGTCCTCAAAAGTCTAAGACGACACCTTCACCCAACTGTTATCCTGGATCATCGGATCGTCGATGCCCTCAGGAACCTAGAACTACATTGAAGCCCCGCTGCTCTCCTGGGTCGACAGATCCTGATTGCCAACCAGCCACCTACTTGCCACCAACTACGAGTCGACCTCCAGTTACACCAGTTAAGCCAAGGTGCTACCCCGGCTCAACAGATCCTCGTTGCCCACAACAGCCAAAGAAAACTCCTTCACCCAACTGTTATGCTGGATCAACGGATCCTCGATGCTCCCAGGAACCTAAAACTACATTGAAGCCCCGCTGCTCTCCTGGGTCGACAGATCCTGATTGCCAACCAGCCACCTACTTGCCACCAACTACGAGTCGACCTCCAGTTACACCAGTTAAGCCAAGGTGCTACCCCGGCTCAACAGATCCTCGTTGCCCACAACAGCCAACGACGACACCTTCTCCCAACTGTTATCCTGGATCAACGGATCCTCGATGCTCCCAGGAACCTAAAACTACATTGAAGCCCCGCTGCTCTCCTGGGTCGACAGATCCTGATTGCCAACCAGCCACCTACTTGCCACCAACTACGAGTCGACCTCCAGTTACACCAGTTAAGCCAAGGTGCTACCCCGGCTCAACAGATCCTCGTTGCCCACAACAGCCAAAGAAAACTCCTTCACCCAACTGTTATGCTGGATCAACGGATCCTCGATGCTCCCAGGAACCTAAAACTACATTGAAGCCCCGCTGCTCTCCTGGGTCGACAGATCCTGATTGCCAACCAGCCACCTACTTGCCACCAACTACGAGTCGACCTCCAGTTACACCAGTTAAGCCAAGGTGCTTCCCTGGCTCAACAGATCCTCGTTGCCCACAGCAGCCAAAGACGACTCCTTCACCAAGTTGCTCTCCTGGATCAACGGATCCTCGATGCCCTCAAGAACCTAGAACTACATTGAAGCCCCGCTGCTCTCCTGGGTCGACAGATCCTGATTGCCAACCAGCCACCTACTTGCCGCCAACTACAGGTCGACCTCCAGTCACACCATCTAAGCCAAGGTGCTATCCCGGCTCAACTGATCCTCGTTGCCCGCAAAAGCCAAAGACGACCTCAGCTCCTTCATGCTATCCAGGATCCAAAGATCCAGAATGCCTGAATTGTTTTGCTGGATCACCAGATCCAAGATGCCCAAAGGTTCCGACTACAAGAAAGCCTGGATGTTTCGAGGGTTCGAGTGATCCAAGTTGTCAGCCAGCCACTTATCTTCCCCCCATTAAAACGACTAAGAGTCCGAGCAACCAAATTACACCAACAAAACCTAGTTGTTTTGATGGTTCCACTGATCCTCGATGTCCTCAAAAGCCTAAGACAACACCTTCGCCAAATTGCTATCCAGGTTCAACAGACCCTCGTTGCCCACAACAGCCAAAGACGACACCTTCTCCCAACTGTTATCCTGGCTCAACTGATCCTCGTTGCCCGCAAAAGCCAAAGACGACACCTTCGCCAAATTGCTATCCAGGCTCAACAGACCCTCGTTGCCCACAACAGTCAACGACGACACCTTCTCCCAACTGTTATCCTGGATCAACGGATCCTCGATGCCCTCAAGAACCTAGAACTACATTGAAGCCCCGCTGCTCTCCTGGGTCGACAGATCCTGATTGCCAACCAGCCACCTACCTGCCACCAACTACGGGTCGACCTCCAGTTACACCATCTAAGCCAAGGTGCTACCCCGGCTCAACAGATCCTCGTTGCCCACAGCAGCCAAAGACGACACCTTCGCCAAATTGCTATCCAGGTTCAACAGACCCTCGTTGCCCACAACAGCCAAAGACGACACCTTCTCCCAACTGTTATTCTGGCTCAACTGATCCTCGTTGCCCAAAACAGCCAAAAACGACACCTTCTTCTAACTGTTACCCTGGATCAACGGATCCTCGATGCCCCCAGGAACCGAAAACTACCCCGAAGCCCCGTTGTTTCCCTGGATCTAACGACCCTGATTGCCAACCAGCCACTTACCTGCCACCAACTACGGCTCGACCAACGATAACTACGTCTAGCCAAGGTGCTTGCCTGGCTCAACTGATCCTCGTTGTCCCAAAAGCCAAAGACGACCTCAGCTCCTTCATGCTATCCAGGATCCAAAGATCCAGAATGCCTGAATTGTTTTGCTGGATCACCAGATCCAAGATGCCCAAAGGTTCCGACTACAAGAAAGCCTGGATGTTTCGAGGGTTCGAGTGATCCAAATTGTCAGCCAGCCACTTATCTTCCCCCCATTAAAACGACTAAGAGTCCGAGCAACCAAATTACACCAACAAAACCCAGTTGTTTTGATGGTTCCACTGATCCTCGATGTCCTCAAAAGCCTAAGACAACACCTTTCCCAAGTTGCTATCCGGGTTCAACTGACCCTCGTTGCCCACAACAGCCAACGACGACACCTTCTCCCAACTGTTATCCTGGATCAACGGATCCTCGATGCCCTCAAGAACCTAGAACTACATTGAAGCCCCGCTGCTCTCCTGGGTCGACAGATCCTGATTGCCAACCAGCCACCTACTTGCCACCAACTACGAGTCGACCTCCAGTTACACCATCTAAGCCAAGGTGCTACCCAGGCTCAACAGATCCTCGTTGCCCACAGCAGCCAAAGACGACTCCTGCACCAAATTGCTATCCTGGATCAACGGATCCTCGATGCCCTCAAGAACCTAGAACTACATTGAAGCCCCGCTGCTCTCCTGGGTCGACAGATCCTGATTGCCAACCAGCCACCTACTTGCCACCAACTACGAGTCGACCTCCAGTTACACCATCTAAGCCAAGGTGCTACCCAGGCTCAACAGATCCTCGTTGCCCACAGCAGCCAAAGACGACTCCTGCACCAAATTGCTATCCTGGATCAACGGATCCTCGATGCCCTCAAGAACCTAGAACTACATTGAAGCCCGCTGCTCTCCTGGGTCGACAGATCCTGATTGCCAACCAGCCACCTACTTGCCACCAACTACGAGTCGACCTCCAGTTACACCATCTAAGCCAAGGTGCTACCCCGGCTCAACAGATCCTCGTTGCCCACAGCAGCCAAAGACGACTCCTGCACCAAATTGCTATCCTGGATCAACGGATCCTCGATGCCCTCAAGAACCTAGAACTACATTGAAGCCCCGCTGCTCTCCTGGGTCGACAGATCCTGATTGCCAACCAGCCACCTACTTGCCACCAACTACGAGTCGACCTCCAGTTACACCAGTTAAGCCAAGGTGCTTCCCTGGCTCAACAGATCCTCGTTGCCCACAGCAGCCAAAGACGACTCCTGCACCAAATTGCTATCCTGGATCAACGGATCCTCGATGCCCTCAAGAACCTAGAACTACATTGAAGCCCCGCTGCTCTCCTGGGTCGACAGATCCTGATTGCCAACCAGCCACTTACTTGCCACCAACTACGGGTCGACCTCCAGTTACACCATCCCAGCCAAGGTGCTACCCAGGCTCAACTGATCCTCGTTGCCCCCTGAAGGGCTCGACGACAACTTCACCAAATTGTTATCCAGGATCTACTGATGTTCGTTGCTCGCAAAGCTTAGTAACCTCAACTTCTCCACCTGATACGACTCCTGTTTATTGTTTCCCTGGATCTGTAGATCCTCGATGCCCTGATACATACAAGGGTTCAACTCCTATTCCTGCTACATATTTGCCGCCTCTTAGTGATCCCGGCATTGATCGGACTGTGAGAGATGCTAAAAGCTATTTTTTCACTGAGATTAACAAATTGGCCTTTACTGACAACAACGTTTTTGAGTTGGAAGATGATGACGACTATGAGCACGCAAGGAGTAAACGTGATTTAACAGATATAGACATAAATCCAAGAATATCATATGACGCCAGCGAAGATCTTCTATCAAGAAAAATTATGAAGCGTGAGTTTAACGAGCGACCACCGGAAAGAGAGGTAATCTCCTTCACCCTCGGCATTCGCACGGGGATTCAAGTTAATTAGACCGAGTGGTACAGCCTATAACGTAACTCTCTCGCAAAAAGTTTAACGTGTAAAAATGTATTATGTTTACATATTTATATATACTATTAATCGTAATCATTCAAATATACTCGTATCTTAGTAGTAGGTATATTTTAAGTATTCCCAGTTTGTAAAGAATGATTTATGTTAACAAATAATTTCTTGTAACTTTAATTCACACAATAAAGAATTTATAATAGCTCATTGTGTATTGGAACAAGTTTACTAAATAAAAGCTGAAATAAAGTATGATCGAAAATTAAAATCACCAATCATGAATCGATGACCCAATACAACGAAAAAACAAGGCAAAGACTGGGCTTGTAGGAGACAAATGCAATTGCTGCAACAATTGTGCATCTAAAAACCAATGAGTATATGAGCTTGACACGACGTAAACGTACCTTGTAGAAATATAAAAAAAAAAGGAAAAATGCTTGAATTAAAATTTGTACAAATATAATTTTTACATACCTAGATCTACGAGTAAATCATTTTTTATAAAGATATAAATTTGAGTGCAGAGCTAAGAAGCTAAGCCATGAACAAAATGAGATTCCGCTGGAAAATCGGTTGCGTTTTGATAAAGCTATGACAGTTTGAAGATACTCAGAATTTGGATCTAGCAACTTTACAGGTCAAAAATTGTGTTCAATTTGATTGGAATTAAAGGTATCAAAATCAAGTTAAAAGTGTTGTTTTATACCAATTACGATCTAAGGATTTGATTAAAAGTGAAAGATTACGATTTAAATTTTTCAATTTTCATAATTTCAATGGGGCACCCTAAGCGTAAAAAAAACCATTTTACTAAAAATTTTTGAATCTAAAGATAAATAATGGGGCTGCTCCCCCTGCTCGGCTTAGGTTTAGTCCTAACCTACAAAACGGCATACTTAAACTTTATCTTATTCACCTGGGTCATGAGATACGGGGGTGTAAGTGAGAGAGAAAAATTTAAATGATTGCAGCTAATGGGGCTGTTGGGGTCTTCTGGTAAAATTTTTTATTTTCTAATTCTAATTAAAAATACGCGTCGATTGATACCTCGATCACCCAAATCCGATAACTGGTTGAAAAGAAAAATAAATTTGAAAATTTTAGTGGACTTCTCAAAACGAAATGAAAAGTCAGTTTGTTTGTCTGTTTGTCCGTTTGCATCAAAGCGCTAAAGAAGCTTAGATGTAATGATGGGCATTTTTTCCTTTTCAAAAATCTAGAAATGTTTGTTTTACGACTTTTTGAAAAAACCGCTCGTTTAGCGGGAAAACGCTAAATCACGCTAAAATTGAAACCTCAACAGTTTTCAAGCCATAGAAGCTACAGATATGTTCTATATATCATTGGAAAGGTGTTTTTTGTCTGAAGTACTCAAATAACATTTTACAGGTGAAATAAGGTTTTTTAGATTACATTTTGGGGAATTATGACAAAACGGCTCTCACGATTTTTATTAAATTTGAGTATGGTTTGGTTTTGGTTTTTTGGTATATGAAACATAAATTTTGGTTGAAGGGTTTGGAAGATATTACCTGTATTCACTTAAAATAAAAATATAAATTAATAAAAACATAAACGAAAATTGGCATTCGACACTGCTCAAAAAGTAATTTTTATGTACAAAGAAGCTCACCCTTTTTGCGCACAATGCACAATGCCAATTTTCGTTTTTTTTTTATTAATTTATATTTTTATTTAAAATTTGTATATTAAACTGTATTTAGTTCGTCACAATTTGTTTATCGGAAATTTTGGGGCTAGAAATTGCTTTCGTCACTAGACTTTCACCTCGTGTAGAGGTTTTTTTTGTAGGATTTGAAGTCTCTCGCTCTTATGGTCTCTGAAATCGACGCGTTCAAACAGACGGAGGGACGGACAGACTGACATGGCTCAATCGACTCGGCTGTTGATCCCCCCTCTGCCTGTTAAATACATTCTGCCAAACACATTATACCCTTTTTTGCCCGTTTTCAATGGGTTCAGGGTCACGGACGTAGGCAGCTTTGAGCAAAGGGGGGGCCACCTTTTCGGTTGCTTAAGAGACTTTTAGAACACACATTCCTGTGAGCAATATAACTTCGTAGTTAAATTAGTCTTTGTAGTCATTTCAAACTTTATATAAGTTAAAACTATTTTGGAGACTAGCCTTTCTTGCGCACTCAGCATACAAGATTCTTAAAAAAAAGATTATACAGTGCAGTGGGTCATTTTATTTTTTGCGACAAATCGGTTGTCATATGCGATAGCTACGATGAATTCTAAGAAGATTTGCCTAATAAGCCATCGGTCTAAAATCAATATAGAGCTTTTAAAAAAAATTAATTTTTTTCACTCAATACAAATTGACCGACTCTATTATACAGGTATGATTTACAAATTTTTTACAGTTCAACAATGATTACTTTTCAATGTCAAAATTATAAAATTAAATTAAATTGTTTTGTTAAATTTAGCAAAAGGACATTAAATATATTTTAACTTAATATTTTTGTAGCAAATATACCAATAATGAAGATAACCTATCTTTGTGCACCCGCAAATGTGGCCCCCTGCCTACGCCCTTGCTCAGGGTATAATAACACTAACTTATCGTCTCGCACGATTTCCCCACGAATATTAAATATGAAAAATATAAATATCGTTATATATCACAGAAAAGTCCACCAAATCTAAATATTTTAAATGTATTTAAAACATGTCAAATTTAATTTCCACAATGATGTTAATGATACTAATTTTAGCAATTTATTGATGGATTAATGTCTCATGATAAGAATACACACTAAGTTTTACTTTTTCTCTATATTATTGTCTGTTTTCCTTTCCTGTGGAACTATCTGTTATAAATTCAATTTTTTCCATACAAAACTAACTAACTAAAATCTAACCTGTTTTATTTAAGAAATATGCTACTTATCCAATCGTCTGCGTGCCAAAGATAAATTTCTTTCTAGTGTAATTAGCTCCATAAGATTAAATAAATAAAATTATTGTTGTTTCACATTAGAAATGCACCTGCCTGAATAGACTTATGAGATGAGACCTTGATATCTGGGGTAATATAAAAAATGTAAATAGTTTTCAACTACATAATCTTTTGATTTATTTATCTATCTTTTAGTAAACAAACAAATTTATTAGTGTGATATACTTTACGACTCTGGATAACGGCAATATGAATTGCTTTCAATCGACTCATTGGGAATCCACTCTTCATATAGAGGCATACGATTCTTCAGGGCCTCGATTTCGCGTAGAATCCTCATGACATTTCCACCAACCAACTTTTTGATAGCGGCATTTCCCCATACACGATCTCGAGCCAACTCGGCCAGCAATAGGGCATAGCTCTTGGGAGCACCGCCCAATCCAATATGGTCCACGCCCGCCACCTTTCGGACATAGTTAATGGCAAGTATTGCCTCTCGTACACTGATTTGTCTATCACCACATCGCTCTAGGTTCAGCAAAATTACTCCTCCATTTTCCGGTAGCAGGCTGAAAATGAATCAATGGGCTGTAGTAATAGGAAACTCAAGTAATTCTCAGCAAAGATAAAGTATACCTGAGCACATGATCAGGAATGGAAGCCACATTTGTGCTATTACACAAGGAAAGCGGTGCGGCATTCATTAGGAGAACCGGTGCCTTGGCGGTCCGTAGGGCTATAACCATTGCCGCTTCGCTGAGCTGGGATATTTCCACTAGCATTCCCAGGCGGTTCATTTCGTAGAGCATTGTCTGAAGCGATTTTATAAACTGTAAATTTTATCTTGATGAAGGGTGAAAACCGGTTCTAAGCCGGAGCTCAAATACCTAGTTTAGTTCGAGTTTTTTTGGGCTACATTAAGTAAAATATTCAACTCGGAAGTACACTAATGTTATACAATTAATTTTTTCTTTCAACATATGTTTTCACTATTAAAGGCTTATATTTAAAAACTTAGTAAATAACAGCCTAAAAATTAGACGAACGAAACCCACTTTATAGGATAGATTTGGGGCCACAAACGACGGAAAACATTTTTTTTTTCTATGACAGAGTTTTTTTTTTTGAATTTTTATAAATCTGGCTTTTTTTTCTTACTTCTTTTTAGTAAAGTAAAAGCCCAAAAGTCTTTTCTAAAAGCTATTTTTCATTCATACACAGTCTTATATTTAAATCAGTAGTTTTAGAGCTATCAATTTTTGAATTAAGGAAATTATGAATTTTTGCTTAGCTTTTTTTCAGTTATTTTTACTTTAAAACTCAAGGAAAACTCGAAAAAAAATTAATTAAATTTTCGTTTCTATTTTATTTACATAGTTGTATTAATTACGATTTGTTTAAGATAGGAATCATAAAAATCTATGGCGAAACGGCGATATAAATTTTTTTACCTGTATCGATGTTTTTTCGATTTTTATGACTTCCTTATGGAGCAGCATGACCTGTAGTATGAACATTTTTTGTGTTTTTTGAGAAATCTTAACCAATCTCACACAATATAAGTTTGTTGTTATTTAAGATATATCATCCAATTTCGCAGGTTGTGTATCTGGTAATGTGTTATATATGCCCAACAAATTTGGTTCGAATCGGTTGACATTTCAATATAGCTGCCATAGGACCGATCGGTCTAAAATCAAGTTTAAGTATGAAAAACTTTTTTGTTTTTTGAGATATCTTAACTAATTGTTTGATGAGATATCTTCAAAAATAAAAAAGTTTTTCATACAAACACTTGATTTTGGCCCGATCGTTCCTATGGCAGCTATATGTTATAGTCGACCGATTTGAACCAACTTGGGTCATAATGTGTAAGACAATAACAAATACAAATGCTGTAATCTTGGTTATCTCAAAATATACAAAAAATGTTCATACTTAAGGTAATGCTGCTCCATAAGGAAGTCATAAAAATCGAAAAAAAAACATCGATGCAGATAAAAATATTTGATATCGCCGTTTCGCCATAGATTTTTATGAATGATGTCTTAAACGACGCGTAATTAATGCAGCTATGTTAATAAAATCAAACCGAAAATGTAATTAATTTTTTTCAAGTTTTCCTTGAATTTTAAAGAAAAAAACGCCTAAAAAAAAAGCTAAGCAAAATATCATCATTTTCTTAATTCAAACATTGATAGCTCTCAAACTACTGGTTTAAATCTAAGACTGTGCATTAATAAAATATATACATATTTATAAACTTTTAGAAAAAGTAAGGCTTTTGGAAAAGCAACACTTTTCAAAAATTCTTAAAAAAGACTCTGCCGCAGAAAAAAAAATGTTTTTCGTCGTTTGTGGCCCAAATATATCCAAAAATGTGGGTTTCGTTCGTTTAATAGCCAAAAAGTTCAAATTGGTTGCCTAGTGTAATAAATCATAGCTAAGTTAGTTAAATTAGTTAGATTAAAAAATATAACTCTTTAGTATAACACGTTTATATCCGCTTAACAAATCTAATTAATGCGGCTATGAAAATAAATATGTAAAGTTTAAATTTTAAACTATATGTAATAAACTGTTTTCTAGTTTTCTTAGAATTTTGAAGTAACAGAATCGTTAATATACCAAAAAAAAAAAATTGTAATTTTCTTATATTCTGCTGGTTTTAATTTTAAAACTGTATATAAATGAATTACGGATATATTAATTCATTCAAAATCGGTTTTGGCATTTTTAAGAAATTATGAAAGATACAAGTTCTGTAAAATTTTAAAAAAATAATGTAAATTTTTTTATTTATTAAAAAAAACTATTGCATAGAAAAAAAATATCGCATAGAAATATGTAAAAAAAGAAGGGGGCTTGGATCGTGTATTTTTTTGGCTGTTGCCTAAATAAAAATTTTTATTTATTTTTAGTTTACTTTCTTTAAAAACTGAAAAATTTGTTAGAAGACATTTTTTTATAGTCCAAAATATCCAACCTGCAAAACAAAGGCTTGCCCTTACTGCTTGCTCACCTTTCCGAATTCGTTGAGCGAATTTGTAGCGTTTTCCTCGATGAGATAATCCCGTCTCCGTATGGCAGCGGCAGCCCACGGAGTTGTGCATTCCAGGCTAGTAACCGAGACAAAGCGAGCGCCCAGCAAATAGATGGAGCGCAGTACGGCGAGGCTGGTGCCCAAGGCATGACCTCCACCAATACCCATTAGGACAGCCACCTCGCCCCTGATGTGGGTCTGCTCCATTTCGTCGGCAGACTCGACAATATGCATCGAGTTTGTGGCAGCTGTAATACGTTTGGCTTCATCGATGCCCTCCAGGGCGAGCTGAACTGCATCCAGATACTGGGCACCACAGTGGACAGCGATGGGCCAGAGCACGGCACCGATATGGTTCTGGCGGATGTCGGCTAAGCCACTGGCATTCATTTTGATGTCACTTGGCGGCTTCCAGGAGCCCTCGATAAGCGGCGATTCGGTCAACAAGCGTCGTATGAATGCCAAGCGTGCCTCCAGCAGCGACGAGGAGCGCAACTGAAGTGCTAACGGTATACCACCGGCCATGGCAATGCAGACTAGGACAAGGCAAATGCCCACCAGAATGCGGCGACCTCGGGAACGTCCTGGATGCTCAGCGGAAGACTCGCTGCAAGAGTCCTTTTTGCAATTGTAGGAGGTCGGTATGCCTCCATTGGAGCACCGCAATTTCTCATTGCCACCTCCAAACTTTGTGATCTCGGCAGGCAGCTCGATATCCGCAATCTCCGTAAACACGAAACACTGCTGCTTACAATGAGGCTGATGCTGATGCAGCGGATGCACCTCCATAAAGTCACGATTTGGCACTGGGTTCATTGCATTCTATTCTTTCAAGATCGTGCGACCTCCTTCCCTTTTTCTTTCTGTTTTCGTTGCCAACTTATTTCACTGTAAACGAAAGTTGCCGTGCGTTGTTTAACAACGTTTATACAGGAACTCCACAATATTGATTTTCACCATTTCATCTCAACCTACTCCTGGACTTGTCACTTGGATCCTGCGCATTGCATCTCCTAGATAATTTTTCGTTTTCTGGCATCCCATTCACGTTCCTTTGTAAAGAGTATGAATACAACTTGGCGGCCCATTCAATGGTTTTTAAATTAATTTTATTACACTTTTGAATGTTTATTGCATTATACGATGAGGGTTTAAATACGAAAACTGGCGAGAATTGGCAATTTTTATCGCCAAATTTTTAAAAAATATTTATTTTGGCCTAAAATCTTATTAAAAATAGATATAATTACTTATCTAGAACAAAATATAATATATTTAAAAACAAATTTGGAAATAATAATATCAGATTTAATTTTTAGGGAAATACTTTATGAATACTTTTTTCAAAACTCATCGAAATTATTATTAACTGTTGATATGTGTTACACAATCAATATTTTTATATGAAAAGTATTTTGATTTTAGAAATAATTTAATAATCAAGAATAGTCAAGCAATTAATTAAACCTTAAAAAAAGAGTAGAAAGAATAGTAAACTTCGGCCCTGCCAGTTTGTCATAAAGGGAACCGATTTAAACCAAATTCGGTCAGGAATATAAACCAAATTTATGTCTTGTAATATTGTAAAAAAAAATGTTTCTTACACCAAATGTTGATAGTCGACTTATCGTTAATATGACAGTAGTTTGATATACACGTAAACCGTTCCGTGACAAATTATAATACCCTCTGGCAGGGTTAAAAAAAAGGGTAAGAACAACTTTATATCCAAAGATACATTTAAAGAAACGTTGATGTAAAATCCAAAGAAATCAGTGTCAAGTTCAAAATGAAATCTAAATTTTTAACTTTCTTAGCATCCGGAAACAGTCTATAAGAAAATCTTTTAAAAATGTTTTAGTTATTATCACGGGTGCTCCACAAAAGTAAACCAACTGAAACCCAACTTAAATTGTACGGGTTAGCTTTCGGTTGGTACGTATTTCTGGAATGCCCTGTGTAAGTCCACAAATTATCTTTCTATTTACATAATATTAATAGAATCATGTATAGAATAGCTTTAACATTTTTAAAGGATTATATTACATACATTATTTGGATGTGTGATTGTTTTTATTTCAAATAATCAAGATATTTCAGCGAATATTGTTCAATTAAAATTTGTACATGCCTATATAACAAACTAACTCAATGTATATATGAATTTTACTCTTCTTACTTATAAATTAATTGTTATTATGTTTAATCATAGCTTCCTATGCGTTGAAAGCACAATTTTCATAAGTGTGTGTGGCGGCAGAGTCTCCAGGACGCAAAGTAACTGAATTTGATTGGTTATGCAATTGGAGGCCAGCGCTATTTGGACGGCTTGGGCAAAGCGTTCCATGCATTTAAGATATGCAGTGTCTTCTTCGGGAGCTACTTTTGCCACAGTCAAACGGGCGCAGTATTTCTGTAGACTTGTGACAATTTGCAACAGATCCTGGGCGTGCAGAGGAGTCGACTCCCCACTGTTGACCAACTGCATCAAGGTGTGCAATAATGACAAGTGCAAGTTACTGTATGCCTGCCGATTTGAGACCAACGGGGCAAGCACAACCCAACGCAATAATCCTGCCAGAGGGGTTGCAAACGGCATTGCAATGGCGCCAGCGGGTAATACAAGAGGTTGCTGAGGAGCCTGGCACAGCATCGGATTCTCAGTCGTCCACTCTGTTATGGCATCCAGGAGTGCGTCGGGCGGGGGCGTCAAAACACCTCCACGCTTATCGTTTAGGTAAAGATCGGCCACGGCAACCATAAAGTTGGCTGCAAAGTGTGGTCCCACCATTGGTAGTTGCTTTAATTGATCCGGAGTTTTGCGCGAAAACGATATGAAATCGCTCACAATGCTCTGGGCCACTTCTAAGCTCGGTGGTGATTTGCAGCCAACTTGTTGCATCCATGTTCCCGCCGAGGAGAGCAGCGGAGCCACTGAGCCCGAAACCGCTGTGCTGATAAGTCTAGATAACAGTCGGGATCGCTGTGGCGTCAAGTGGCTACCAAATAAAGATAAAAATATTGCATTCCGTGTTGCATCCCGTCCTGGTCTCGAAAAGTACTCAATGAGCGCCAGAATCAACTGAAACTCCTGATATATATTCATTTGGCTTATGCCAAGCGTTTGCATCTTGCGCACGTCTCCATCCTTGCAGCGCTCCAAGAAAATGAACTCGGAAATGATCTGCATTGCCAAGTTTTGTTTATTTCTGCTCGCAATGAGACCCTCTGAAACAACAGAAACAGAAACATTTCACCTACACATCTGTAACAGCGTATCAAAATGTTAAGTGGAAACCAACCTAATCGGGAAAGTGCCTCTACTGCGCACATTGGATAGTCTAATTTGCGCAGACTTATTTTACCATCTCCTATGGCAGCCATTTGTTTAAAATATTGAAAATTGTTATTTTGTATTTTACAGTTTGTATTTTTACAGTTCAGTGTCAAATATTTGCGAGACCATAGCTCAAACAGCTGATTAAGCTATCGACAATCGTAATGTCTTTTAAATATATCGATAGGTATCGAGTATTCTCATTATGCAAAGACCAAAACGCGGGGAATTTCAAATAAATGTAATGCATCCTTAACTAAATTACCAAATTAAAGCTGGAATTTCGTTCATTTGCAGTTAATATTCTAAGTCACTTCGCATGTAGTTGTTGTTTTTCTACGTCTTTGTATTTTGGTTAAACAATGTCAATCATTTATGAGACCGCAGCTCAAACAGCTGTTTTAGCTATCGACAATTACAGTCGAACTTCCCTAATTCGAATTTTTATAACTCGATCAAAATTGTGTGGCAATAGCGTTACTGAGCAAATTACAAACAATTCTGCTTCCGTAAGTCGAATTATCCATAACTCAAACAAAAATATTCTTTGTCAGTCGCGCTTAACAATCTTTGTGGAAAGCATCAGGGCAACATTTTTAGCCATGGGACCAAAACGCGCATTAAAATGTTTATCACTTGAAGACAAATTCAAGCTTATTAAGGATATTGAAAGTGGATCAAAAAATAAGGAAGTGGCTGAGAAATATGGCATTCCATCGAGTACGGTTTCCACTATATTAAAAAAAAGGGAATTAATTGTGACATCAATGGAATCGGGAACTTCTTCTGGAAGTAGCAAGAGATCGAAAAAACCAGCTTTTGATAGAATCGACAAAGCAGTCCTCGACTGGTTTACAACAGCCAGAGGTCAAAACATGACCATATCTAATGGGATATTAAAGGAGAAAGCAATGGAGTTTGCAAAGCGATCTGGTGATGATAACTTCAAGGCAAGCACAGGTTGGCTTGATAAATGGAAGCAGAGGTAATTAGCAAAGAGTTTAACTGATAAAATTGTGGACAAACATTTCAACATTTCATTTTAGGCATAATGTTAGTCATCAGGTTTGCAAGGCCGGGTTTCCTACAGATGACGACATTGCTGAAAACTATAGCTCCCATTTGGTGGAAACTATTTTAAGCGAAGCGGAAAGCAATGACGAAGGCTTGGTAGAGGATAATATTTGTCAGCCCTCCCTGAGCGATGTGGAAAACGCCTTTAAAACGTTGACTGTTTATTTGCAAACCAATAACTTTACAAGTGTCGATCACTTCAGGGCCTTAAAAAAACTAGAACACCTTTTTTTTTTAGAGAATAACAAAAAAAATAATTATCAGACCCTAATTTCCGATATTTAAAGTTCTACTTAGCTTGGAGAATAAAAGAAAATTTAATGGATAAAGTATTTGAAGTGTATGAATTTTAGTATCTAATTTTTTATTTTTTGTTGAACTTTAACGATTAGATTTTTTATTTATTAAGTAAACTTGTGAGCCCTACAAAAAAAAAATTTTAAGGCCACCACTTAACATGATCGAACTTGTAGTTTATATTAACAAACTTAAAAAAAAACTATAACTCGAAGTCTCCGTAAGTCGAACTTTTTTTTTTTGATAATGGTGATTCAAGTTACTAAAGTTCGACTGTATAATGTGTTTCATATGCAAGATCCAAAGCGGAAAATTTAAAGTAAATGTAATGAAGAATAAGAAAATGGGAGTAAAGTTAATTTGCAGCTTATCCTCCAAGTAGGTTAATAAATAACGATTAGTTGAAAATTTGGTCCTCCCGCTCCCTGCATACCATACAGATAATTTGATATGCAAAAGAAAAAAATACTTATTTGGAAAAAGACGGCAATATCATTTATTTTGATCAATGGTAAAAGTTCATCTTTGATAGCGTCCTATTTCCAATCAATTAAGCCCAAATATTAATTACATACTCTTGTGTATATAGCGCTATGTTTATTGCATGTATTGATTATGAAATTAAATTGGCGTACTAAGGCCCGTTTCTTCATGTAAGTAATTGAGTTTAACTTTGTTAACCGCTATCTGCAAATGTCGAACCAAAAGTCTATTTTAAATTCATAAAGAATTTAAAATTATTAAAAGCCCTTTTGCTTAATGTTTTGTTAAAACATTGTGTATCAGATTGATTCTGAAAGAACATTGAACGATTAATTTTCGATTGAATTCCCGAAAACGAAATAAAATAATTAAAATGGCAAAAGGTTTTAAATTAGGGTGGCCCATTCTGAAATTATATAGATTACTAAAAACCAATTCACAATACATAGGCATGTTAATAAATATACATACATATGATAAAGAACGTTTTTTAAAAATACTATTGTTTGAAAAGTATTGAACAAGAATCCATACATACTCGCGTATCTTGTGTTCGTTTGTGTCCGATTATGTGTGAGACAATGTCAATGTACCTTATATAAGTTTAATGCTAATTGTAAGTCATGCTGCTCAATACACATCGTATTGTAATGGCAGTCTAGTGTTTTCGCTATCGCTGCAACAAATATATGCTGGTTGCAGAGACGGGCGCACCACATTTAGATCGACATTGGGAGTTTACTTAGAACTAATTTAGAGTCAATATTTATGCAGAATTACACATTCGAGGATCGCACATACATATATACGGACAAGAATATCTTAACAATTAGAAACTTTAAATGTTGAACTCTACGTATTGGCAGAAATATACTATTGCATTTACTCTACAGTTAAAAGGTATCCACATTTTGAGCTATCGAAAATGGCTTTTGACTAAGAACCCGAATTTCACTCCAATATAAAGTCCGAGTGCAATCCTCCATAATGCATATATACCACATAAACAAAACTGTATCTGTATGCGTTTGCCGATTTAGGTCATGTTCCACGAAGACGATGACGAGCTCGATGAACAGTCGTCGCTCTCTGTCGTTGCACTGCTGCCCGTTGGTTTCGGTCCCCAAATACGCACGGTGGCATCATCGCTAGCGCTGGCTAGTAAGGACGGATACACTGGATTCCACGATACGCAGTTAACCGTCTTGGTGTGACCGGCCAACTTGGCCAGCGGCTCTTCTCGCTTAATATGCCAAATGTACACAACCTTGTCTTCGCTGCCGCTAGCCACGAAGCTCTCGTTAACGCCGCCAAAGCAAGAATGAATTGCAAAGTTGCTCTGCCTGATTCCCTGAAAACGTCGCAACAGACACTTGTCCTCGATGTCCCAGAGATGCAGACCCTGATTGGAGACATTCAACAAGGCCAAACGATCCGCAGAGTTAATGCTGAACGTCATAATTGGATGTGACTCGCGCAGTATATCAAAATCCGAGCGTGGGGAATCGAAATTATAGCTGAAATTAAAATTGCAAAACTAAATTTTGCAAGGAAAAGATGTTTTGATGGCTCGATACTCACCCTCGTAAGCGATAGTGATTATCGGCTGCTAAAATGGTTTTGTTATCCGCCCGAAAGGCGACGCTGTTGACGCGCACTCCCTCCCAGGAGTCAATTAGGGTGCCGTTCAGGTCACACAGATAGAGCTGACCCTTTTGACCGCCGCAAACGAAATGATTGCCATCGCGACTAAAAGTGCCGCATGCTAGGCTATCCTCCAGGGATTGTGAGAACTTTATAACTAACTTTCCATCGTCGACATTCCAGATGAAAAGCTCATGGGAGTCCTCAGTGCCACCAACTAGAATGAGCTTTGAGTCTGGACTCCAGCTAACGAAGCTAACATTTAGTTGAGCCTGACCATCGAGCACACGGCGATGTTTAAGCGTCAGCTTGTATGGATCTACATCCCAGATGATCACAGTGGAGTCTTTGCTGCCCGTGGCCAGCTTGAGGCCATCCGGGGAGAACTTGCAGAACCAAACCTCATCGCAATGATCAGTGAGCACTTGTATTGTCTGCATGGGAAAGCCATCCGTGGTGCAGCAGTGATCTGTCAGCAAAGATACTGTCTGCAAATTAGTCTCCCAGGCCATATCGTGACAAGGGCAGTTCTGGCTTTGCAGTTCAACAGCCTGTTGGAGCAGAGTGCGCAGGCGTCGTGGCGACATCATCACCGATGGCGGCATAAAAGTCTGCAGGCGTTCCATAACAAGGGCACGAGATGTGATGCCCTTGCCCTCCCACTTCGCCCGCTGGTAGAGGTCATGATTGGTCGAACACATCATATATGAGGATAATTGATGCACACGCAAAATGTTGTGCTGCAGTGGAGTCAGTTCGTTGCGCAACACGTGTAGTGCGTCCAATGGATTTCCATCATCCAAATGCTCCAAATATTTTTGCTCTAGCAATATAAATTTCATTTCAGTTATTGTGGATGATTTCCCATTATCGATCAATGGCTCCAAATCCTAAAAATCAATACAAAGAAAACAAAGAACTTATAGCACTTATCAATAACAAAGCTCAAATTATATAAGTATATAAACTGTAAGAGCCCCTGTACTTTATTTTTTGTAAAAATTATTCTTGAATAACTTTGGAGTTAATTATACGATAGTGCTTTAAGGTCCATCGGGAATAAGATACTTATTACCAAAAATAAGATCTTATTTCAATTCGATTTTTTTTCACATTTTCACATTACTAAATTATATTTGTTTATTATTATATACGCTGCAAAAAATGATTAGCTATGTTTTCAACTGTTTACACTATTTCCGCTATATTAGGTTCCTTCCATGGCTCACTGCCAGCCTTGAAAGGATCCTAAAATATAGTTGGGTCAGGGATCGATTTCGTGAAAGTCTTTCAGCGATTTCTTTATAGTTTTCAATAAGATTTTCCATCCAATATAATTTTTTTATGGTCTTGAGCTTTTTTGCACCACAGAGTCTTTCTCGAACCAGTAGATAGGCAATTCTGAATTTATTTTAAGTTTAATGATCAAATTAACCAAAGGAAAGTCAAATCTCTTCGAAAAATTGTTTTTTTTTTTTTAAAGCAGTTATGCGAATCATAATGGTTTTCAATTCCCTAAAAAATTTAAAATAAAAGATTTATGGCATTTTTAAGTTAAGTTTTTAAATTTTATATATGAAATACACTAGTCAATATTTAAAAGATAAATTTTTGGAAAGATAGCAGCTCCAAGAAAATATCATGGTTGTGCTAATATTTTTTTCACAACTCAACATTAAATATTAATATAGACTAAGAAATAATAAAAAAAAAAATTTTAATTTTTTTGCCTTCGCTTCAAAACTAAAACAAAGTCAAGAAGACGTAATTCGTTGCTACGAACCTTTAAAATACAATATTTTGGAACCAAAACCATTTTATTCAATACTCGAAATTCAAGATTAATACTTGCAAAAGACAACATTAAATAGAATACAAATTTTTTAGTAAAAAAAAAAAAATACCAAAAAATAATGAATGTACCTAATCTGAGTCATGTATGTCATGTAGGGTCCACAACAATTACGTACTTTTGCACAAAGTTAATATAGCCCTGACACAAGGTCTATTAGGTTTGTATTTTATAGAAACAAGACACTCACCTTGAGATCAGCATCCGCTTTGTTCCAGTCTCCAACCAACACATGCTCTCGAAATTTGGTAGCTGATGGATGCTCCAAGTAACAGTTGGATTCGACCATTAGAGTTTTAACTGACTTCTCGAGGCCAACGTCGTGCAGATATTGGCCAATCAAACGTATTATCTCCTGATTCGACTTGTCCAAGTGAATGCCACTGTATCCGCTGTTAATCTCGCGATTGTTGTCCCCATCAACCGCACAGCTGCCATTATTATTGGCTGCGAATCCATTGTGTTTGACATCATGTCCGTTTGTGGTATTATTGCTATGGCCGCCAGATGGTTGAGCAACCTCTCCATCTGCCGATCCATCAGCTGCAGCGCCGGCGCCCTCGTTGCTCACATGATCCGTGCCTGTGGATAACTCCACAGCCGAACCGGAGACATCTGAGGAGCCCGCGGCGGCACCGGTTGTGGAGGGGGATGACAACGCCGCTGTACTCTGCATATTCATAGCCGAATCTCTGTTACTGTTGCTGCTAATCTCGTTGATACTTCTGTTATTGCTGTTAAGTGTTTGTGTGTCCGTCGTGGACGAGTTCTGTGTCAGTCTGTGCGAGTCTGAATTTGGTTTGCAATTTCCGTTTCCGGATGCACTTGAGCCACTCGAGTTGATCTGTTGCGCCGCTCTGGATGTGGATGCTGCGTTCGAATCTACGACAGAAACTGATCCTGAAATTGATCCTCCTGAGCGACGTCCCTTTTTGCGCGGCGGCTGGTCCCCGGCTGAGGCACCAGTTGCAGCAGCCTTCTTGTTCTTTCTATCAATTTTGAGTACTTTTTAGGAACCACACGGCAACAAGCAGCCACTTCCTTCACTGTCGACTGTCCACTGGCCTTCACACTTCTTACTATCACACGCCCTCCAGGATGATCTAACGATCAGGATCTTGGGATTGTCCACAACTATAAGCTCCAAACTGCCGATACACATATACCACTGCAAAATATGTTTTAACAAATAATTAAATTATAGATTGATACTTATGATTGGTAAATTAAATTTAAAAAATATTCGGTGTCGGTAAAGCCAGATAATAACAGTAATTATAATTATAAATTTCTATAATTATAGATACCTACACTAAATAAAATTAATAACATATAGAAATAATGGAATATGTATATGTGTTTTTATCTACGCAGTTTGCTACAGGTGATAATAATAATCTACTTATTATTTCACTTTTAATTTAAGAAAATTAATAATCTTCTCTTAAGTAATTGTCTCACATCTTAATGTCTTTTAAATATTTCCCAACTCATTTAATTGTAATATTGAACCTTTGTGTCAATAAAATTGATTTCTGATCAACAAGCAATTAAAATGACATTGCATTGCAAATTATCAATATATTAAATCAATAATATAATTTCATTTGTTAAATACACAACGTACATATGTTTGTACATAACAAATTTAACAGATACCAAAGCAATTGAGCTACATAAATGTAAATTCATACATATGAATAAATGTGTATGTATCAAAATCAACGATGAAAAATATACCCCAATCATAATGTAAATTGCAGTAACATACATATGCATATGTAGGTACGCATGAATACATACATGACCGTGCATTTCAACATTTATACCTACACACATATGTGTATAAAATGCATTTGCTGCTTATAATACAGGTTCGGCTATCCACAACGCAACATCAGCCCGAACAACATCGTGTTTCAATGCAGACAGAAGTCGAGCGAGCTCTACCTAAAGAGAAGAAGAGTGTGCCAGAAAGGGCACAATTGCATTCAAAACAAAAACAAAGCAGCTGCTGCTGGTGAAAAATAATGCATGAATGTACATTTTGGTCGCTCTTTTCGTTGTGTGGTTGATGTACTTCTGTACATACATACATATATATAATTTTATATATAAATGGGAATGCCTATAAATATTAACATATTAACTACATACTTTCATAGAATTGATGTATCTATTATATTTTCAATTTTTTCTACACTTTGAAAACACGGCTGGTTTTGTTATTCACAATTAAATGGGTTAAAAATTCGACGACTTCCTACTCTTTGTGTCACACACACACACACACACTTTAAAAACAAAAAACGCACTGCCTTACATACACTGCCATACATATTCATATTATGTACATATGTATGAATACATACGTACGTACATAAATACAGCAAACTACATACAGCTTATTTTATATCATATCTGCATTTCGCTTTTGACGTTCTTTGTGCATACATTAGTATGTATTTATTTCTTAGTTAATGCTAGTTTATAACGTATGGACTTCCTCAAACAACGTATTATGAACTTTATAGATGCACTTGCAACTAAAAACAACGATGTAGTAGCGGTACGGCCAACTTGGTTTTACATTCATGTCGCAACAAAAAACAAGATGGCAGGCCTTGGTTCACGGATTTGTGATCAATTTAAAAAATTGTCTTAAATTTTAATTTGATATCATTTTAAAGCTAGAATTCCAAAATTTTTTGCAGAGTTTTTAGAGTTAATAATTTTGATAAAATAATTTATTTTATGCCAAACTAAAAACATTATTAATTGCGCGCCATTCCAGATTGTGATCACGATGTGACCAAATTAACTGTTGCCAACTTAGCTATTTTATAGCTTGCTCTGGCTATTTTTAGAGTCGTATTGCTAGTAAATTTTAAAATTGCTATTAGCTGGAAATCTGACTATTTTAGTATATTTTCTGTTAAGTTTTGCTATTAATATTTCTGGTAAAAGTATGCAAAAGTCCTACAACAACAAATTTAACACAAACAGCTATTGTTCCCCTGCCACTTGGTCTGAGGGCTGCCAATCTGTAGAATTTACCGATCTGGCAATGTGAACCATTTTGGAAACATTGTCAAAATTGTCAACAAAAATTTCTCCACCCAAATTTCGTAATTTTGAAGCTAGAATTTTGTAATTTTTTGCAGAATTTTTTTTGATATTTTAATTTTTTAGAATTAAATTTTGTAATTTCTCTCCCCGTGGGGTGACGAACTTCATAAAATGTGTACCTTAATTTTATGTAATTTCGAATTTGAAATTTTCAACACAGTATTTATTTATTGCAAAGTTATTGCAAATTGAAATTTGCACGCGACCAATACCAAATTCTCCTTAATTCAGTATGTATTAATTACTAGGTGTTCTGAATCAAAACTTCTGATATATTTTAGGTATAAAATTCAACGTCGCACACTGGGGCAGGCGGCCGATATGCGTGGCAAAAATCATTTTTTTGACGAAAGCGTTTGTAAAAAGTAATAAAGGCATTCGATAGAGAAATTAGAGAGATTACAAATCCAAAAGATTTTTGAAATCAGGTAAAAATTGTGGGCGTGACAGCCTCTCAAAGTTGACCCTTATTTCAGTGCGCGCACAAATGTGGATTTTTTCCTAAAATGCAAACTTTAAAACTGATTTGATGACAAGTTATATGACCGATCTTTATGTTTTGGTTTCATCTGAAAAGTACATTCATTTTAATTAAATGCCGTAGAATTTTCTTCACTTGTTGACCTTTCATTCCAGCGATGTTTAAAAAAAGCACTAAAATTAGGCTATTTTTTGACTTTGATGGAATAGAAAAAAAATTGGACTCCGAAGGACTCAATCCCACTACCACAGGAGTCTTCGTTAATCAATTCTCTAACGAAATAACCCCGGTCTTTCATGCGTCCAGCTGCGTCTGGGAGAGTTATAGGACGAAAACTGATGCAACCTCGCAAAAAAATGGTGATAGAAGAGGAAGAGCGCAGTACAATTACATACGTTTTCGGTATGCCTGTCTGTTAATGAATAAGAGGCACAAAATATAGATGCGAATATAATGAATTAGCATTATTGTAACTTGTACCTGTCTTAAAATTGTTTAGAGCCGTTATTGCGCAAATTATGTTTGGGAAATTTTGAGCAGGTATGTATTGCAGGTAAAACCAATAGTGGAGGAAACTTATACGAACTTTTATCCGTTCTGATGCAATACGAATGGAAATCACTGCCTATTCTTTTTCAATAGGGTTTTAGTTTTTACCTAGTCAAAAAGGAAATACCTATTTAATGATTCAAAGGCAATATTGGGTAAACTAGGTGTTGTTTTTTACCTAATTAAAAAGGAAGTATGTACCTGTTTAATGAAATGTTTTACCTAATTAAAAAAAAAAACTATTTAATGAAATGCAGTCAATGTTGTTAGACAGTTTATTTTTGACATCATAAGAGCCATTACCTATCTGGAGCTGCTTTTTTCTTGAACAGTATTTTTAAATATAATTCAGAAAATTTTCGTCAGTACTATAAGTGAAGTGTAATCATGGCTTTAAATAATTCAAAATGTTTCGAAATATTCGTTGCCACAAAAAACAAAGCTCAATTCCAAATGGCTATAATGAATGAATTAAAGATATCCTTAAACGATTTTTCAGCTGAGTTAATAGGCAAAATTACCAACTTTTATCGGAACTTGGACAAAAAATGGCAAAGATCCCAACGATCAGCAGAAAGGTTTCAGAGAATGTATTTGGACTGGCTTAATGACTTTACGGAACTTGAGGTGGCAGGAGAAGAAACGGGCCCATCTACTAGCCAAGGCAGAGGAAGACCAAGGAAGCCTTTCGAAGACTGCTCGACGTACACAAGGAAACGCAAGATAGACAATGCTACAGAAGCAATATCCACGGAACATTTGGCAGATGCGCTATCCCCAAAATATGTGAAAGTACAGGAAAGGACAAAAGCGGATATTACAAAAGCAGTGAAGATCGCAAGTCCATTACGGCTGAACAGAATAAAGGAAAGCATTCCAACGCCACCCAATTCTGCGGCAACAAGTTATACAGTTGACGAAGCTTTTGCTTTATTTATGGACTTGGGATTGACTAAGGAAAAATATTACACTTTACGAGGCTCCTTACTTCGACATAATGTCAATGTTCTTCCCGGATATAAAAAAATTGGATTTGCTAAAAAGGAAGCCGTTCCGCCCAATTTGACAATAACCAATGTATCTGTTGAGGTTGGACTTCAGGATTTGCTGGATCAAACCGCTAGACGCCTAATACAAAGTTTGCCTGAGGAAGAGGTTGAACTGCTTCCCGAACAACTTACATTACTGAGCAAGTGGGGATGTGATGGATCGTCTGGTCAAAGTGCATACACAATTCCACGGCCAGGAGAAAAATATGACGATAAACAAACACAGAAGGAAATCCGAGCTGACCGGAAAAAGATTATTCAAGCCGAGTTTACTAACAGGCTTGGATTAAAGGTGGACTACCCAAAGCACAATTATGGAAATACCAATGATGGGAATACGTCCAGAAGATTTTTCGCCAATGATGAAGTGACCTCTCAAATAACAGGTGTTCACAATGACATTATTAAAAGGTTGTCAGTTATTCTTAATGTCATAAATTCTAAGGAAATGATAAATAGCTCAAAATATGAAGAGTATGCATCAAAAACAAAGCAACTTTTGATTGAAATGTACCCCAAGAAGTTGCTTACTCCTACCGTTCACCGGATTTTGGATCATGGCGCAGATTTAATTGAGTACCAATGCCTACCGCTTGGAGAGTTGTCCGAAGAAGCACAGGAATGCAAAAACAAGGAATATAAAAAATTTAGGTACACGAATACTTGCAAGATTTCACGTGAGAGACAGAATGAAGACCTTTTTAATATGCTGTCGGCCTCTTCAGATCCACTTGTTTCATCCTTTAGACATGTTAAATCACGAAAGGATTTAGAAGAAAATAATTATAGTCCCGAAATGATAAGTTTATTAGATATTAATCCAAATGTTGATGAATATTTTGAAAAAAATCAGGCATAAAATAAAAATTTACACAGCTAAGCTCATAGAATATTAAAAAAAAAATTTTTTTTTTTTTTTGTTATTAGGTTATTAAAACTATTTAATATGTTAAAAAATATTGTTTAATAATGAAATAAGATTAAAATAAATATACTAAACACCAAAAAATTGGTTTTTTTTTTAATTTTACATGTCAAAAATGCACCGAAAATATTTTTCAACTTTGGTCAACAACCCTGAATCGCCCTGTGGGCCAAACACCCTGTGCAAGCACTCATTTTAAAGCTTAATGAGTTTTCTATCAAATGCTTTTTAAATTTTGAAAATATCTTCACCGGTTCAAAAGATATGATTTTTGCAACGCAAAATGAGGATCTGCCCCACTGTGCAGCGTCTAAAATCAACATTTCAACGTACAATTAAAGTCAACACCTTTATATTAGTCATTTCGAATTTAAAATTTTCTTTAAAAATATATTAAATAAATATGTAAACTTAGATTTAAGTAATACTATTGTAATTCTGAAAATGTTGTAATTGTAATTGTAATTTGTAATTCCTTTCTACTCTATTTTATTTTACTGAGTGTGTATTGAGTTGTAGGGTATTGAGTTCAAAAATCACAATTAAATAATTACTGGAGATTAAAAATGATAAGTAAATATTTGCTGGCGTTTAAAATCCCAAAAAAATATTAGCTGGAATTGAAAAGCCCAAGTAAAACCACAGTAGAGATAAAAGGCCCACATAAATATTAGCTGGAATTGAAAAGCCCAAGTAAAACCACAGTAGAGATAAAAGGCCTACATATAACCAAGTTTGTAAGCAAAATCCGAAGTACAAATTTAACGGTAAGAAAAACATTAAGCATTAAAATATAAATGGAAAATAAAAAAAATTTAATAATTAAAGAGGATTTAAAAAAAAAAATCAAAAAATATAATTATATTTCAATTGTTTTACATTCAAATTATAGTAATAACGGTCAAGTGAATTTGTACAAGTAGTAAGTAAGTAACTAAATAAATATTTACTGTAGTTGGAATCCACATCATCTCTAGTAGCAAGCTAGCTTTTCAACGCAATTCAAACTCTAGGGGAAAATTGCAATTGATTCAAAAAGTAGATTAGATAAAATCGAAGCAAATTTCAAATTCTCAACTAACTTTACTGTTAAAAAAAAAGTGTATTTCCAGCTCTGATTGTGGAAGGATGTTTTTGTTTAGATGTAGTTCTGACACTGTTATTTAATACCCAATTCTGTATAGAAATTCTCAGTTTGTTCAAGCAATATTTCCGTTGCCTTCTTTGATGAGTTATGAAAATTTTCAGACTAAAGAGTGTCGTCCGTTTTTCCATGGCGATTATATGATATAGTGATCCTGCAGCAAGAAGTGTATAAAACTCAGTGTTCAGGCAGGTTAAGATATGATTCCGTTTGATTTCATTTGTTGAATTTTTGGGGGGTTAATGCGAACTCTATAATCGTGCTACGAATATAATTTATTGACAAAGTTAAAGATTCTAACAAAAACATATTCAACAAATTATAACAATTTTTCTAGTATACTATTATTATATATTATTTTCATTTACACTGTTTTCCTGCGATTGGCCAATATACTTGTGATAAAGAATTCTCCGGCTTTATAAGAGCTGCGTACAAGTGGACCACTGGCAGTATATAGAAAACCTAGCTCATTGCCTCGCTGTTCCCAGTGCTTAAATTTCTCAGGAGTAACATACTCGATAACCTTGAGATGTTTTTTTGTAGGCTGCATGTACTGGCCTAAGGTTAAACATTCAACTCCGACTTCTCGGAGATCCAACAGAGTCTGCTCAACTTCCTCATCGGTTTCTCCTAGGCCCAGCATTATTGAACTCTTTGTAATGAGATTCGGATTTATCTGCTTAGCCTCGCGCAAAACTTTAAGAGTTTGCCTATAGTGTGCCCGACGATCTCGTACGTATGGTGTCAGTTTCTCAACTGTTTCAATATTGTGTGCATAGACATCGAGTCCACAGCTGGCAATTGTCCGAACACAGTCCAAATCTCCGCGAAAGTCTGGTACCAAGCATTCAACAAATATATTCGAATTACTGCAAGCAAAGGGATTCTATTAAAAATTGTTAACATATTTGTAATAAATCTATGTATCCTCTTACCGTGCTTTGATTTCACGCACCGTCTCTGCAATGTGCTTTGAGCCACCGTCCGGTAAATCTACAAAAAAAAAACATATTGGGTAACAAATGTCTTAAACTAAAATTGTTTATATAATGTCAGACAGGAACCAAACGAACCATCACGATCAACAGATGTCAACACTATATAGTCCAAGCCCCAAGATGAAATTGCTTTGGCGGTGTTTACAGGTTCGTTCACATCTAATGGTGGCGGCGCACGAGCGGTTTTTACTGAACAAAATCGGCAACCACGAGTGCAAGTATCTCCCATGAGCTGTAATCAATTTAATGCGTTATATTATCAGCAAATGTCACCGAGTTCACCGAGGTCCTACCATAATTGTTGCTGTTTGTGTGCCGTGCTCGCCACCACCCCAGCACTCTCCGATGTTGGGGCATCGTGCCTCCTCGCACACAGTGGACAGCTTGAGATCTCGAAGCTGCGATTTGATTTTTGCAAAATTCTTGCCAACTGGAATTGTTGTCTTTAACCAAGGCGGCAGGCGCAAATATTGATTCTCGCCTTTCTCGCGACGCAATTTGCCATCATAATTCTCCCAGTCCTCCTTCAAATTGTCGGAATTTTGAACAAAATCTTGAAAATTGGGTCCTTTAGAAAGACGTTCCCGAATTTCTTCCAGCTTTTCGGTGCGTGTCGAAGCCGCTCTCTGTAAATAACATGCAATCAAAATTTATCATCACACCAATAATATACATAACATTTATAATAAAAAACATATGTAGAAATGGATGCCAAATTCGGGTGCTACTTACCACAAAAAGAGCTTGGGGAGAGTTTAGCTTTCGTAACATTATTTATTTAGTTAAATTTTAAATTATTAACCAGTAAATTACTTAAATCTTACGAAATAAAATAGCCACAAAAATATTTACTAGAGTTGCAAGATAATCGATTACATTGCTTAGTTTCGATAGTAAAACACTTTACGTAAAATATCGATATATTTAAAAATACAAAAAGCGGAATCGATAGGCCGTTTTGTTGTCAAAAGTAAGCGCAATTTTCAAATAACCAGACTATATATTCAGAGTAAATTAATTAAATTTTTTTATTGGAATGCAAATATATACATATGTACGTATGTATTGATTTATAGGCATGTGTACGTAAAAGACGTATGATTATTTTAAAAATACAAATATGTATACAGATAAAACGCACTTATAATATAAGACAAATATTAAATTATTATTTCATAGACATTTGAAAATAGACAATTTTGGACGGAAAATATAATCATGTAAGGTATACAGATTTATGCAGTGCATACATAATACATATATATGGACGCAAGTTGGTGAAAATATTAAACATTATTGCTGCCAGCTTAGCACATTAATTTTGGTACGGTTTCACGGTGATGGGCAGGGTGAATAACCCTGAGCTTTAATGCAATTATACGCATCTCATGCGATGCTTAACTGTCACTGTGAGTATCAGCACAGCGTTAACGGTTTATAACATGGATTTCCAAGTCAGTAAGTCAGACAAGTGTATTTTTGTGTATGTGATTGTTTTTCGCGAACGTTACTGGTCTAAATTATAATTAAGATACGGAATAACTCATACATTAACTGCGAAACACTTAGAAAATAAAATTCAAAAAAAGCCATGGATATCATTTAAAAACAAATTCATATTGCTATAGCGATTTTCGTTGCATTTCTGTGTCTTTGGGCTTCACTGTGCCAATCTTGTCTTATTGCTTGTGAAGCACAAATTGTATAGATTTAAATATTTCCTAGAAACGATCCTTGGACGTAGCGCTATACTCCAGTTCGTTCAGATTTTGAATCTCCTGAAGCTCCTGGAACTTTTCGTGGTCCCGAATGTGGGCGTAATTTGCGGAAAGACACATCAAATAGTGCACAAGACTGAGGATCACCAGGAGAGTCGAGAGAGTAGCCAAAATAAACATTACTTCAGCGTTCTCAACACCATCTTTACAGAATGCCTTGATCTCGTATTTTTCGCACACCTTCATATCCTCGAGCTTGGTGTTAGGCGGAAACATGAAATCTGTAAAGTAATTGTATATTTAGTCTATTTAATCACAAGATTTAATACTTATGAACTTACGAAATTGAGTCAAATCAATACAACTCAGAGACTGCTCCACACTCGAGCACATGTTCCAAAACATGGTGTAAATAAATGTTACGATGACCAAGAAGCACAAAATAAGTGTCCACACGAAGTTCAGCAAGTAGGTAATGCCCATAAGAACTGCGCAGGAGATACGACCGCCGACCCGAGATCGCCACGCCCTATAAACCTTATAGCGAGTTGCGCCCGTTGCCAGAAAGCCAACAAACAATATCATAAATCCGAGAGCAGCCATCCCAGCGGCAATTATAACAAATATCATCTGTACAGCCTCGATCCTTAATGAAGAAGAAAACACCATGAGCTCCACAACGTGAGCCACAATTAGTCGTGATTGACTTACCATATGAGACGCAGGTGAAACACCTGATCCATCATGATAACCGTTAGCGATGCCCCTCTGTACATTGTGCCGCAAAATATGCCAACGCCGAGCAGACACATAAGGGTCGCAATCAGCGTTGCATATGGAATGCGTGCCATACATGACTGGCAACAATCGGCTGAAAGAATTAAGATTACATTATTTAATTATAATTATCTTAAATATATAGTAATTTACACAAAGATGCATCAATAAAATAAAAACAATATAACAATTACAATGGCACATAACTAAATTGTTGTATTAAATATTTCCAGTCTTTTTAAGTTTTCATTTTAAATTATTAAAAGAATTTATTTTTAACTTTAATCAAGTCGATTATTACTTTTTTTAAATAAATAAATAAAAATATATGTATATGCTTTAGCGCAGGTGAGCTACTTATGGATACAAACTTATGGTAGATAAGACAAGCACAGTGTAATGTGATAAAGCCATTGAAAATGGGACATTTACGATGTACGATTAAGAACCACTGTGCGTGTGCAACATACAAAACGATGTGTGGTTATCGCCGATTTGTCCTACCTTCACCGCCGCGTTCGGTGTACCTATCCAAGGAGTGCTCCGACTGGTAGGCACTGTGTCGCCGATTCTGATAGGGATTATTGTTATAGGCGCGAGTTAGCACACCACCGTCGTCTTCGAAATTTGTTTCGAGTAGAATCTCTTCGCGTGGATCCCGTACGCGATCACGATTATTGTAATTGCCTTTTCCGGACATATTGTGAAACGGAATGGCTTCCAAATAGAATTAAAGAGTTCGTCGAATTTTAATTATTTGCAGCACAAATGATGGAAATTGAAAGCTCTTTCCGCGCGTATTGCATATTTTTCAATGAACTCAACTCAACGCAAAAGTGAATCACGCTCTCGGAGACGTCATTTAACACAGTCACATCGAAGCTTCTCTCTTAACTTCCCATATAGATACTCGTATGTATCTAGCGAGCCCTTCTCTGTGAGAGCCAATTGAGATAGCAGCTAGTCGAGTTCGACATTGACTCTATTCTCTGCTCGAATTAGCTGTCCACTTTTGCCTCACACTCTTTCAATATCGTTCTTTGTTGCTGGAACTGAGGTGCGGTTGAAGCCAGTTTGTTTGCTCTGCGAGCAGCAACAGCCAGTTATCTCACACACTGCTTATCAGTTTCTCTCTTTCGATATTCGGCGAGAGCAACAGCTATGTTGCCTAACCGCTTACTCAACTGGCAACTGCTCATTCCAGTTCGAAAATCTTACAATAGCGCGTCTCTTCTTAATCAATTGAAGTTGTCAATTAAGAGGTCATATGCATTATAGTAGTATGTATGGTACATGTATCTGATCTCTGCATCAGAGATAATTATGAATTGCATATAAGTTTTAAATGCATAATAGACAGATGGATATTTAAAAAGATTTTTAAGACAATGCGTAAAGTTTTTATGATTCTTGTCGGAACAACTTTGGGACACTACATAATCCATGGCATTCTTTTTAAAGGAAATCCTTTTGCGGGAAAGCGATCGGAGAAACGAAAATCGATAGTAATTATTCGCATATATTAACCAAATAGAAAGAATGTTTTTTTTGTGGTTAGAAATAATATAAGTTAGTCTCGTTATGTGCATAGACATCTAGAAGTAGTGGTCGGTGGTATTTAACAAAGTAGTTTGATTTCTTTTCTATATTGAAGGTTAAAGGTTTCCTTCCGATTCCAGTTCTTGCGAAAGATCGGACCTGAAGTTCCATCTCATCAGTTTTTAAACTAGTAAACTTTCGTGCATAGAAACAAAGGGGCATGGTTATGTTTTGCCAATATAACAAATATTTTTTTTTTTATTTGTATTAACCCCCATAAGCAACTATAAATAACATTTAAAAAAAAAGCTTAAAGCTTGTTACAAAGAACAATACGTGCACTTTTTTATTTTGTCAATACAACTATTTGACTAACTGTTTATTCTTTATAGCACCTTCTTGTGACAAAATTATAAGACCATCTGCAAGCCTTATAATAGAACACATTTAATAAAAAAAAATAAAAAAAACAACAACAAATTTGTCTGTTAACTCAAGTCAAAACCAGACTGCCACTTTTAAAAACTGACTAAAAGTCACACATCTCCGCAGTGTTTGAAGTTGTTATTGGGTCCCAAGCCATGCATAACTGGCCAAAATTAATTTATATATTTTCAACTTTAACAATTATAACAATATCTTGATTTGACGCATGCAAATTTATGACAAATTGTACACTTACGCATTTTTATCTTTATTTCAAAATTATAATACGAACAAATATAAATTCAACTATTTTGAAGCTTTGCAGTTTTCTTACAGTTACTATGTTTGCATGTGTATGAACATAGTAAATACGTGTGTAAGTGCTGAATGAATGTGGCTTGAGTTTTGTATACACAAAAGCCAACTCAAACCAGTTTTTACGCTGGTGGCCAGACAGACTGCGCGACAAAACAAAAATACACTCGTCAATCACTAAATAAAGGTTGGGCTTTATTGGTGGCAATCTGTAAATGTTCAATTAAATATTATAAACAGTTCTCCATGATACACACACTTTTAATTATTGCGCCCTAATCTCACGTTTAAAACATAAACTTAAACCGAGCTGTGTTGCAACAGCAGAACTAACAAAAACACTAAATTTGTATGTGCACCACAACCACTGTTGCCAAACTTAGCTATTTTATAGCTAGATCTGGCTATTTTCAGAATGCGTTTGCTAGAAAAATTTCAATATTGCTATTAGCTGGAAATCTGACTATTTTAAAAATATATTCAGGTAAGTTTTGCTCTTAATATTTTTGGTAAAACTGTGCAAAATTGCCCACAATAACAGAAATTCAGATGGTTTGTAGATAGAAACAGCTATTGTTCCCCCTAAAAACTTGCCAGCACTGGTTTGGAAACTTTCACCAGATGCAAGGGCTGCCACCCTACAAAATTTACCGATCTGGCAGCTTGTTCTAATTTAATCAAATTGAAAATTTGGTTGCACTCAAGAAAATTCACGTAATTTGGAATTTTTCTTAATATTGAAGATAAAGTTATTTAAATTTAGCAAGGCCTTTGTTAGAGTTTTCTCGATTTTTTAATATTTCTTTTAGAATTAAATTTGTAACTTCTTTACCGTGTGGGTGACGAACCCCAAACCTTCATAAAAATGTTTTCATTAATTTAATCTAGTTTCGAATTTTAAATTTTCTTCAAACTATTAATTTATTTCAAAGTTATTGCATTTTGAAATTTAAATTCACCTACACTTAAAGTTTCCAGTGTGGCCACAAGCGACCAATAACGCGTTCTAATTAATACTGATTTAGTATACTTAAATTACCATCTGATATACCAGAACAGTCTGGTATTTTATAGGTATAAAATTTAACGACGTTACTCCTCATCAGCAATTTTGCTCCTCACTTAACGCGCGCACTTCAAGTTTCTTTGAGTTCTTAGCAATAATTGCGGAGATGGCGGTGCTAAGAAAGTTGGCAGTATATTAGCTATTTTGCATCGCAAGTTCAGCTATTTTTCGGAAGCTTTCCAGCCAGAACCACCTATTTGTTCCTCTAAAAAGTTGGCAGCAGTGACCACAACTAGAGTTGTTTGCTTTCGCTCTGAAAAAGTTCATATGAACGGACCTTTCAGATGAACGAACAAAGAAATCCATTCTTGAGATTATCGTTCATTTTACAGTTGGTCAAATTAATTGGGGTATTTCGGAAACAGATTCAGATTTGGCTTTGATTTGGCTTATGCAAATTTGAATCAGTTTCGGGAACGACCCTTTTTGAACGTAATAGATAATAGTTTGCTTGCATTACAGTATAATTAGAATAATACTATTTGTTTATTTTGTTATGCTGAAATTCACACATAATCAGCTGCTTTTTATCTTCTTTCATTTAGTTGTCATATGAAGATAATTGGCAATTTCTTCTGACAATATATGCATCTCATTAAATGGTTTCTGAGTTAACGCTGAAGTAATATCCTTGTTAACTGTTTGTTCTTCAGGTTGTTGTATTTCCTCAGCCTCCTCGCACTTCAAATAGTAGTAGTAGGTTAAAATCAATTAAAAACGAATATTAAGGTATTTAATATAAAATATATTTATATATAGCAAGAGACTATTTTATAATACAAATGCATTAAACTTTTTTTCTTAAAACACGATTAATATTTAGTTATGTTTAGTTTAGATTAGCATGCGATTATGCCAAGGCGCAGAAGTTGCCGACTTGGAATTTATCGCGTTGCAGTCAAATTTTTTGCTGCCGATCAGGGGGGCACACTTTAACTTCATCTGCACTTGGGGCAGTTGGGAAAGTCGATCCCTAACCGATAATGGTAGGTCGTCATGGTCCGGGAAGTGGGTGGATACTCCATTTGGTTGCGTATATGTAACGCCGCCTCCTTGTGCTTCTGGTATGACTGAAATTACCGATCCATCATAGAATTGCACTTGCACAACACCATGGGACAGCTGAAACAAATGAACCATAAATAAAAAACCATTGTTTTCCATTATGCTAGGAACCAACCTCAGTGGCAGAGCCTACGCCTGGTATATTCAACCGTTTAATGGGTACGTTTTGTTGGGCTGCTAACATCTGAGATCCAATTAAATCGCTTCCACTGCGCATCGACGAAATGGTACTAATGGAAAAGTTGATTGACCCCTATGAAGATAAAATTATATAAATTGTCCATTAAAATAACTCGATGTGGCTTTTACCTGTTGTGATTTGGGTGTGGAATATGCAAAATTTGTTGTATCCCGTAGGCCTTCCGAGCGTTGTGATGGCGGCATCTGTGCTATTGGCCGACGACCTATTGTAACAGGAAAGCAGGTATTGTTCCCTGTCTGAGCAAGCTCCAGGGCATTACAGATGCTAAGGCAGTGCGCAAAGCACTCGTTACTGTGGTCAATGAGTGCCTTTGTCTCGATGTTGGTATGATCTGACAACAGCACGCCATGCGCATCATATACCTTAATACCTTCACTGGGCGACTTTGTCAGTTTGACTCCAGAGTAATAGTTCATCTCGAAGTCAGCCAGATTTTCCATCAGGTGGCATTTCGCCAGGGTACTGAAATATGTCACCTTTGGTGTCTTACTTTTCACCAGGCCCACAAAACGAGCAGCATAAACATATTTCTTCCAGTGTTTGTGTGGCAAATTTTCGTAGTCATAAGTGCAATCCTGGCTGCCCAAATGATTCTCTGCTGGCTGATCTCTTATCGGCAGCCCTCTAAAAAAAACCAGACATCGTAATAAGGATTATAATTTTTTAAAGTAAGTAAATATAAATAAATAAATAAAAATAATTAAGCAATTCAAATAAAATTAATTAAAGAATAAATATATTTAAATTTTTTATACAAATCGATCAAAAAAAATCATTCGACAGTAACATAAGTAAGTATGTACATATTACATACATATTAATTACTATTCCGCTAATAAAATGTACAGAAATTATATAATTTTCTAAAATTTATTTTTCCACAATTTAAAGTATGAAATATTGAATGATTTTGAAATAGAAACTAAAATTTGTTTATTGCGTTATTTAAATATTTAGATCGAAAAATGTACGTTATTTTTTAACTTTAAGAAAATTAATTTGAAATAAAATCCATCTACTTAAAGGGTATCCCATAAATTCATATTAATTTTTGCAATAAAATATTAAGAATTTTTATCATTTTAAGCTATTTATTCTTTTTAAATTGAAAGTAAGAGTTATTGAACCATTTTTTTTTTTTAAATAAATTTTAATTAAGAAATGTAAGTTAATTTCTAACTTTAAGAAATTAATTTGAAATAAGACGGTCTTATTTAATGGGTACGCCACACATTCATCTACATTTTTTTTTTTTTTTTGTTTGACTTATTAAACTCTACTCTTATTTGCGACCTTTGGAAAATGCTGTGTTCCTTTATTGATTTGCACCCATGGCAAAGGTGTGCTTACTTACCGTCCTGGATCCGGTTGGTATATTATAATGCGGCGTCCATCGTTGGAAATGCGACAAACATCAATTATACGATCTTCGTTCATTTTACTCTTACACTTGATAAACTCAATTACAACTTCTCCGTTTGCTAAAATACTCATAATGGCATTTTTTGTTTTGTATCGCGTTGGCTGCAATCTCAGAGTGTTCAAGGGTGGCACCGAGATTCGCTCCTTATTTTCTCTTCCAGCATTACGGCTAACCACAACAGGAGCAATAGCTGGCGTGGAATGTGATAAAAAATGTCCATTCTGCTGTGCACCATTCCCAATTCTCTGCCAATCCATTTCCGTGCTGTCAAATGTTGTCTGTTTTGGAAACTTATCATGTTGCTCTTGATAGTATCCGAATTCCTCTTGAATCTGCGGCAACATGTTTTGTGTGGATTGTTGTTCCACAGAACGCAGCCTGTGTGAGTTTTTTGAATCATCTGGAAAAAATAATTGATTAATTTGATAAGAATTAAATGTAATCTTTGGCACCCCGAAGATTTGATAGCCCTGCAGAGCATTGTTATTACTATAACGAATTTTAACCAAACATAATTTCAAAATATGGGAGAAGTGTTCAGAGTCTCAAGATACAATAAAGTAATTCAGATTTAAGGTTAATATAGTGATTTGATCCAGCCTGTTCCGACATAAGTTGTGTCAGCATACACAATATGTATCTGTATCGAGATAGTTTGAAAGCTGAAAGAGTATAGAAATAGACGGACTTGGCTATATCGACTCATTTCCCTCTGCAAGGATATACAAACGTTCAATTTAAAGTGTCCGACTTACTGCTTGCAAAAGTGACGATTCCGCTGTCGCCGCTGGCAATGCTTTGGCTATAAGCGTCCGACGCGCCAGGCGTTGTGTACGACATTGTGCTTCCGGCAGCCTTCAGCATGAATGGGTGTCTAAGGACATGGTCAAGTGAGATGCGCTCATGCGGATTCTTCCTCAGAAGTTTATCAATCAAATCGCGTACCTCATAGGACAAATGGGTTGGCATTGTGTAGTCGGAGTGAACCACCTTATTGAGTGTGGACTGTACAGCGTCGGTGTCAAAGGGCGGTCGGCCAACCAAGAGCGTATACAGCATACAACCGACACTCCAAAGATCGGCTGGCAAGCCGTGTGACAAATGTGAAACCACTTCTGGCGAAATATAATTCGGAGTTCCACACATGGTCATGTGTCTTTCGTCGGGTCGTTTCAGTTGCGTTGCCAGACCAAAGTCGGCTATCTTTACCTGCATGTCTCGGGTTAGCAATAAATTGGACAGTGATATATCGCGGTGCATGATGTTGTGTGAGTGCAAGTAGAGCAGACCAGCTACCACCTGCCGAAGAATGGATGCGGCTTCCTCCTCGGTAAAGGGACGTTTCATTTGCTGGTTCATGTACCGATGCAGTTCCCCGTTGTCGGCCAGTTCCAAAACTAAATATACATAGTTTGCATCTTGGAAAAATGTATACAGCTGCAGCACAGACGGGTGCTTCAGGCGGGAATGTATTTCAACCTCTTGCCGAACTCGGTTCGACAATCCAGAGCCCTGTATGAGCTTCTTGTCAATCTATTCGAATATTAATCATAATTAATATCTCATGTTTTCACATGTGAGTTGTATCTGTTTGTTTACCATTTTGATGGCCACGTCTTGATGTGTACGCAGGCATTTTGCCTTGTAAACACGAGCGAATCCTCCTTTGCCCAGTAGGTGCTGTACCTCGAATTCCTATGGACACAAAACATTTATTACAATTACCCTCATCTCATTACGGTATCATTCATTCTTGTATTTACATCAATTGTTTCTCCATAATTTCGATATGGTAGCATAGTTAACTATGTTTCACTTATAGTTTCAGCTTTAATTTTTATAAACAAACAAAAACAAGCCGAAAATAATTTAAAAGGAGAACGCCAACAAAGTAGTGCTGGAAAACTAAAGAAAATGCCACAAAAAACGCTGCAATCAATGGCAAAGAGCGTAATATCGACTGTATCGATGATTTTATATTTAATGCTGTGTATCGATATCTATCGACCAGGGCTTAAAATAACATGAACTCGATATTTTTATCGAAGTGGAGTGGCACAAAAAATTAATTCCAGTGATATATTTTTCTTAAACATAAATGAAAAATATTCATTGAATCCGAAAAAACACACTCAATTACTAAAAATGGATTGTCCGATCCGTGAACATGTACCTGGCTTGGGAACTAGATTTACAATAAGAAAATTATGTTTTAATATACATTTCTATTTTTTAGGGAATCCGACTACCAATTATTTGAAATCCATAATATATTTAACTGCGATCAAAAAATTTTTCCCTTTTTATGCCCATTTCTCAGATCACTCTATATTTCTATATTATTCAATGCAAATCAAACTATATTTTGAAATCAATATAATAATCCAGTTTATGTATATTTGTGTAATGTGTAAACGGATTGACAGATCGACAGATTTTACAATTTAAAAACCAAATTTCAATTTGATTCGCGCTTTGGGAGATTAATGTCTTGTTATTGGAATTCATAATTAACGATTTTACAATTCTCGTTATTCAAATTGCACAATTTTGTGTTCAATTATTTTCAGTCTCACGCAGATTAATTTTTATTATATAGTAATTTTTATACAAATGTTTCTTCTTAAACGGCTTGATTTATATATTAAAAAATATAAGCTTTTTAAAATATATCTGTTTGGGTGCATTTAGTACACATTGATACTAGTACTTGATAAATTCAATTTTAACTTTACAATTTAATTTAAATATCTAACAAAATAATCAATTATAGTATTATACGAACAACATGCATATGTTGATAAACTTATAAATAACTTTACTACTAACTTAGTATTTATGTATATATTAGTATATATAACAATTTATTTAGTGTTAAAATGCTAACCTTTAACTGCTTCACAATTCCGCTTTTATTTTGAAACTAAGCGCTGTTTACTGTTTTCTTGAAAAATAAACACATTAAATTGTCAATTGTTTTTTGTTTTAATAGAGTTAATAGAGTTCAAACAGAAGAATTAAATTTAATACACATTGGTTAAGTGTGTGCTATATCTCATGCTCTTCTTTATTGCCAATATGTGTGTAAGTTTGTTGATAGTATGTAATTACTCTAAACATAAAAAAAATGTAAGAACATTTGATGCGCCAATAGATTATTGGTTTGAAAATATAGCAGTAAGTAGTATATATACATTACAATATTATACAGCGGTCAATTTGAAATGCCTGATTTGAAGCAATTCATCACTTTTAAATGTAATCTTAGTTAATCTAGGTTTGTTTATAGAGACGACTTAAACAATAGAGTGCTTTGGTAGAGCATGTCAACCCGATCTGAGTCTGTGCACCTGCCAACTATTTGTAATTCGTTACAAAACTTAGATATTAACTTTGCCACCAGGCACACTCCACCTCCTCGTCTCGCTGTTTATAGTCTTCCCCTTCATTGAAGTATGAAGCATATAGTAAATGCTAGGCATCTCCCACCATCGCGGCACCGTGCTGTTGATACTTGGCTGAGCAAATGACACCTGGCGGCAGTGACTCTTGCTGTTCACGCAGCTGGCGACGCCGTTTCTTGCTCCACAGCTCATGGCAGTCCTGCCATGTGGGCAATTGTGGCGTTGGCATTCTGTTGAGTAAGAAATATATCAATTATTATATGGATCCCAATGGATTTTGAAAGCCAACACGTCTATTGACTTTCCCCTTTACATTTCTACTATGTTGTTTTAATAATAGATGTTGTACTCACTCATCCGGATTGATATTCTTCAGCCATGGCGACCGGAGGGCATCTTCTGCTGTAATGCGTTTGTCTGGATCCAAGTCTAGCATTTTATCGAGCAGGTCAAGTGCTGATGCTGGCATGAACTCGAAATCTTCACGCAAACGCCGGCGATGCGTTTTTTTCTGTTTAAGTGTATGAAAAAGCGGCAGTTTAATTACATTGGGCCAAACGGCAGGAATTGGAGATCCGCATATTTTCGATATAGTTTCAAGTTGCGCCATTTCTGCATTGGCTTGAAACAGCGGCCGCTTCAGAAACAATTCCCCCAATATGCAGCCACAAGACCATACGTCTATGGACGGCCCGTAACGCTCTTCACCCAGCAACAACTCTGGTGGACGATACCAAAGCGTTATGACTTTGTTCGTATAGGGACGTTCTCGATCATCTGCATTGTATAAACGAGCCAGGCCAAAATCCGCTAGTTTAACTTTGCCCCTGAAACATACAAAATAATTGTTAATTAAATAAAATGAATTAATGCATATTGGGAAAACATTTTGAGCATACTTGTTGTTCATCAGAATATTAGAACATTTAATATCTCGATGAAGGAAATTCTTTTTGTGGCAGTAATTAAGGCCATCTAATAGCTGTTTCATAATGCTTGCATTGTTCTCCTCGTTGAAATCAACCATTCCGGACTCGAGAAGACCCATGAGATCGTGATCCATATACTCAAAAACCAGATAGAAGGAACCTTTATCCTTGCGAAATTCAACAGCGTCCTGTTTGTCCGTCACAATTTCATGCAAGTTCACAATGTTGCGGTGATTCAGTTGCCTTAGTATTTTTATCTCGCGCACAGCCGTTATGGGGAAACCTTCCTTTTCGTGCTCTAAACGCACCTTCTTCAGTGCCACCATATCGTTAGTATGATGATCCCGCGCTTTGTATACCTGAAGTATAAGCATTTGATTAGTAATCGCATGTAAATACTGTACAAGAATTTCTACAACCTGTCCATATGTACCCTCGCCAATCTGGGCAATCACTTCGAACACATCCACGCACCGTTCGCCCCAATCCCTTACATTGTTTCGTGAGTCGCGACGATTAAGTATTACTGGACGACGACGTGCTGCAGCTTGTGATGCACTTGCATTTACACCCGTATTCGCATTCGTGCTGTTGCTATTGCCACTGGGCGTATCAAAGTCTTCAGGACTGTCGATGACATCATCATCTCCGCTCAGCTCCTCGCTGCCCGGTATAACAGGCGGCATTGGCAAATTCAAAAGGCTCTTGTTGGCATTGGCGGTTAGGGTTTTCTCCTCAGACGATAGCTTCTTAACAGACTTGCACATATCTGGCGGCGATGGCGTTGGTGCACTCACCAAATCAGCTGCACTCATGCCCGGCGGCATTGGTAAAGCTGTAAGACTTTTCGGTTTTTGGTTAACATTCGTTTTAAGAGCCACTGTCGTTATTGAAGAGTCATCCGTAACATCAGTGCTAACAACAACATTCGGATTAAGCTTTAGTATATCATTCTCTCTGTTTGGCATTGGAATGTTGTTTACGTCCAAATCAGGTTTGCCACCGCCAACGATTCCATTTGGCGTCGCACTAGCTGAGGATTGTGGTGCCAGATAAGATGATGAGCGATTGTCGGCCACGTTGGGCGTGTTGCCATCCACAGAGGAGCTGTTCTCGTTGATGGTCAATGCGCCGTTGCTGTTGCTGTTTTCTTCTTGCCGTTCAATAATCTCCTTCAGCGCCTTTTGTCGCTTGTGACGATCCTTAACCAGCTCGGCAAATAAGCTCGTTTCGCTTATCTTCTTAATGTATTCATCGCGCTTATGCTTTAGATCACGCGACGTTGGTGATCGTGAGCGGGATCGGGAGCTCCGACTACTGCCTGAACTGGGTGAACGTTTGCGGCTGCTGTTGCGATGATGCTGATGTGACCTGGGAGAGCGTCTGTGGTAATGGGAGCTGGAGCCCGAAACACCCGCCGGCGAAGGTGGCGATGCCTCATAATAACGCGAACTGGGCCGAGGAGAACGCGATGTGTAACGCTCAACGGAAATGCCCATTCCGCTGCCAGAGGCTCGTTTGGAAGACGACCTCGCTGACATTGGAGGCGAAGGCGAGTGAGGAGCTCCATATTTGCTGTGCTTATGACTGCTATTACTATGGCGATACATATTTGAATTGCTGCCGCCGGATGTGGCTCCTCCTCCACCTGGCGATAGTCGACCACGCGATAATCGGTGTACGCTTGGACTCCTGTAAAACATTTTAAAGTAATTACAACTCAAATGTAATCACACCTAATTTTAACTGCTTACTTGGATGCCCGCCGCGAATATCGATCTCTGCTGTAGCGTTCGTATTTAACAGCATGGTGCCTGCCGTGCTCAAATGTGCCCACAGACGATGACAACGATCCATCACGACCATCACCAAACTTTCGCCGTTTGTGCGGTGGCGTGCTCGGTTGATGGTGATAACGATCCAGTTCTGAAACACAAAAACACTTTTAGTAATGTCTTTAATACAATGAATATTTGATACCCTTACAGAGCCATATATACCATTTTCGTCAGAATTTAACCAAAGGCTATCAGGCTCAATCAATAGTTAAAATATCTCAAAAAACAGTAAAGGCTATATTGCAGCTATAGAATAAAGTTGTCAGATTTTAAACAAATTTTGTCAGCAAAATATACAAAATCTATGAGTTTGGTTGGAATATCTTAAGAAAAGGTTCCTCATACTACAGGTTAATTTTCGAGCGATCGTTTCTATGTCAGCTATATGATATAGTGATGGTGTATAGTGTGGTAAAAAGACGAACCTATTCCAAGTTTCGTCAAAATAGCTTCAAAGCTTAAAGACTAGTTTGCAAAAAAACAGATGGAGATGCCATTAACATTAATAATTTATCGTCCTTAACAAAAATAAGTTTATAATATTTTACTTTTTGTGGCAAAATTAAATCTGATATAGACTATCGTCCAAAATACGATTGAACATGCGTAAATATTCATAAAGAATTAGAAAATCCGTAATATTTATTACTAAGGAATTGGATAATACAATTTCGTTTTCTAGAATCCCTGTTTACAGTATGTAACTATATTAACCAATTCGTAGAAGTATTCAACGCAGATTTACTTACCCGGCGACATACGCTTCAGTTTTCCCCCCTGTCCAGGAACGGATCCACTTGCCGAATAGCGTGCTGAATACGTATTTCCCGAACGGTGATGAGCATTCAAATCATCTTTAAGTGGGCTCTGCACATAGCGAGAACTTCGCGAGTCCCTTGCACTTCCAGTGCTTTGGTGCGAGTGGCCGAGGGATGATGACTGTGGAGGAGTGCGTGGAGAGGTGGCATAACGCTTGATTGTGCCACCAACGCCGACGCGAGCTGGAGGCGATCGATGTCGACTGTTTGAGTTCGTTTTGTTCGTTACAGTCACCTGGAGGCTACTGCCTATGGGAGTACTTGGCGTAGGAGCAGCAGGCTCGCCATAATAGGTATTACTATTACTGTTGGGGCGTCGGGCGGGCGGAGTGCCAGCTGATATGGGACTGCTTTGACTGTCTTTGTGTGGCGTATAGTTGGGTAATGCAGCGCTGACTGTGCGCTCAGCACTCTTGGCCCGATTTGGAGCCGTTGGTGGCGTATAGCGACTGTGTCTGTCCAGCAAAGTGTCGAGGTTACTGTCTGATAGGGAATCAATGCTCGAATATGACTTGGCCCGCTTCTTCTTGCGCTTTTTTGATTTCTTCTTTGATTTATGTTTGTGCTTGTCCTTCTTCAGCTTCTTGCGCTTCTGTCGCTTCATTTCAGCCTCCAACTCATCGGTGTCGATCGAGTCGCTTGACATATACAATTCCCGATCCCACTGCAATTGCTCGTCATTTGAGTTCTTGGCTGTCGTCAATGCGATGTCGGTGCGATGATGATTTGATTTCTCGGTGACAGAGGCAATGCTCAGCCTACTGCTGCCGCTGGCAACAACAGAAACCTGCCTCGACCTCGAGGAGCCAATTGCAGTTATTGAAGCCATGTCCTCATCTTCTTCGGTATGTCTCTTCCTGTAAATAAAAACATGTATACATGTCAAATATTAAAGTTAAACTGCCATCTTGTCCAAATTGATTACCTGTAGTCATTGGTTTTTGTGATACGTATGACAGAATCCGAGCTTTGCATTTTGTTCTGACTCTGATTTTCTGGTTTTCTACCTGACGCACCTCTGCCAGCTAACGCTGCATCCGAGTCGATTTCTCCAGCCTCGGGATCAGAGAAATCCTCGGAACTTACGTCAGAGTATTCCACAAGCGCGTTTGACGCCGCAGACGATGAATGCATCTTTGAAACGCAGCAAGTAATCGCCGTAGTCAAGATCCTGTCCCTGGTTGTCCCTGGTTTACTCGATGCCGTTGTTGTTGTTGTTGTTCTCTGCCCTTCGGGCTTTTGAGTACTTTGTGCAGTGTTTCAGAACACAACTCGCGAACACAACCGAAGTGGAAGCTGACATTGAAATGACGTTAACCAAGTGTCAATCGTGATCTTTGATTGGAGTTATTGTTAACTTGTGTACTTTATTGTGTGAACAACATATATATGTGTGTACCAATGCGGTCGGTCAATCGGTTGCTTCGTAATTTTCACTTTTTGCTTATATTATTTACATTGCTTTAGGATGCGAAACCGAAAATCCCAGTTCAACTTTGACACGAATCCATTATTCGGGGACACAGGGTAGGCCAGTGAAAATACTATAATATGTGCCACTCCAGAAAATCGTTTATATTGTCTTCGTTTAAGTTTTTTAAGTTGCTTAAATTGAACAAAAAAGAAATTTGTCACTTTGTCATTTTTAAGGTTATATTTTATGTGTGACCAAATTTGATAACATTCAAAATGCTCACTTTCTAACTCTAATCCATATAAAATATCTTTAAAACAATTTCGGCCAAAAATGTTGTATATTTTTTAGCCATTTATTTATTTTTTTTTAATAAATCACATTATTGTAATAAGGTTATTTTTAATGTAAAGCTTATCGATTTCTGTCGTACCAAAAACAGATAAGCAATACATATAAATACTGTATATATAAAAATCAAAATAATTGTTAAAAAAATTACACATATATTAAAATATAACATTAAACCGGTCACATTGGAAACAATAATATTTCGATATGAAAATATCAGTTTTACTAGATATTTTTTAATATAAAATATCGATATCGCCGATGATATAAAAATCGGGGCGCAATTTTTTATTTGTCGAGTTTCCTTTTGAAATTAGTTGTTTTCACTAATTTTTACTATTTTATTGCACATTTTGCTTCCATGCTTCACGAAAATAAAAAAAATTTGCGACTAAAAATTTCTCACAACATCGCATAATTATGTCGATATTGAATTTATCGCCAGAAAAAATATCGACCAAAAATATATCAGAACAAATATCTATCGATATATCAATGATATTTCGACAGCACTACATGAATGAGATGTCATATTGGTATCTGATGCAACTATAACGTCGTTTTATCTATTTACAACTTTTTAAAAATAATCATATATTTCACACTGGTTCACTTTATTATAACTGTTGGAGCACAAGCAAATATCACAATTTTTAGAAGATTGCAGTTTTCACATAAATTCATTTTTTTAATGTTACTTGTTTGCGGCATCCAAGTTCTTAGCTTGTGTGTGTTAATACATGTCTGAACATACGCATGCATATATGTATAAATTTATATATACTACACACACACATGTATGTGGGTCACTTTTTTTCTAGACTTACCAAATATTATGATGTACGTATGTATATATTATGCAAATTTCACTTCTTATTAATTGGTTATTTGCAATTTCTTGTAGTGTTGCGTTTTACATTATTAAATAACACGTTCGCTGCCTGTGTATTTAGCCGTAACAGAAGACACATTACGTGCTTTATATTATAAGCATATCGATTTTCTTCGCGGCATTTATTTTCAAATGAAAAGTAATCATTGCAATGATTTCGCCAGAATTAATTTCAATTTTGCATATAAAATAAAGGAAAATAGCATAGAATCGTCATAAATTCTGCATGCGACAGAGTCCGTCCGATAATTTCCAGTAGCAGGGTTGCAGAAGCGATAACGAAAACTTTGCAGTGAGACCAAATTTTGAAATTATTTCCAACTTTTTCGAGAAAAAAAATAGCTGTTTCTGCCAGGAAAGCATCCGAAAATAGCTGAAATTGCGATGTAAAATAGCTAAGACCGAGACGGCACAGCTGATTTTCAAATGTAGTTTCAGTGCTGCCAACTTGTTTTGATAGTCATGTCGCAACAAAAAAACGGACGTGCAGGCTTGGTTCACGGATTTAAGCCCATTGTGTTCAATTTCCAAAATTGCCTTAATCTGATACTTCTGTAATTTTAAAATCAGAATATTGAAAATTTTTGGGAAACTTTTGTGAGAATATTCACCCTGAGGCACAACGAGTTCCCAGCATTCATAAAAAAGTTTGCCTTTATTTTATCGAATTTCAAATTAAAATTTTTCGTTAAATCGCGCGCGGTAGTTAAGTGAGGTGCAAATTGCTAATGAGGACTAACGTTGTTAAATGCTATACCCAAAACTTACAATAAATTAATAATTTGATGAAAATTAAAAATTCGAAATTAGATAAAATTAGGATAAAATTAACATCTGCCGACTACACCGAAACGATTACAATGGGCAGTTGGAACCTTCCAAGCCTACAAATCGCCGGCCTGGACATGATATCACCCTCCTTTCTACAGCAGGGGCAGGACTTCAGACCCATCAGTTTAACATCGTTTTTGTTGAAGACGTTAGAAAATATGGTGGACTATAAGATAAGAAACTCTTCTGATGCAAACTCCGTTGCAATCAACGCAACGATCTACAGATACGGCACTATATCAACTACACCGCACTTTAAGCACAGCAGTTGGCAATAAGGAAATGGCAGCATGCGCCTTCCTGTTCATAGATGGTGCCTTCGACAACACGTACTTTGACGCTGTTCAGGCAGCCCTGACCAGGAGGGGCCTATACACAAACACAAGCAGATGGATTCCTTACTGCTTGCATCTAGACAAGCCATTACAATAATTCAAGACAGTACTGTTACAGTCACAACCACAAAAGGATGTCCTCAAGTCTCCACTACTTTGGAGCCTGCTAGTAGTTGAACTACTTAGGAGACTTGCCAGCTATGGAATTCAATGTCAAGGCTACGCTGACGACATTGTCATTATAGCGCGAGGCGAATTCGAAGAAACACTTAGCGATATTGAGGTAAATAAGGCTATCAAATAGCACAATAGAAACAAGTAAGTAGGTCAAATACCTAGGTGCCAATTTTGACAGCAAATTAAACTTCGGCTCATATGTTAAGAGCGCGATTTCAAAGTGCTCTAGAGCACTTTACACTTGTTGCAGTATAGCAGGAAAATCATGGGGCACATCACCGAAGATAATTAGATGGCTATACCTAATGGTAGTCAGGCCGATGCTCACATACGGAGCAATAGCCAGGGGTGAGAGAGCGCAGCTCATCACTGTCAAGAAACAGTTGCTACGACTGCAACGAATGTATGACCGGAGCTATGAGCACCTGTCCGACAACGGCCAAAGAAGTTTAAATGGAGCTCACGCCACTTCATGAATTCATAAGACTGCAACAAAAAGCCTCCCTGCTAAGGATAGCACGGGAGGGTGCTGGCATCAGTTTTATCCTCAGTCACAGAGACGCAGAATTTCTAGCAGATGATCTCCCACTACTGGTACAACCAAGGGACAAAATGGCAGCCGAACACGGGTTCGAAAAAAATTTCGAAATAAACCTAAGTAGTAAGAAGAGTTGGACAACACTCGATAAGGTCCACCCCATGAGAGAACACACCATAAAATGGTACACCGATGGATCTCTTACAGACCAAGGCACAGTCCTTGGTGTTGTGGGCCCTTGGATGTCATACCATGCATCTCTAGGAACACACACCAGCATCTTTCAAGCTGAAGTATGTGCAATAGGGAGGTGTGCTGACCTTAACCTCAAACTTTACTATCGGAATAGAGACATAGTCATTCTATCCGATAGTCAAGCTTCCCTAATGCACTCAACAAGGCGAAGGTAACGTCCAAAGTAATGCCCGATGTGCGGAAGAAGCTAAACCAACTGGGATCGCTAACCCTAAGATGGATACCAGGTCACATGGTCATAGCAGGAAACGAAGCTCTGACGTGGGCGCAAGCAAGCACCAAGCCGTTTTGTGGAATATGAAGACACACAATCCGGGAGTACCTACGTAATGAGAGACGACTGCAACAGTCGCACTGGGCGAACACCTCCTAGGCAACTACAATCTAAAAAGGTTCAAACAAGTAATCACATTGGGAAAGAATAGACTCAGAATACTCACCGGTCTGTAGACTGAGAAGTCACCTATCTAAACTAGGGATCGCAAGCAGTTCCACTGCTGTTTCTGCAACTTCGAGGAGGAATCCCTAATGCATATTCTAGCAGAATGCACTGCTCTATCTAGACGTAGATGTAGTTTTCTTGGGAAATGTGTCCTACCGTTAGAGGACATTGCAGATCTCAACCCAGCGACTTCGTGCGAGAAATTCGATTGACGAACGAGCTATAGGCTCAGAAGGGGAAACAATAGATCCAGGGGTCGCAACGCAGGTTTTCCCACTTTAATAATAATAATAAGGAAAACATTTTAATGAAGGTTTTTTTTCTAGCACCGATCTTTGAAAATAGCCAGAGCTAGCTAATTTGGCAGCAGTGCCTTTGTTTGGTACATTTTTATTAACTTTGATACATTTCTTATGCGTTGGGACATTTTGTATGAGTTTTTTCGAAGTTCAATTACTGAACAATTTAAATTTAACTCTTTTTGTAGGACTGTTATTTACAAAAAAAACCTTAGAAAATGTTGGTATAATTTGGCGAAGAACAAAAAAGAAGTGTTATTAATTTAAATTATTAAAAGTAGTCTAAAGTTTATTCATGAAACAGCTCATGTGCTGCAATAAGTTCTGAAACGCGATTTTTGAATTATAATAAGTAATAATTTTATTATTCACATTTTTTTTGCTCTTCTTTTGAGAATCGAAAAATTCGTTGTTTTGACTGCGAGGTGGTAATGAATTGAAAACTTTAGGTTTTTTGCAAAATGGAGATTTAAGTCTTTAAATTAATCTTGCGGACGGAAGCTCGCGCTAGTGACGAAAGCGGCACGAAGGGTGCGAAAGGCGACTAGCAATATATATATAATTAGGGGTGCCACAGAAATCACTTCCGCTTGAATTTCACTTCAATTTCATTCCGCTGTGCCACAGAGTGTGCCCGAAATAATTAAGGTAAAACAAGTTTTACTGCGAAAATTTTTTTTGCTTATTGTGCAATTTGTGAAAACATTTGAGGGCAGTTGTACTTCTGCCAGGTGGCATCGCCTTAAAAGCGTCATCCGTTTTTAATTTTCTTCCGACGTAGCTCTTCGATGCCCAACTGTCTCGCTAACGGCAAATTTATTTATTTTGATCAAAACAATTTAAATTTGTTTTGTTTTGAATTACGATTTTATTGCTGCATATCACGATGAGATACCAGACTGTGTCAGAGTTGTGGGGTAACTTTAATTGTTTGTCGCGCCAAAAATTAAATGTTTACATTTTTTAGCTATACAAAATCTATTGCTACATAAATAGACTAAATTAAATAAGAAACAATTGAAAACCTATTGTTCTGCAATGATTAACTTAAAAAAAGTAGTAATAAACAAATCCTTGGATAATTTAATCTGAGAAGGTGCCAACCCTTAGCAGCCGAATTTGAAAAGGCACCTCGGAAATTTCCGCGCGGAAATGCTTTCAGAGGAATTCAATTTCACTAGAGATTTCTGTGGCACCCCTGTATATATAATATGGAAAATTTGCTACGACTGTCCGATCAGATCGAGTTATATACCGATCAAAAGGTTTAGTCCAAACTAAGAAAATGGCGTAGTAGTTTTGCTAACTCACCTGGTTCATGAGATAAGGGAAATCCGACAACTAGTTTAAAAGATAATCAAATTTGAAATTATTTGTGGTCTTCTCAAAATCAAATGAAAAGTCAGTTTGTTTGTCTGTTTGCATCAAAGCGCTAAAAAAGCTTAGATTAAATGATGAGAATTTATTTCCTTTCGAAAATCTAGAAATGTTTGTTCTACGTCTTTTTGAAAAAAAAAAAAAAATACTTTCAGCTAAAAATAACGTTTTTATTGTTGATCCAAATCAAGGCAAACATAGTAAAAGTGTCAAAAAGCTTAGATAACAAAATCACAGTCTTGGTTTCTTTCTTTTTTTTTCAAAAATAATGACCATTAAAGCACCATTTGAAACGCCTGAAAATATCTTACATACTCCTTCATAATAAATGCACAAATTACCAATAATATGGACAGCCAGCGAAGATGGTTACTAATAATACCAACTACATTATAAGCCATCACCAATGAACATAAATGATGACCTGTAACTAGCATATAGTGCAAATTTCTTCCAAAATCAGTCGTGTTACTGCCCCAGACTAATATGGGCAGTAAAAAAAACTTGGAGAAATTTGAAATGGCAACGACTTTAAGGATAGTTAATGCTAACGGTGCAAAACCGACTTTCGACAACTGTCCGAAGCCGAGAAGAGCGGTGATAAAAAGCAGCAGCACCGTCATCAAAAGATATTCTGCAAAAATTATGTTTAAATTAATGTCAAGATGACCCCTTTTCGAGTAATTATTCGATACCTCCTATATTTTGTAACGCCGACATATAAAATCCTCTTTCATACAGGGCAGTATTCGATCCATCCGCTCGTTGTTGTCGGCACAATGCAAAAGATTCCAATAGCAACACTACAAGCGATATCTTCCAATAAAGCTGTTAAATAATGGTTCTTGACTTATAACTTTTGTTTGCTCACTTTCAATGGATCAAGGTACATAGGGAAAGCCTGTAGTTACCTTAAATTTCCCATTATAAATCATGTGTCGGAATGCAGACGAAACCAGTAAAAGCGCATCAATTAGGATTATGAACTCCTCCACTTCTATGTATTTATCAGTTATTTGGTTGCATTTGACCTGTTAAAATAATTTATTATAAAATTTAATTGACAGTTTTGGGTTATAGGCAAATTACTTACACAGTGAGTTGGTTTAACCGTATTGCTGTATTTCTTGTACAACTCTCGAACTGGGTTTCCGCAACTGACACAAACGTAGTGTTTTCCATTTTGGTCCGTCATTTTATTTAAAACTTATACAAATCTTCTAAATACAGAACAGACGCTGCAATCAGCTGATTAGGGGTTGAACTCCATCGATAATAAAAGTCGATAAGTAGATATTGATGTCGCTTTTTTAATTATTGAAAAATTCAAATGTTCACTTCAAATTAGAAAAAAACAAATTTTACGAAAATTATCTGGCTATTTTAAGATGTCAGACATATTTATTTTAAAGAAATTGTCAGACAATAACTATCGTATCACATATCGATTTATTTGATCAGCTTTTTCGATATGAGATCCCAGTTAACTGAACTAAATGAATGGCCTATAATCAGGGAATTAGTTCGTTGGTTCGTGACAAGTTCTATCGAACTTGATAAATTTTTTTTCACGGGTAAAATTTAAATTTAGTTCATGCAAATTTTAAAATACAAATAACTTTAAAATTAATTAACATTTTGATAAAAATTTAAAATTCGATATTCGAAAAAAAAAAATATATAAATTTTAATGAAGGTTTAAAGCTCGTCAGCCCAAGGGGACAAAAGTTTAAAATTGTATTGTAAAAAGAAAAATAAAATATCATAAAATCGAGAAAATTCTACCAAAATTTCCGCGAAAATTTACAAAATTCTAGCTTCAAAAATAAGAAAAATTTCAATTTAGTCAAATTTTCAAAGTTGCAACTAAATTTTAATTTATAAATTAGAACAAGCTGCCAGATCGGGAAATTCTGTAGGGTGGCAGCCCCAATTAGAACAAGTTGCCAGATCGGGAAATTTCAGTAGGGTGGCAGCCCCAATTTAAAAGGACGCCACGCCGCGAGAACTAACGGTGCTTTTGAACAGAACAGAAACGATTTCGGAAAAACTTTAACAAGTCAGAAAATTCGACTTTTCTTTTCTTTTTGAAAAAAAAAAATACTTTCAGCTTAAAATAACGTTTTTATTGTTGATCCAAATCAAGGCAGACATTGTAAAAGTAACAAAAAGCTTAGATAACAAAATCACAGTCTTGGTTTCTTTCTTTTTTTTTTTTTTTGAGATGCCCGACGAAACAAAAAAGATTCCTTACATTTTGAATGGTGGTATATTTAAAATCAAAAAGCGGAAGGGCGACCGTGTAGTCGTGGAATGCGTCCATCGGCTTCGCGGCAATCTGGCAAATGGCACAGGCAATTTCCACCAGCACATCAAAGTAAGTAGGACCTACTCCCCACTCCCAAGTAGTACACTTTCCAGTTAAGATGAAATTAATTAATTATTGAATAAACATTCAACTTTGGCAGCGACGTCATCCAAATTTGATAGACAAAGTAATGGAAATAAAAAAGAACAAGAAAGAGAAAGTCGTGGCAGCGAAGATTGCCAAACGTAGATGATAAGTCGCAGGAGTCTGACGGGGAAGATTCTTCTTATGATGTGTTTAATCTTGATAAAGCTTCCATAACAGAATTGGAAGATGGGATCCGCTTGATGCAAGAGGGCAACGAAAAAAACATAGTTCGTCAAGGGATCCAAATTTTGCTTCAACAAACACGAAACTATTTCGTTTCGTAATCTTATGAATACCTATAATTTTCTAATAGAAATACGAATGTGGTTTAGCTGAAGCTGGAAGCAACCACCACCGGTTTGATTTTGATTATACGAATTTATTTTATTGTTCAAAACGACAAACTTGTAATTATATTATTATAATTATTGCAATATATATATTGTACATTTAATATTTTCTGCTTACATATAAAAATCATGCGGAACATCAATTTAGTCTCAACTCTAAATTTCTCTTGTTTTCGTGTTTAAACTTTTGTGTAAGAATCGAACCAGTAATAACTTAAAATACCGTAAGCTCATCTTAATCTATTAAGTTTATTATTAGCATCAAATAAGATTCAGATGTGTAATTATTAAATTTATGACAATTAAAACTGAAAATCAGAACTGAAATACCGATTGAGTCAGGAATAACTTTAAACTGAGTGTTTCTCAACACAAACACAGGATAAACCAAAAATAAAAAAAAAGAAGCAATACAAAATAAAAAAAATTAAGATAGAAAAAGCCATGGAATAGAAAATTTTTTAGTTTAAATTTATTATAAATATTTAATATTATTAGATTATTTAAAAGAAAAAGACAACGTCAAGATATGATAAAGAAAGATATAAAAAGACAAACCGATGAAGAGGTTTCGAATTTATAGACCCCGTACTTAAAAAAAGTACAGGGGTCTATTGGATTTGTTTTACCGAACATGTGCATAATAGGCAGAAGTAGTTGTGGCAGACCCTATAAAGTATATATATTCTTGATCAGCATCAATAGCCAAGTCGATATAGCAATGTCCGTCTGTCTGTCCGTCTGTATGAGCGCCTAGATCTCAGAGACTATAAGAGATAGAGACACGAAACTTGGTATGTAGGTTCCTCTACATTGCAGGCACTTTTGGGAATGGCTGCAAGCCGTTCAAACGATTTTTGTCTGGAATCCCAGACAAAATTTTCGAGATATCGGTAACTTTTTCTGGGATGCAAGGCTGCAACACTCTTGTGACTGGCTCGGAAAGAATTACGAAACGGCGCGCGATTTAAATTCACGAATTTAAAAAGCAAACAATTGCTTGAAAGCAATTATACCGAAACCAATTAAATTTGAATTTAGATACAATAAAGGTGTATGATTCTATAAATGTTGGGAGCTCGTCACCTCGGGGGAAGTTACAAATTAAATTCTGATAATAAATATCGGAAATACGACAAAAATTTCAACAAAAATTGTTCAAAATTCTAGCTTTAAAATATAGCAAAATAATTAGAAGGATAATTTTGGAAAAAGGATTTGAAATGAAAAATGACGTAGATCATATTTGAAGGTTGCCAAACGTTTAAATTAGCTGAAGTATTTTTCTGTGAGGTGGCAACGTCTTAAAAAAACAGACAACATTTTGTGAGCATCAATTTTACAAGTTTGAACAAAAAACGTAAGAAATATAGTGTTCTAATTAAAATCAGATAATATCAGCAGTTACAAAATTAGTCACAGCGCTGCCAATGTGCAGGCGGACTTAATCTCGATATAGAACGAAAAGGTTCATGTGCATTCATATCCACAGTAGATTTTTTTATATGTATACAAATACATACATACATGCATTTATATATGGAATTAATATATGTATATGTATTATATACAAATTTCTATGTACATGTTTGGAATTTGCCTTTCATCAAATAATTAAATAAGTTTAGATGTACATTTATGCAAATTTGACATACATGTGTACTTATATTGAGCATTGCGTTTTGTATTGCGCAAAACAAGTCCAGTTATTGCGACATCTTAATTTTTTTCTCACGACATACATACATATGTACATACACACGCACATACATGCATTACATGTATGTGTGCGTATATCGATAGGTCAAGTTTATCGAGGATATACTCACGTTTGCCACTGTTTTCAGGTCAGAGTGTCTAGTTTGGTCAGATCATCTGTACAAAAACCATTTGCACGTGCAAAATGAGTTCCTTTGTCGTTGCGAATGTCAATGTTGACAACCCAATTGTAAATGTGCCTGGACGAAGTCAAACAATATGCCGCTATTACTTGCGAGGCATTTGTCGATTCGGTGACCTTTGTCGCTTCTCCCATGATTTAACTCGAGGCCGTCCCGAAGGTGAGCAGCGTGCTACAAATACAGATGCCGATGTCGCTCCAGAAGCTGAGTCGGAGGCAGAGGCTGAAGCGGAGGTATTTCCCAGCACTAGCCGCCGGAATTGGGCGAATGCGCCGATCTTTGTGCCTGGCCAAAAACGTTTTGTAGTCGAAGATGAGGGTGAATCTGTTGCTGCAGCTGTAACTGGCAGTGCTGCTGCTGTGCAAAGTGGAATATCATGGGCTGAAATTGTCGGAGGACCGTCTGCCAATGACGTTGACATGGGCGTTAAGCTGGCAGAGCGTCGCGCATTGCTCGATGTTTGCCCATATGAGAGTCCATGTCCTGTCGGCGAGTATTGTCCCTATCGCATACATATGGAGCTATGCGAGATGTGCGACCAATACTGCCTGCATCCAACGGACCAAGCTCAACGTAAGAAACACAATCGCGAGTGTTTGCAGCAACACGAACAGGCAATGGAATTATCCTTTGCGATTGCCCAGTCCAAGGATAAGACATGCGGCATATGCTTCGACACAATCATGGAAAAAGCCGGACGAGAGAAACGGTTTGGCATTTTACCCAACTGTAATCATATATTTTGCTTGGAATGCATTCGGACATGGCGTCAAGCCAAGCAGTTTGAGCATAAAATTACGCGGTAAGTGCAAATCAAATAAAGTAAACTACAAAATAACATTCTAAAATTTAGCATCTATTACTTAATGTACTCTTCAATAATTTATTGCATACTTAGTAGCAAAAAACCAGTCGGAAAAGTTATAGTCGAGATCCCGACCATAGGATATCCGTTACTTACTTCGATATACGTTAAAGTATTTTAAAGAAAATACTTGTTTTGCTTTGAATACTTAATTTCGCCATAACTGCCGTTCTACTTGTCCGATCTTGATGCGATTCAGTGGGATAATAGATAATACTAAAAGATAAATACTGTGGATGTGATGGTTTTTCGCGATTTGCGGGGGCGGAGGGTGGCGTGGCTTAAATTTGAAACAAACTTGATCTGCGTAGGGTATATAGAAATCTGTGTGCCAAATTTGGTTACTCTTTCTCTTATAGTCTCTGAGATCTAGGTGCTCACACGGACGGACATATGGACAGACACACGTGGCTATATCGACTCGGCTAATGATGCTGATCAAGAATATATATACTTTATAGGGTCGGAGATGCCTCCTTCTCCCTGTTACATACATTCACATACATACAACGAACACAATATACCCTTTTACTTATTTTTTAAGTAACGGGTATAAAAAAAACTTTTATTAGATGATTGTTTCATTCATAAATTGTAGAGCTTGCCCCGAATGTCGAGTGTGCTCGGACTTTGTCTGCCCCAGCGCCTTTTGGGTTGAAACTAAAGAGGAGAAAGACAAACTACTTAACGACTATCGCGCAGCCTTAGGTGCAAAGGACTGCAAGTATTTTAAAAAAGGCGAGGGAAAGTGTCCATTTGGCAACAAGTGCTTCTACAAACACGCACTACCCAATGGCGAAATTGTGGATGTTGGTTTGCCAAAACGAGCCCGAAAATTGCATAGCCAGAATCAATTAATTGATTTACTTGATGTAAGTATTTTATCTCAATATTCAAATGTTTTCGACACTTTTATATATAATGTCTGCTCTAAAAACAAAAGGAACAGGTGTTCTGTGGTTCCCACGTCGAAGACCATTGTTGAAATAATAATATTATTATTATTCATATGGATACTTTGGATACTTGATCGATTAAATGAGTGCTTTATTTCTCACAGATCTATCTCTGGGAATACGTGGATCGACGGGATTATCACTGGCTGGAACTGTATTCAAGTGATATGAGCGATGAATCCGATTCATCAGATGAGGATGAATAATATTATATCGGAGCAACTATAAATAACACATGCAAAACTAAAAGTTAGATTCAAAATAACTGCGAAAATAACATAAACCTTAAAATGCTGATATATATATTATTGCATGATTAAATCAAATGTGTAATTAAAAGTAAGAGATCATATAAGTACCAAATTTTTGTTTATGTACGGAAATAAATATATATATTTTTGCCCAACTTAACGCAACGAAATTAACAGCAAATTTTCCGCAAATGCAAAGAAAACCTAAATTGTAATAAAAAACCAAAAAATACAAAAAAATGTGGTTAAAATAAATTTAAGAAATGAACAATGTAAATCACTTATTATTTAAAAAAAAAAAATATTTTAAAAATAAACAAGAACAGGATAAATTAAACAGTTAATTATTCAAAATAGGTGATATAAAAATGTGTATACACAACTATGCCTTTCAGACTGAATTGTAAACATAAAAATAAGCAAGTTTTTTTATGATGTTTTCCACTTACTGTCCTTTAAAGTTTACTTACAAATAAGATATACGCACACAGGAATATTCAGATGCTCATGCACATACATATGTATACATTTATTTAAAAATGAAATTGTTTTTTTTGTCATTCGATTCAATTGTTTGTATTGTTACGAATCTACTTATTACCTAATTAGATATAATTTACATAATATATAACTGGAACTTATGCAGTATACATTCTTTGGACGCAACATATTGATTTTTATTTTAATGCCCATTTGCGAATACACATACATATATACATATAATTAGATATTTTATGTTATGTTATTACCTGTTATAAAAAAAGTAAATGGCGGATAACCAATATAAATAAATTAATCTCAAAACGAAATATTAAGTTTAAATGATCCAAAGCTAAAACTAAAATATATTCGTGTAAAATTATTTGTCATTCCCAAAAACATTACATTCATTCTTTGTAATATCTCACAATAAAGATTTATTTATTTTATCACTTTTAACAAAGCCATCAAAGCTTCTAATTAGCATTCATTGACCATAATTATGCTGATATTGATCTCCCCATTTGTGGATTCATTGTAAAATTATATCTGTGACTCACTGCTATTCAAATGGAATGGAACTTGTTAAACCTTTTTACAATATATTGCCAATGTATGTATGCTAATATATATAAATCCGATTAGCCCACAAATCAATGACTTGAAATAATAGAGCCTTAACTAATGAATTAATTTTAAAGTAAAAAGTAGAATATGACGAACAAAGAAGGTAAAATAATGAGCGTATTTATATCCTAATTCTATTGGCATGAAATTAGTCCTTACATTGAATTATATTAATGAAAACAGTATATGCATTATAATTTACAATTACATTATTATACTACATTAAAAGTAATAAAAAAAAAAAAAAATGTTAACGCAGCAATTTTATTAATTAGACTAAATAATAATATGATTTGTAATATATATTACATTGCTGCTTCAAAAAGAATACAAAAAAACTTTCAATAATGGAAAGCATTAACAAATCGTTAAAAATCGTTTAAGTCATAACTTCACTTTCATACCTCTAATATCCGTCTGTCCACGATCATTTCTGTTATTAATATATCTGATAGCGTAACTTAAGTAGTTTTAACAGTATATTTGTATCTTTCAGTTCATAAAATAATAAACTGCAAGGGAATCCAATAACAAAAGCAATACAATAATTGCTATCCTCCCAATAACTTTTTAAATTTATTCGATTATTTAAACAAAAATTCAATTTTAGTATTTTATAGGGTCTGGGTATACTATTTTATGAGTTCGATTGCTAGAAAAAGATGAAAATTGCTATTTGCCGGAAATCTGGCTATTTTAAATATATGTCAGCTATGTTTTGCTATCATTATAATATTTTTTACAAAACTGCAGAAGAGCGTACAAAAACATATTAAAATGGTTTTATAGCCATAAAAACTATTTTGGTCCAAATGGTTGCTACCCAGCAGAGTTTTCCGATGCTTGGAAAAAAAAAACTTTTTTAACTATAATTTTTAAAAATTTTCAGATTTTTGATAGAATTTTGTAGATTTAAGAAAAATTTTTTTATAATTAAAGTTTTAATTTCCCACAGAACAAACTTCAAACCTTCATTAAAATGATCACCTTTGTTTTATTAATTTCGAATTGGAAAGGTAATTTTAAGGACTTTTATGCATACCTTTAAAATTTTTATCTAAAGTACTCAGGTAACATTTTACAGGTGAAATAAGATTTATTAGCTTACATTTTGGCGATTTCTGACAAAACGGTTTTAACGATTTTGTCAAATTGCAATATATTGTAAAAAACAAAATAAAGTTTAATATGAAACTTTTACATAAAAATATAAACTTAAAAAAAACTAGTCGGCCGGTGCTACAGTCGAGCATACTCGACTGTCGGAGACCCCGTACTTACTATGGCAAAAACTAATAATGGAAAAAATCAAAAAATATTTTGTTAACTTAAATGGTTACAATGTCTCATAAAACATAAAAGATTTTCATACTAAGACTTGATTTTCACCCAATCGGTCCTATGACAGCTATATGATATAGTGGTCCGATTTGAACCAACTTTGGACAGGATATATAAAATCAATTGTAATGAATATTTAATCAGTCTGGTTACGATATCTCATTAAACAAAAAAATTTTTCATACTAAGACTTGACTTTCGCCCGATCGGTCCTATGACAGCTATATGATAAAGTGGTCCGATTTGAACCAACTTTGGACAGGATATACAAAACCAAGTCATATGCTTATTGTATCAGTTTGCTTTAGATATCTCATAAAACAAATAATATTTAGTTAACTTAAATGCATATATATTATATTGGTTACAATGTCTCATAAAACATAAAAGTTTTTCATACTAAAACTTGATTTTCGACCGATTGTTCCTATTAGCGCTATATGATATAGTGGTCGGATTCAAAAAAGAAACAAACTTGAACTGCCTGCAAGATGGAGGAATCTACATACCAAATTTGGTCACTAGCTTTTAAATTGTTCTTATAATTTGGATATGAAATTTTTTTTTCGATTTGTGGGCGATAAACAAACTTGATCTGCTTGCAATATAGAGGAACCTACATACATCTCTTATAGTCTTTGAGATCTAGGCGCTCATACAGACGGACAGACGGACATTGCTATATCGTCTCGGCTGTTGATGCTGATCAAGAATATATATACTTTATAGGGTCTGCCACGCCTCCTTCTGCCTGTTACGCACATATTCGTTAAAACAAACCCAATAGACCCCTGTACTTTTTTTAAGTACGGGGTCTAAAAACACGAAACTTGGCATTCGGCACTGCGCAAAAAGTATTTATTATGTTCGTAATAGCCCACCTTTTTTGGGCACAGTGCAGAGTGCCCATTTTCGTGTTTTTTTTATTATTTAAAAGTTTTATATTTAAGTTTAATTTGTTAGTCAAAAAATTGGATATCAAAAATCAAGGGCGTAGGCAGCTTTGAGCTAAGGGGGGCAAACAAAAAACTTTTATTTAATATCACCACACATATTGCCACAAACCTCTAGAGATTTCTAAGAGAAATAATTTTAAAACAATGGTTTGAAAATTTCCGAGTTATATAAATGTTATTTTAGGTATGTTTTATATAATTAATAAATTAGTTCAAAATACATTTCATTCAGTTTAAAAAAATACTTTAAATTACATCAATAAATTTAAAATTATATTTAATCTCTCAAAATAAAAGATTATACAGTAGAGTGGGTAATTTTTTTTTTTGCGACAAAACGGTTGTCAAATTCAATAGCTACGACGAATTCTAAGAAGATTGGCCCAATAAACCATCGGTCAAAATTTTAGACTCTAAAATAAAAATAGAGCTTTTGAAAGAAAATTCATTTTTTTTACTCAATACAAATTAACCCACTCTATTATACAGGTATGTGTTACAAACTTTTTACAGTCCAAATGCACAAAAAGCCCGATGTCGAGGGCGTAGAAGTGAACAAAGATTACTTTTCAATGTCAACATTATAAAATTAAATTGAATTGTTTTGTTAAATTTAACAAAAAAGCATTAAATATATTTTAACTTAATTTTTTTGTACCAAATATACCAATAATGAAGATAAGCTATCTTTGTCCACCCGCAATTAGGAGCTTATAAGAGCTTATTAGGTTGATTTTCGACTGATCGGTCCCATGGCAGCTATATGTTATAGTGGTCCGATAAAACCAAATATGGACAGGTTGTGTAAGACGATCCGAGTTTAAAAAAAACAACATTTTCTTAATTCAAAAATGAATAGTTCTTAAACTACTGGCTTAGACTGTGTATGGATGAATTACAGATATATTCATAAGCTTTCAGGAAAAATAAAGCTTTTAAATATCGGTTTTGGCATTCTCGAGCAATGATGATGCGCGTACCTCTAAAAAACAACTCGAAAAAAGTCAAGTTTTAAAAAATTAAAAAAAAAAACTCTGCCATAGAAAAATGTTTTTCGTCGTTAGGGGCCCCATATCTATCCAAAAAAGTCGGTTGGGTTAAATTCAGAAGAAAAATGTCCAAATTTGTTGCCTAGTGTTATTGACAGCTGATAACTGCATTTGGCAGGTAAAGCGAGTAGCCATTTGCCTGGATTTCTGCATCAGACTTTTAATTATAAGCGAATACACTTTTTTATTCCAATAAATACTCGGCGTAACGTATCCAATTTATTTATTTAAGATTCCGGTGTTAAGTTCGTTAATAAATTTAAATGTGGGTTCTAGAACCTCCCCAAAATAGCAAAATAATTTACAAACTCAAATAAAAGCAGAAGCATCATTTAAACTTGAATCTGTTGATTAAACCTTCTTGAATATTAATCTACTATATGTCAACTATATAAATTCATATAAATTCAACTTTTTATTACTTCTGCTTTATTTCCAATTCTTCTGCCGGTTTATTACGCATATTGGCGTAATTATAAACATTTAAAGAATATGTCGAGAATATGTACCAGTGAATACAAATATGGCATTCGGTTTTTTCCGGTAATAGCACCCTTTTATATTTGCACGACAGAAAAGTCTCAGCAATGTTGCCCAAAAGTTTCAGCCTTATAATTTGGAGCTCGTCAGGTCAACGAGTTTTATATATGTATACATATATATACAATATACACATATATATATACGCAATAAAATTGAGAAACTAACTATTGCGTAAATTTAACGTTATATTGTTTAAGATAAATACGTTTCTTTAAATTAAAATACATTTGGGAATATGCACTACAGTCGATACACGCTTGACAGTAGGATACCCTGTGCCCTATTACTCTGTACTAAAAGTTGAATTTCGACCGATCAATCCTATGACAGCTATATGATATAGTTGACCGATTTGAACCAAATTTGGTCAGGATGTATAATACCATCCCAGATTGGTTGAGATATCTCAAAAAACGATAAAGTTTTTCATACTAAAACTTCATGTTCGACCTATGGTTTCCTACCAACCAAGCTTAAAGTTTCTAGCTATTATAGTCTCTGCTGATCAAGAATATATATTCTTATGGGGTCTGCCACGCCTCCTTCTGCCGCTTACATACATTCTGCCAAACACATTATACCCTTTTTTGACCATTTTTAATGGGCACGGAGTATAAAAACACCAGGTCTCTTGAACTGCAGATTTATTTTAGGGCATACCATAGTTGATAAGAGTAATATTTACATATTGTTAGTGAGCTGATCCAAAAGTTACTCAGTTTCAATTTGATTTGGTTACCACGAAGTCGGAATTAATGCTCAAATATTTCAAATGTGGATAAAAATACTTTAAGTTGTTTGCCTTTACTTGTATTTTGCAGTAGAAAATACTAATGCCGATAAATTAACATTAAAATCTAGTCCACAAATTATGTGTGAATCCATTCTTGAATCGGCATGTCCAATATCGACAACAAAATGTACTTCTCATTTAAGTGGCAATACTTTGAATTTTTCTTGCATGTGGGAATGGAATGCCAAATATTGTGCAATTTTTAAACATCACCGAGAATGTGTTACTCCTAAAATGGGGGGACATTTGGAGATGGATCAAGAAGCGATGACAATGTTCCACTGTCTTGCAGAACTGCAAAGAGTTCCACTTAACAATCCAATACTTGAATGCAAAATGACCGAGGTAGACTCTCAAAGGCGTATCTTCAAAAATTGCAATACCTGCAATCAATATTAAAGAATTTTCCAAGAATTATACAATGAGTGAGTATCTAAATTTTCTATCATCGAGTTCTCCCAACTTAGAGCACATTTATTGGAATCAGTGCTTTGATTTTCCGCCTTTTAATCAGTTTTTACGAAAGTTTAAACACCTTAAAACACTTGGATTGATTTTCTGCTCAAATCTATTCGCATACAAAGATTTTTATTTTAATAATCTAACTCAGGTAAAAGAGATGCGTGTATTTTTTAGACTGTTCAATTATACATACATCAATGAAACATTTTTTTTTTTTTTTTTTGATAGGGGCAATAAATTTATTTTGGTTGAACACGCTCGTGCTAATCAAAGCACTTTCGTATCTTGAGCATGGGGAAGAACAAAGCAGAGAAAATTGCAGGTACTTAGCAGGATAAAAAAAGTAAATAACTCGTTCAGAATATTACTCCATCAGGCACAAGGCGAAGCCTGTAACAGGGTTTGACAGTCTTAGCTGATGTCAGGCAATAGCCTGCCACCAGGCGTTCGACCAAAAATCCAGTTGTCGGAAATGTGTCTCCTAGCCAACCTCCTTCTCCTGAAAGGTCTAGCAAGATCAACTGCAGACTGAACACCAAGGTCCCGATAAATAGTAACGTCTCTTACATATCTCGGCGAGTCAACGATCCGTCGTAAAATTTGGCTCTCACAAGATTCTATCCTTTTTAGAGAGGAGTTGCAGGCCGTGCCCCAAATGTTGACGCCCCAAGGAAGGGTGGGAGAAAGCCCACTTCGCAGCCTGAGGAGCCAGTCCATCTTCCTGCTCTTAGCACGCACAGTTGCACGAGCCTTAAGGATGTGCGGCTTCCAGGTGAGGCGACGGTCAAGGGTAATACCTAGGTATTTTACTTCCTAAAGATGCTGGATTCTGGTGCCATTGAGTGAAATTTGAGTCGTATTGCCACGGTTTAAGGAGAAGGTTGCATGCCGACTCTTTTCCGGGTTAACAGCAATATTCCATCGCGACGCCCAGCACTCATATTCATTAATGAATTCTTGCACAACAGCGGACGCAGACCTCCTGCAAAGGCTGGTGGCAAGGTAAGCCGTATCATCAGCATAAGTGGCAGTGAGCGTTCGTCGGGAGTTGAGAGAAGGAAGATCCGAAGTGAATATGTTATACAGGACTGGCCCAAGAACGCTCCATTGAGGGACTCCAGCGGCAATCATCCTAGGCGATGATTTCGTTTCGAGGACGTCAACTACAAATGAGCGTTCGAGGAGAAAGGATCTAATGGACCACCACAGCTGGGGCGGAACAAGAGACCCTCATGCCAGACTCTGTCAAACGCTTGTTTAACATCGAGGAAGATACCAGAGCAGTACTTTCTTCCTTCGAAGGCCTTAATAATGTGATTCACCACCCTGTGACACTGCTCAATGGCACTATGACCCGCTCGAAAACCAAATTGATGATTGGGAAGAGCTTCTTCAAAGGCGTCAATGCTCATCAACCTACGCAGGAGCATTCTCTCAAACACTTTGGAAAAAGTTGGGAGCAAGCTTATGGGGCGGAAAGCATCAGGAATGTTATGACTCAAGCTTTTCTTGGGAATCATCACGATAAGCGCCCTTTTTCATTGTGGAGGGAAATGCGATAATTGAAGCATGGCATTGAAGTTATTAGTAAGGGCAGCAACGGCTTTATCGGGTAAGGCTTTAGTGGTTTTACCATCCAGAGCATCATGCCCAGGCGCTTTGTTCGGCTTGAGGCGTTTTATTTGCTTAACAACTTCAGGCACACAGATTAGGGAAATGTCAGCAATAGGGCCAGTGACAACTCCGGAGAGAGTAGTTGTGGCGAGCACTTCATCATCAGTAGCCAGGTCAAATGGAGTAAACCTCTCGCAATGGTCGTTGGCAAATTCCTCAGCAATTTCTGAGTCGGATCGGGCCCAGGTCCCATCCCTGCGGAGGAGGGAATACCTACGCATGGGTTGTCGACAAAAAATTCCGATTTGGCCTCAAAAAGCGCTTTCCATAGGAGACTGGTAGCCAACTTGAACTCAGCCAGATCAAGAGGGTGGCGAGTACGCAACCAATGACGTCTGAGCTCACGTTTTCGACGAAGGAGAGCCAAGATCTCAGGCTTAGGAGGAGTACGACGAGGCCCAGAAGGAGAAGCATTTCTGTTGTTTACCATAGAAGCAGCAGCCGCAGCATGAATTTTGGAGACCAGATCTTCAGCAGCATTATCAATATCATTCGTGGAGTTCAGTAAGCAGGGAGGATCTTCAGCTGACAAGGAGGTCAGCTTGCTTTTGAACAGCCTTATGCTAGAGCCACGAGGAAATAGCCGAGGCTTGCCACTATGAATAGACAGCGCATGAGAAGAATGTCGAAGCATATGGGCTAACGGCTACCGAGAAATATGTTCAGACGAGGGGCAACATGACGAAAATGGCAAAATTGTTCACAGAGTCGGTTTTGGATCAACTGAAATGCATATTATGTCAGATTGGTTGAGATATCTAAAAAAAAAAGTTTTTCATACTAAAACTTGATTTTCGACTGATGGTTGCCATTAAAGATTTGTCCAGCGCTGGTGACATTGCCTCATAAATGTTTCGAAATCGAAAACAGGTGCGGCTGATCGAATGCGATCAGCTAGCGATAATTGTTTGAGTATTTGCTCTATATAATGATCGTACAGTTTCATGATGGCAGCTGGAGTCTCATTGGGATTCACAGAAAATTGGGATTCAACCAGAAAATGATCCGGCATTATCTCGGCACCTGGTTGAAACCAATTACAACTTGGCTCAACTTTTATACGGCATCCACTAACACTTTTAAACTTTCACTTCAATGCTTTGTTTGGCTGCATGACGAGCATTCTAAAAGACAACGTAGCCAGTTCGTGTTCCATCCTTAAGGAGTTGGAAGTTAGTTCTTCTGTTATTGCCAATCGGAAACAGATTCAAGTGCTCAACGCTTCTAAATGTCTCGAAATGCTCTTAAATCTGCTGCCTCTCCAGCCGTTCTTTAACATCCATTGGGAACAGATTCCTTACCAACACATGATCTTCCGTGTAGACCAATTTCTCTTTAAAGTAATATGTTTCTTTTCACGGATTCACATACATTGTACGAATCTCTTTCAATTGATTAGCTATTTAAGATTAAAGAAGTATAAAAAAGTAAAAAACAATCGGCGAAGATGCTGGTCCAAAACATACCTATATATTGTTTATTTTAGTATCATGTGTGTTCGATGCTTGTTAATTATACAAGTCATAAAGTTAAAGAAAGCAATTTTTTATTTTTATAAGTCACAGATTGAAATATTGATAAATACGATCGGGACTTGGACATTATCCTCAGAGATAAATTTTAAATTGACGTTGGTCAGCCCTGAACACTGTTGCCCACTTAGCTATTTTATAGCTAGATCTGGCTATTTTCAGAGTTCGTTTGCTTGAAAAATTTCAAAATTGCTATTAGCTGGAAATCTGGCTATTTTTAATATATATTCAGTTAAGTTTTGCTATTACAATTTTAGGTAAAGCCCACAAAATCAATTTTAGATGCTTTCCAGCCAGAAACAGCTATTGTTTCTAAAAATTTGGCAGCACTGGTGTGAAAGGCTACTAACCGGTTCAAAGGTGCCACGCATGCAATACGTTTTGTGCTCTCGTCGGCAGCCGAAGCATTAAGCTAAGGGAATAATTTTGCGACGAGACCACCATATACTTATTTCATCATGGTGCCACCATGCAAAATTTTCCGATCTGGCAGCATGTATTATTTTAATCAAATTGCAAATTTGGTTGCCAACCAAAAAAAATGCACAATTTTTTTGAATTTTTCTTAATATTAAACACAGTTTTTCAATGTTTGCAGATTTTTTGTTAGAGTTTTGTCAAATTTTTGATGGCACTTTTATTAAATAGAACTCTTGCCAGACGTTGAAACTATCATTTTTTCAGCGGCTATTCTGAGTCACAATTTCAGCTACTTTTTCCCCTAAAAAGTTGGCAGCACTGCAGTGTTGCAACTCTAGTAATCCACTAGCGAGCACCTCTCTTACCAGCATTCATTCTGCAAAATAAGTAAAATATCAATTTGAAAGATGTTCCAAAATAGTGCTGCTAAACTTTTGGTTCCAGCAATGCGTGGAGCATTGCAAAGGCGATGCCAATCGGTTGTTTCCGGTCCACCCACAAAACACGTCTCCACTGCTGTAAGTAAAATCGCTTGAGTTTCCGGGGTTACGTAAACGAAATGTTGAACATACATTTCGTGCGCGAGTGCAAATTGTTATAAACATTTGATTCTTTACAGGAGAAAGTGATCCTTGGTGGTGGCATGTGTGCCGCATCCCTGTTTATTCCGGCTTGGGTCCTCTACCACATCCGTGACTACAAAGGTGGAAAATAAGCTGGAGGATCAACAGTTTAGATTGCGTTCGAACTGTAGATAAAATGATGCTTACAAATATAAAGTCAAAGTAACCAAAATACATTTAACTTAACTACAAAAGACGCAGCACAACTAATTCTTTTATTGACTTGACAGGGGAGGGTGTAAAGTGCTTAAGTTTCCTAGATTTATAAGAATCATTTCTGCTGAATATTGTTCAAGGCAGACATGCATATACTCCTCGCCACCTGAATAGGACACCTTTAAAACCTGTCACATAACTTGAAAATTCTGTTATACACATGTCCTTTTAAAAAAAAAATAGCTTACACTGCAAATGCTTACAGTAGCATAATAATAAAAAATATATCGAAAACTACATAAGTTCAATTAATAGTTCATAGACCAACAACTTTAAATATTAACAAAAAATAATTAATGAAAAATGGCGAGAAGTGTACACTATGATCAGGTAATTGTAATAAAAAAAAAACTAAATTTTATTCATTTTAACAATTTTTTTTTTTAATGTTTTAAGAAAGAAATAACCAAGTAAATGTATTTGTTTTTATTGATAAATTTTCATGTTGTCAGAAGAATTATTGCTATTTTCTTTAAACCAAAAAAAAAAGAAATAGAATTTTCCCTGTGGTAATATGTTTTATTTGAAGCATGAACAAAATTAGCACATCATTTCCGAGATGTTCGTTCACTTATGATTTCAGATTAATGCAATTTTAAATATATATAGAAGTATATGTATTAATGTAGATAGCAATTCATTTCTTTTGCTCATCCTTGCCGTCGGGTTTCTTATCCTTGTCTTTGTTGAGAGAACCAACAGCATCGCGAACTGCCTCAGATTGGGGATCAACGCCAGGAAGGTTTTCAAGAACGCTCTGCAAAAATGCTGGATCTCCAATGACTTCCGAGTAGTCTTCGTCCACATCCATTGGGGCAGAGGCATCATCGGTTTTGGGACGTTTAGCTTGCTGTGTCACGTTATCATCGGCGGCATCCTGCATCGACATCTGCATGGCAAAAGCGATTTGCTCCTCCTCGGTCATGTTGGCGAAATCGGGCAAATTATCCTCCGGAGTTTCAGTAGACAAGGCCAATGCGCGTTGTAGCATTGCCTCCTCCGAATTGGAATTGGGCACTGTTACGCCCGAGCTGCCGGTGCCACCCTCTGCACTGGAACCAGCTGGAACCGTTCCGGCGGCGGTCTCAGCATTTCCAGTTGGTCCAGCACTGTCGGCTCCGGCGCGACGCTGCTCGCTTTCCTGGCGCTGACGCTGCTCCTCCATTGAGACGCGCAAGGCAAGAGCCAGCTCTGGATCCTCGTTGGGATCTACGCCAAATTCAAATGCGGCGCCGCCTAATCCAGCGGCTCCCATGCCGTCCTCACCCTGGATAATGGGCGACGACAACAAGGCGTCCGACAGCGCCGATCCGCGAGGAACACTAACCAGATGGGAGCCAGTACCGTCCTTGCCATTGAGAGCGTTAATAAAAGCTGTCAGAGTTTCAATGTTGTTGCCGTGATCGCCGAAACTGACAATGTCCACATTCACCTTCTCCTTCTTGAGGCGCTTGGCTTGCTTAACAAGCTCTCCTTCCTCGTTGGTTATCGGTGAGCCTACAAAGACCACAATGCGCATTTTATGGTTTTTACCTTGACGATGCTTCAATACTAAATGGGCAATCCGAATTCCAGTCAGAAGGTTGATTTCCCCTTTTGGCTGAATCAAATGCATCTTTGAGAATATGCGACCCACATCACTGGTCAATGTGGCCAGCACTTCGACAGTGCTGCAATGAAACGGAGAGAAACACTCTTATTATATTATATTATATTGGTACTTCTTGCATACTTTGATAGTGTCATCAGACCAACATTATTTTCCGGATTGGATCGCAGCTTTGTGAGACAGACAAGGTTGATGCCATCTTTCTGGACATTTAAGCGAGTTGGAAAGTAATCACCATTGCGCTGGTAATCGCTGTTATCAAAGCTACAACGAAATGATATTACATTGTTAATAGCATATGCCAACTATACAAAATTTACTTATTTACCATATCATAGTACTTTCCAGGACCATTTTGTATTTTTGCTTGTCACTTTGCCACTGAACTGTAATTCCTAGCTATCTACACAGAGTTGCTAGGTTGCTTCGAAAATTTTACTTGATGATTATATATCGATAAGCACAAAATTCAAGGCTGCCATACGTTTAAGAAAAATGATCAAAATCTGCAAACGGCGCCAAATTTAAATTTTAAAAAATGTATAGCAATAATTTGAAAAAAAAGTTACAATTTATTGAAATGGTTTAATTCGAAATGAATGCTGGAAGTTTGTTGTGCCTCAGGGGAAGAAGTTGTGTAACTAAGTTTAATTGAATTAAATCCAAAAATTAGACAAAATTTTGATATAAATTGTGCAACATTTTTTTTTTTAATTCTAACTTTAAAATTATAGAAGTTGCAGATTTTAATACATTTTGAAAATTGATTACAATCTGAAAATTGAGCTAAGTCTGCAAACCAAGCCTGCCAGTTCGTTTTTTGTTGCGATATGAGTATTAAAATAAGTTGTCAGCTCTGCTACTCCAACATCTGTTTCTGTCCCATGTCTGTCATGTGATATTCATACAGCTTGAAAAAGTGCCTTCTTCGTGATCACTTATTTATAATTTTGTGTTTTACATTCAAATATTCAACCTGCTGATCACGGCAGACCTACAGTATTACCAGTAAAATATATAAAGTGTTTTAAAAATGGTTGAAGCCTACGTTCCCCCCGTTATTATCACAGCCATTTGGGCTTTTATTGGTATTGTCTGCCCCTTCTTTGCTCGCGGCCCTAACAGGGGGTAAGTAGTTCTTAAATTCTCTTTATTTGATTAATCTAAAGATAAAGTACTTTTATTTTGTTATGTATAGCGTTACACAATGCTGCATTATGCTTACTGCTGTTACCTGTTGGCTCTTGTAAGTATCATCTGGGTGACCATGATTTCTACGTATGTATATATGTACATATGTATTCATATGCGCATATATACTTACATATGTACATACTACGTTTATTAATTTGAAGTGTTTGAATAACTTTTCTTGTATTCCTACACAGTTGGCTATGCTGTTATTTGACGCAAATGAACCCTCTAATTGGCCCGAAACTATCCATGAACGAAATTATGATTATGGCCCGCGAATGGGGTAACGAAATTAAGGATCATATGGATGTTGTAGTTTAACAAAATATGTGTCATTCCTTTAAAAGTTTGTTAATTTTTCTTTGATCAGTTTTTGTTCCACCCTCAAATGTGTTAATCAAATTTTTCTTTTAAAAACTGTTTAAGTTTGCATTATATTATTTACAAGTAAATAAATCCCAAATGTATGGATGAAATTTAATAGATTTCTGTTGTTAACTTATTCGAATATGTATTGCATTCTATACTATAATTTTAAAGAGGGATAGAATATTTAAAAAAGGTATCTTTGATTTCCACATAAGATTAGTGCATATTTTTTTGGAATGATTTCAAACTTGAAAGCCCATAGATGTAAAGAAGTATGAGTAGTTGGAAGGGCCATAGTAACACCTAAAATATTTAAGGATATGAAAACGGTATTAACAGCGGTCAAGAATTCTATTTGTCCAACCATATAACCGTCGTACAATAATGACAAATTCTATATCATTTAATTTGATCACAATGTATAAAATAATAAAAAATACACAACGCAAATACACAATTTTACTTTCGGTAATGGCTGTATTCATTAATTCGATAACAGTGTTATTCAATTTGTAAGATAACGTTATTCTTAGAAACTATAGAAACAAGCAAGAATGTTTTATTAAAATCTTTCCGGTGAAAGGATAATTAAAAACCAAAATTTAAATAAGCTCTTTAGGGGTATAAATAGTAACTATAGTAGACAAGCAGTACTTGTTAATCCCACAAAAAAAACCTCTACACGAGGTAAAAGTCTAGTGACGAAAGCAATTTCTAGCCCCAAAATTTCTGATATCCAATTTTGTGACGAACAAAATTCAGTTTATCTAAAAATTTTAAATAAAAATATAAATTAATAAAAAAAAAGCGAAAATTGGCATTGTGCACTGTGAGCAAAAAGAGTGAGCTTCTTTGTACATTAAAATTACATTTTGCGCAGTGCCGAATGCCAGATTTCGCTTTTTTATTAATTTATATTTTTATTTAAAATTTTTAGACATATTAAATTACAACATATTAAATTTAACAGAAATTGTTAGAGCCGTTTTGTCAGAAATCGCCAAAATGTAAGCTTAAAAACATTTTATCACCTGTAAAATGTTACCTGAATACTTTAGAAAAAAAGTTTTAGGGTACGCGTAAAAGCCCTCAAACACACCTTTTAAATGATATATAGAACATATCTAAAGCGTCTATGGTTTGGAAACTGTTGAGGTTTCAATTTTAGCGGGATTTAGCGTTTTCCCGCTAAGCTAGCGGGAAATTGAAAAAGTCGTGAAACAAACATTTCTAGAATTTCAAAGAGGAACAAATCCCCATCATTACATCTAAGCTTTTTTTAGCGCTTTGATACAAACAGACAAACAAAGAAGCTAACTTTTCATTTCATTTTGAAAAGTCCACTAAAAATTTAAAATTTATTTATCTTTTGAACCAGTTAACGGATTTGGGTCATCGAGGTATCAATCGACGCGTATTTTTGATAAGAATTTTTAAAAAATAAATAATTTTACCAAAAAGCCCCAACGGCTCCACAAGCTGCGATAATACAAATTTTTTCCCTCCCACTTACACCCCCGTATCTCATGACCCAGGTGAATTACAAAAAGTCTTAGTATGCCATTTTGTAAGTTAGGACTAAACCTTTCGATCAATATATAACTTGATCTGATCGGACAGTCGTAGCAAATTTTCCAACTTAGCTGTATATATAGTTAGTCGCTTTTCGCACTCTTCGTGCTGCTTTCGTCACTAACGCGAACTGCCGTCCGCAGTGATATTATTTAAATTATTCCGCTAGTTTCCGATTTGTCGATAAATTTTGAGGCGTAAAAGTATGCAAGCTTTTTGAGCGGAGCTGCTAGTGAAGAGAGAGCATTAAAAAAAATTTAATTAAAACATTTTCTTTAGTTTGACATGATTTTTTTTATGAAATTTATTACGATATACTAAAAAAAATTTATTGTGGCTGCATTTTAATGTTGTTATTATAAAATTTGACTATAATTGTTTTCATGAATATCACACAATGAAAATAAATAGCTAATTTTCATACTCGTTACTTAACAAATAAGTAAAAATAAGTATAGACACCTTTTTGCGAAATTATCGTATGTTGCATTTTTTCCGAAATTCACTTTTTGATGCAATTGTGTTCAAAAAATGCAAACGCATCTCCAGGTAAAATATTATAGCGGTAATCGCTATTATTTAGAAATAATCTTACTATCAATTTTATCGTAAGTGAAAGTGTTTTTTCGAATAAGCAGTAAATTATTGTATGTTCCATACAAAATTAAAAAAAAAATTATTTTGAAGACCAAAGGTGAATGTAAATTATTTAGCCTCATTTTATCTAACATCTTTATTTAATTTGAAGCAAATTCTATTCTTTTTTTACACCGCGCAATGATTACATTGCATTAAATTATTATGATACAATGTGAAAATTATTTTTTAGTTTAGCCCCATTAAATAGATTGAAGGAAATTTTGAGCATGCTATGTACTGGTACTTATCAAAAAACTCAATTGACAATTTAAATTAATGACCAATTCATCTGCAATTTTAATAAAATCACTTTAAGCAGTTTAGGACTCCATATACATTTTAGTTGAACATTTCTACTAAAAAATAAAAGGATTTTACAAGTTTAAGATTTTAAAATTATGTTCTCTCAAAATATCATATGGAAAGCATAAGACATTAACATTCAAGCAAAAATTAAAATTTTAAAATTATGTTCTCTCAAAATATCATATGGAATACATAAGACATAAACATTCAAGCCATATCAAAGAAGACTAGGCCGAAACGGTCGAAGATAGTTCAATTCAGTTGAATATTGTATTTAAAAAAATAAAAATAGCGCTGTTTTTTTTAATTTATATTTATTTTAATATTTTTAGATTAAACTGAATTTTGTTCGCCACAAAATTGAATATCAGAAATTTTGGGGCTAGAAATTGCTTTCGTCACTAGACTTTTACCACGTGTAGAGGTTTTTTTTTGTGGGATATCAGAAATTTTTGCAATCGCTTTTGCTTTTGACATTGTAACTTAATCATTAATGCAGGCAAATAGTAAAATATATAATTTTAGTTGTTGAACGTATTTTATATTTTAAAAAATTTTTTTCTTTAATTATAAAGAAAAGCTAGGAGGCTCCGCCCCCTGCTCGCTTTGCTCGCGTTGCTACAGCAGAGCATACTCTATTGTCGGAGACCCCGTACTTACTATGAAAAAAAAATTTAATACTAAGACTTGGATTTCGCCCGATCGGTCCTATGACAGGATATATAAGTCTAACTTAAATGCATATTCTATTAGTTTGGTTACGATATCTCGTAAAACAAAAAAGTTTTTTATACTAAGATCGGTCCTATGAAAGCTATATGATATAGTGGTCCGATTTGAACCAACTTTGGTCAGGATATATAAGACCAAGTTAAATGCATATTGTATTAGTTTGGTTAAGATTTCTCATAAAACAAAAAAGTTTATCGTACTAAAACGTGATTTTCGATCGATAGAAAAATGTATTTATTCACTTAACAGGTAATACCAAAATTTATGTTTTATATACCAAAAAACTGGAAATTGTACGTATTACAACATATTAAAATTTAACAGAAATCGTTAGAGCCGTTTTTTCAGAAATCGCCAAAATGCAAGCTAAAAAACTTTATTTCACCTGTATAATGTTACCTGAGTACTTTAGAAAAAAAGTTTAAAGGTACGCCTCAAACACACCTTTCCAATGATATATAGAACATATCTGTAGCTTTTATGGTTTGGTTTTACTGTTGAGGCTTCATTTTTACCGGGATTTAGCGTTTTCCCGCTAAACTAGCGGCGTTTTCAAAAAGTCGTAGAACAAACATTTCTAGATGTTCGAAAAGGAATAAATCCCCATCATTACATTTAAGCTTCTTTAGCGCTTTGATGCAAACAGAAAAACAGACAAACAGACAAACAAACTGACTTTTCATTTCATTTTGAGAAGTCCACTAAAATTTTCAAATTTATTTTTCTTTTGAACCAGTTGTCGGATTTGGGTGACGCGTATTTTTAAGTAGAATTTTTACCAAAAGGCCCCAACAGCCCCATTAGCTGCAATCATTTAAATTTTTCACCTCCCACTTACACCCCCGTATCTCATCACCCAGGTTGGTTAGAAAAAGTTTTCGATCTGATCGGACAGTCGTAGCAAATTTTCCAACTTAGCTGTATATATTGTTAGTCGCCTTTCGCACCCTTCGTATAGACCCCACGCAGATCAAGTTTGTTTCAAATTCAAGCCACACTCCTTTCCGCCTCCACAAATCGCGAAAAACCACCACACCCACAGTCTTAAAGATAATACAGTTTTTATGGTAAATAACATTATCTATTAATATGATCTATAATCTTACTTAACCGCAGTAAGATCGGACAAGTAAAACGGGTGTAATAGCTAACCAAAGTTATTAATAAAGTTATTATTTTAATATAATCACCTAAAGGCATACAGACATTTTTATTAGGTAGTAATTTCTTAAAAAGTAATTTTATATATATTGAAATAAGTAACGGGTATCCTATGGTCGGGACCTCGACTATAGCCTTTCCCACTTGTTTTACTATGTCAATATTTCAATATTCGTAGTTTAGAAAAGACCGAAAACCAAAACGTTTGTACCGGTACGCTTTCGGTACACTTTTCCAAAAACTATTTGTTGTTTTCTGTATGTAAATCATTTTGCTTTTCTTGCTTTCTATTAAAAACTATTCGAAAGGTTATAGTCGAGATCCCGACCATAAGATACCCGTTACTTATTTCAACATATATAAAAGTATTTTAAAGAAATTACTTGTATTTCTTTGAAAACATTAAGTCTCCATAACTGCCGTTCTACTCCGATCTTGATGCGATTCAGTGGGGTGATAAATAATACTAATAGATAACGTTAATTACCACAAAAAATGTATTATCTTAAATACTGTGGGTGTGGAGGTTTTTTGCGATTTGCGTCTGTGGTATATATATCTCTTATAGTCTTTGAGATCTAGGCGCTCCCACAGACGGACAGACACACATGGCTATATCGACTCGACTGTTGATGCTGATCAAGAATATAAAAACTTTATGGGATCGGAGATGTCTCCTTCTCCCTATTACATACATTCCAACGAATACAATATACCTTTTTACTTATTTTTTAAGTAACAGGTATAAAAATTGAAATTAAAGTTAGGTTTATCTCGATAAAATACGAGCATATAGATCATATGTATGTACAAATCTGATAATTTATTTTTGTTTTATAACATTTAATTTTTTCTTTGTTTAATATATTTGCTGTACCGGTACTGAGACTGGAACCGAAAGGAAATTACCGAAATATAAACGTTTACCGAAATAGTTGTTTCGGGACGTACCGGAACCGAAACCGATATTTGTTTCGGTTTGATTCCCTGTATAAAGTATCAACGTTGAAATAGGTTTACACTATAGGGTGGTCCAAAAGTAGGCTGTAGAATACTTCTTCCCATTACATGTGATAGGAAATGTATTTTGTGATCTATTTTTGGACAACACTGCCTTCTTGCCTTTTTGGGCTTCAGCTTCTTTCCAAATTTGGAGTGTTCAAAAAGCATGTGATGAGAGACACGTTGTATAGATACAATCACTTTAAGTTCAATAAAAGTTTATTTATTTATTAACTACGCAAAAACATAAATCACTGATGGTTTAAAATATATAGTATGTATATATATAATAATAAGTATGTATATTGATGTATGAGTGTACATGATATTATTGAAATATTTATTTACACTTTAGCGCTAATCAAATTTACAAGTTGCTTAAAAAAAATCCGAAACTTCATTTTGATTTAAAACAAATGAGAGGAAACAGCATTGCATTTAAAGAATATGAATGGGGAAATCAAAACGAAATTAAAACAACAAGCGAAACAATGGCAAATCAACTCAAAACGGTGTGACTACATATTTACAGACGATTCCCTCATGATTCGACAACTTTTCACTTAATAACTAACAGCAGATCCATATTTTCGAAACAGCAGATCCATGCTTTAAAAAAATCATGCCAGTTCAGTTGCCGAACAATTGGGTAGAAATATTTAATGACTTGTCATGAAATTGGGATACGACTACGGCAACTCTAAATGGATTCAACGTTTATGTATTTGTAGAGGCTGCGGCTGTAGTATTTGACGATATTGGTGGTGCTGTTGCTGGAGCTGTCAAGTTTGTTTGAACCGGTGCAGCAGCTGGCGAATAATATGCGGTAGTAGTTGGAGCGTTTGTGCTTAGTGCTAAAATATAAAGGAAATAATTAATTACCGACTTTTAAATTGTTTCATAAATTGTCTCTTACATTGGCGCAGCGCCTTCTGAAACTTTTCGTATTCTACATAATGTTTTAAACGAAGCTCATCTTCCTCTATGAGCTGTCGTTGACGCAGAAGCAGTAATCGCTGGTGTTGGTTTGTCCCTAATCGTGTGTTACACAATTGATTGACCAATGAGTCCAGATTGTGCTTTATGTCCTGTAAGCATATTATTCAATTAGTTAAATCAATTCGACAGTCGAATCAAGGCCCTTACCGATTGAATATCACTCGGCAACAGGTGTGGATGAGTGGCCGCCAATGACACGGGTTCCTCTGCAACTGCAATAAATTGTTAATAATCAAATAAATTAAAGACATCTTTAAGAAATTCTATCTTCGGCACGAAGAAGATTTGGTCAATTCCATTACAACTAACTTTTATATTAGTCTCACTCTAACCAAACTTGTATACAAATACAAAATCTGTAAGATTGGTTGAGAAATATAGAGAAAATGAAAATACTTCCTAAGCCAGCTTTATAAGTGGTCAGATTTTACACTAATTTGATCAGAAAGTATACGAACATTACAAATTCACAATGTAAGAGATTGGTTGCGTTATCTCAAGAAGAAAGTTATATATATACAATAGGTTGATTTTCGGCCGATTACCCCTATGCCATTTATATGACATGGTGCTACGATTCGTTCGGTTCCGACATATCGTTCATTTACTAGAAGAGTGATGTCACTCTGACATTTCGAAATAAACGCATTTAAAGTTTTCAAGTGTCGTATGTCTTCCAGCAAAGCGGTCATACACATTCTCTTCTCACGCTCTGTGTATTAAAGATAGGATTATGAAATTTTTACACAACACAGATCAGTACATAATGAACATTTCTGCATCATTATCTCAAAAATCGTGTTTTTCGACTTATGTCACTCTTCTATTTAATTAGCGATATGTACTGCATTCAGATAGCTTCAACAGACATTGCTATATTGACGTTGCTATATTGAAGGGTAAAACAAAGTTAAAGTGTGCTTTCTCACCTTCAGCAACAGATGGATTAAAAAGCGGCTGCAGGACATGCTGCATGGGCTGGGCTGTCTGCTGGCTGCCTACCAGCGGCGCTTGTTGCAGCAGCTGGCCCGTTGCAGAAACTTGAAAATTTGGCTGTTGTTGCTGGTTGTACATGGCTGGCACACTTTGTTGTGGTTGCTGCAGATGAGATTGAAGTTGCAATGCTTGTTGCTGATGTTGTTGCTGCTGGAGCAACTGATGCGAGGCTGACATTTGCGTGGGCATCCCTCCCAGTTGATGTGGCTGCATTGCTTGGGCCACGCCCACTCCCATGCCCATGACCAGTGGTGTCAACTGATGCATTTGATTTGGCTGCGCCTGCATATACTGCTGTGGTGCATGTTGCTGCTGTTGTGGCTGTGATGTTGACATGGCAAACTGTTGGCCAGCTTGCTGTTGCTGCTGGAGCATTATTGGTTGTTGTTGCTGCTGCTGCTGTTGTGGCGGTTGCTGCTGCTGTTGTGGCATGATTTGCGCTGACTGCTGTTGTACCTGTTGTTGATGCGGTATTTGCTGCATAGCAATTTGCTGTGGTTGTTGCTGCTGCACAGTATTCACCATTTGTGGATGAGTGTTTACTGCTGGCTGTTGATGTTGCTGTGGAATATTTGCATGCATTTGTTGCTGTTGTTGTTGTTGTTGCTGCTGCTGCTGTGGATGCTGTACTTGCTGAGGTGTAGTGCCATTCTGAACAGCTTGATTTTGAGGCACCATCATGCCCACGCCTACACCAGATGGAGCGGACTGCTGCTGCTGATAAATCAATTGGATGCCATTAATGGCCATCGGAACGTTTTGTATCGGAGAGTTGATGAGCTCAGTGGGTGTATTGACCATGCTTCCATTCTGGACAGAGTTGCTTGCATTGTAGTTGTGGCCCTGGCCAGCAACCTGCAGATCAATCTTTAGCTGATGCTGAAGAGCCTCATCCGTAGATGTCTTCTGCTCCTGTACGCGACTAACGCTAAATCTCGAAATTTTCCGAGCATTCACACTGACCACAGGTTCTTCTGATGGCTTGGCAGCTGTAGCTGTCGCTGCTGCTCCAACAGCCGGCTGTAAAACGTACGGTTCAGTTAAAAAATTCAACGACACGACTGTGTAGATCATCTTTACCTCCTCTGTGTTATCAGCATGACGTAATGCAGCCAATTTCTTCTCTAAATCCGCTATCGAATTCAGATTGAGTGCTCCATTGCTGGGATTTCTGGACTCGCCGCCGGCATTCGATGAATTCGATACTTTATCCAGGCTTTCCTGTTTGACCAGCTTCTTGTCGTTCCCAGCTACACCAGCCTCAAGGTAAAGCGTGTTGTCAAGACCTGCGATGACGCCCTCATGATTCATGTTGAGGCTCGAAGCGGGCAGTTGCATATCTGATCCCATGCTGTTGTCAATTGACGTGCGGCGTGAGTTATACACCGATGTACCACGTGCTGAATTCAACACGGCGGTGGGTGTATTCTGTCCAAACGAGGCAGCCGAGCCACTGCCTCCGCCCGTGCTATTTGATTTGTTAACCTGCGCATTAAAACATAGAGATCGATTCGGATTAGAATTAAAGACAACAAATTCACACAATCTTATTAAGCACCTTATGGGCACAAGAGCAACACAGAAGCAGTTAAAGCTGACCAAAACGAAAAGCGTTAGTATATAAAAGAACAAATCAAAGAACATTACAACTACAGAGTAAGTAAACCATTCGTTAGGTCGGCGGATATGTAAAGTCAATACTCGTAATTAGTTTTGTAGATTCGGTCCAAGTCATATTAAGTTAAGAAACTACCGAAACCAGTGCAGACTGTTGTTATTATTATAATTACATACGTATACATATAATATTTATGAACCTGTTGACATTTCTGCACAGATTTGTATTGGATTAATGGAATTGCTTTTGAGAGAATACTAGTATGAAGCTATAATAAAGTAATCCATTTCATACATTATATAATTTCAACAAATAACAAAATTAAAATATATATTAATAACAGTTACAGCAAAAAAGGAAAGAATATCTTCGGCACGCCGAAGATTTGATACACTTGCAGAGTCATGAAATTAATTTCGACTGATAAATCCTATGACAGCATTATTGTTTAGTGGACCGACCGATTTAAGCCAAACTCGATCGTGGTAAATAAGACAACTGCAACTACCGTCAGAAACAAAAAAGCTTATCATACTAAAGGTTGATTTTTAACCGATCAGGCGGACATGGTTATATCGGCAGAGTGCGTCATCTGGATCCAAAATATATATACACGACTCATTTAATGCATTACACATTTCGGGACTAAATTATAATAATCTCTGCAAGCGTATTAAAACAGTAAGCAGTATTATTCCGCGTGTTTGTTTATGACTAAATACTCAAATCTACATACATTAGAAATTAATGATAAAAATAAACAGAAAGTTCAACCAAATGATAAGTTCAATGCGCCAAAAACACACACTACAATTTACGATATACGAAATACAACATAAGATTTACGTTATACGAGTACACATAACAAGAATTTGACTACCAACCACTGTGTCGGACGAGACCGGCTGCTGAGCTGACAGAGCTTTCATCGATGCAATTGCTGGAGAGGCTTGGTAAGTATTAGGACGAGAGCCAATGGAAGCCACTACGGCGGAGGCGAACGCATGTGCGTGTGTTATGTTTTCTAGCTCGATCTTAAGCTGTTCCAGGGTATTCGCAGCGCCAGGAGGCTGAACAGCACCTAGTTGGACACCACTCTCTTTGGATTTGTCGGAATTTGCTGTGTGGTTATCTGCGGCCTGCTTGGCCGCCTTGCTGGGCGGCATCTCGAATGTGATGTTCACTTCACTCAGATCATCCAAGCTTCTGGTGTGTTTCAAATCATCCACAATTTTCAATTGTCGATTCAGTGGCAAATTCAAGCTTCTGGGCTTCGTCTCGCTACGTGTTGACTCCAATAGCATTTGCACCCGGCTTATGGCCAGACTGCGTGCTTTTTGTTCAGATTGGGGTTTGTAAAAGCAGCCATCCAGTGGCTGGAACGCTTCATTGCCCGTTGGCGTAATAGCGCTGTCCGGCATATAGTCGATGGATAGCGATGTATACTCCGATGCGGTGCTAGTCTTGCGAGAAACTGACCCAGAACCAATTGTCACATCATTGCTATTGTTGCCCGCGTCCCTTGAAGTTGTGGACGACGACGACATTGTTGAAGTGGTTGTTGGTGGCGTCGCAGCATTTGTTAACAATTCTGCATTGCTTTGGACAGACGAGTCACGTACTCTTCCCTCACCAGTGCTGGATTTATCTGTGTTAATTGCATCAGCGGCACCTCCTGCGCCCATTCCATCTCCGCTGTTTACTGTAGAGTCGAACATCTTAGTGATGTCGCTGGCGGTTTCATCCCGCTAAAATTATTGGTTCGTTGAAATAATACATATGCATTTTTATATTAATTATTAATCTATCAAATTATTATTTAAAGGTTTTTGTATTCATTTTTAGTTTTTTTTTTTGTAATTTTATATAAGTTGTTTCGATTAAAATGCGCAGGTGTAGAGGTACTCATAAGCATTAAATATATAAAATAATAAATGAGTTTTCAAACTATATCATTAAAGGATTTTATCCCGATAAATACAATAAACAACAAGGAGTATTCGAGTATCAAATGCTACTTCCTAAAATAATGTATATTCAACAATTTGTATTACAAAGATACAAGAAATAATTTATTGAATTAAATAATTTAAAGACAATGAGTTTGAAGGGAGACGAGAATAGGTCTTAATTGTGGGTAAAATTTCACTCAAAATCAAAATATAAACTTATGAAGTAAGTAGGCAATCCCTATTATAGAATTTTTAATAATATACATAATATATATTTGTAAGTGTAAAGCTAAGATCGCCATATTTTGGTATGTGTGCATCCTAAATATGCAATAAAGAATTGAAACACAGCATTAAATAAAATCATAAGTACTTGAAATGTTCGTTGAATACGAATAAACGATAATCCTATTATGTAAAGAAAGAAGATCGCTTTTAAACTATGTAGTATGTACGTATATACGAGATAAGATAAGCCCTTAACAGTGCACTTAACACTTACAGATCTATGTCTTTGATGTGTTCTAAATGTGGAACGTTGTCGAGTTAGAGACGCGTGACGGACCTGTTTTATTATAAGTAGTAGAGATACAACAACATACAATCATCATCAGGTTAAAAATGTATTTTGATTTCGAGATTTCGCAATAGAAATGGACCAATAATACTTTTCTTTATAAATTTTTATAAAACCAATTCGAAATTTGTGGATATCAATTGCAGTCGTCCCCTTGATGTTACTGAACTTTGCCAACGTTTCGTTATTTATAAAAATTAGGCAACGTCTGTTTTCCATTAATTTAAATTAATAACATTTATATGTGACGCTCGAATTATTCCAAAATTGAATTAAATGCTCCGACAGATACAAAAGGCTGTAAATAAACTGCGAAATCACACCGCTCCAAACTGAATTCTTGAAACTATGCGTACCACCAGTTGGAATATTAAATTGAATCTTTTTTTTTTTTTTTGTAGAAATCTGGTGCAAAATAATAAAACTTAGATTAATTGTAAATTAAAGTACCTTCTCAATGTTGCGGCGATAAGAGGTTGGGATTGGAATTTGGTGTGGATTCTGCTTAACCTGCTCTACAATATCGTTAATCATTTCCACAAAAACAGTACTTTGACAATTCGACAGTAAATCTTGGGCAATCTGTAAGAATTCAATCATTAGTATAAATCTTCATTATATATATGTTAATTTATATTATTAAGCCCTTGCAGAGTATTTTTAGTACGTGTATTGTATTGTTCTTGCCATAAAATATATAAACATATACTGTTTCAAGATGAGTCGATATAGCCATGTACGTCTATATCTTTGCAAACAGACTTGTTTTTTAAGTTTATTCATTTTTAATGGAAGTATTCTAATATAATTAAAACACAAAAATTTTACAAAACAGGCCCACAGAGTTATCTAGTGAAAGGGGAGTATGAGGTAATGATAAGAAAGTGAACAAAAATTGGGTGTTGTGTGTTGGGATTAAGATTTAGCCAGGTGCCGACCGCGCCGGGCGATCGCCCAAATATCATGTTGTCCGCTGAGTTTTAAAGCTATCTTTATAAAACTTGATACAGGTTCGTCTTTTTGATGTAGTAGGAACAATCGGTATACGTTACACACAACTTTGTTTTATCTTGATATACCTCAACCAATCTAACAGATTGTATATTTGATATTGTTAAAACCTACAAATTATATCATAAAGCTGTCAAATTAACGATGAGTCAAAAATTTAATACAGGCCTCTGCAAGTGTATTGAATTTTCGGCGTACCGAAAATAATCTTTCTTCTCGAAAAAAGTAATTTTTTTTTTTTTACCAATTTGTTAGCAATTTCCACTGGATTGACGTCGCTGATGTCAAATTTGAATGTTATTGTTTTTAGCTTGTTTTCCATATGACAGTTGATGACACTTCCCTCATCCACGCTGGTTACACTTAGCTTTGGTACGCGTTCGTTGCCGCTACGATTCGACCGTCGCGGTTTTTGTATGCGTCCTCCAGTACCTTGTTGTTGCTTTTGCTGCTTTTCCGCGTCGACAGAAGCTGAAGTTGTCTGCTGTGGCTCGACACTTGGCGTTGCCACATCAAAGTTCGATTGAGTAACAACAACTGCATGCTCCTGTGCAACAGAAGCTGTTTGTTGATTAATTGCTTTACTTGGCAGCTGCTGTTGTGGTTGCTGTGGATGTTGATCAGCTTGTAGCGGAGGCTGTTGCTGCTGTTGCACAATCGGAGCTTGTGGCTGACTATGTAACAGCTGTTGCAATTGTTGTTCTAAAGGTATCTGTTGCTGCAGTGGTTGCTGTTGTTGCTGCTGCTGTTGATTTTGTAGGAATTGCTGCTGCATTTGATTGGCTAGTTGTTGAGTTTGTTGTTGTTGTTGTTGCTGAACATCAGCAACATTAAGAATTGGCTGAACAATTTGTTGCTGCTGCTGCGGAGCTGGCTGAGGTTGACTGTATGTGGTCGACAAAGGCTGCTGATGCATTGTTGGAGGCACCTGCATTTGTCCTTGTATTAACATAGCAGTCGGTTGTTGCTGTGCCATGATTTGAGGGGCACTGACAACAAGTGGCTGCATTGTCATTTGAGGGTTATGCGTCGAAATTGGAATTTGATGCGGTTGTGTTAATGCATTTGGAAGGAACTGTTGTTGTTGCTGTACAAACTGTTGCTGTTGTTGCAACTGCTGCAAATGATGTTGCTGAAGAATCTGTTGTTGTGTTGCAGATGGCTGTTGAATGGGTTGTTGTTGCATAGGTTGTTGTTGCATAGGTTGTTGTTGCATAGGTTGTTGTTGCAAAGGTTGTTGTTGCATAGGTTGTTGTTGCATTGGTTGTTGTTGCATTGGTTGTTGTTGAACGGGTTGTTGTTGAATGGGTTGTTGTTGTAAAGGCTGTTGCTGCATAGGTTGTTGTTGAACCGCTTGTTGTTGTACAGGTTGTTGTTGTATAGGTTGTTGTTGCATAGGTTGTTGTTGCATAGGTTGTTGTTGTACAGATTGTTGTGGAATGGGCTGTGCTGGCATTTGATGTTGAATTTGCTGTTGCTGTGATGTTGGCAGCTGTTGTTGCTGCTGTATTGGTAGTGGTTGCATTTGTTGTTGTTGCATAGCATAGGCCTGTTGTTGTTGTTGTTGTGTAAGCTGAACTTGGTGCAACGCCTGCGTTTGTTGCGGCTGATAATATTGCTGTTGATGTTGCTGCTGCACCAAATCCGTTGCCGGCAAATTGCTATGCATAAGCTGCTGAAGTTGTTGCTGCAAAGGTATTTGTGGCACCTTCTGCGGTTCGTTTAGATGTTGCTGTTGTTGTTGCTGAATGACAGCAGCAACTACAACTGGCTGCACCTGCACCTGTTGAGCTATCAATTGTGCCGATGGCGCCGACTGTTGAGGCGCCTGTAGCTGGGGAACTGCCTGTTGTTGTTGTTGCTGCTGCTGATTGCCCGTGGGTGAGATGACCTTGCCATGCCCATGCCCATTCGCAATGTCCGGCATGGCGTTTGTGGCATTTTGATATGAAGCTATCTGGGGGTTCTGAATATAATGAACCGTTGTTGAATGTTGCTGCACTTGCGCTATAGCAGGAGAAGCGATCACCTTTTGTTGTCCTGACACCAACTGGGGAATCTGTTGCTGTTGCAGCTGTTGCAATGGGTTAACGCCGTTTTGAATGGAAGTTGATGATCTAGTCAATAGATTCTGAGGATCTGCACTGTTTGTGGAGGTGACCAAGCTTGTCTCCGAGTCAGTGTTTAGTATTTCATACTTGAGTCGCTGATTCCATTTAACGCCATCCTCCTCGTCTTCAGATTCATCTTCTTCATCGTCCTCCTCTTCAACGTTCGTCGGCAAGCTTTCACGCTGCTTTTGCAAGGCGAGTTTCTCCAGTCGTGATTTCTCATTCTGAAGCTTGATTTGTGTTTGACGCTGAGCACGTTCCTTAAGCAAGGACACAACCTGGACCTTTAAAAGGCGGGCAACTGCACGCGAATCATCTTCAGAGATAATGTTCTCCTTCATCATATCTTGGGCAATTTGCTCGTACTCATCGTGTTGAATGTTGTACTCAAACTGGATGGCTTCGTTCTCCTTGTGCCTTGATGAGCGCTTCTTTGGATCCATGAATCGCAATCTAAACTCAATGATGCTTATGCTGGGGTCTGAGAGGAACTGTTCCGAAGCAGCGGGCTCCACACGTATTCCAATGTCTTCATCGAAAAATTCCGATTCCAGCAGCTCGTTGCATCTGGGACGATCCTCTTTTTTCAGCTCAATACAGCGCTCAATAATATCTCGCACATTGGGATCTTCAACCTTTGAGAGAGCTGCGGGCTTTATGCCAGATATAACCTTTTTGTATATCTGGGCGGGACCTTTGCATTCGCTGTACGGATATTCGGATATGGCCATTTCCAACATGCACATGCCAAAAGCATAAACATCTACCGATTCATCATAGTGCTCCTCGTACATTTCGGGTGCCATAAATTCAGGTGTACCAATCACAGATTTAGCATGGGACCGATTTTTCAGAGTTGCCAGTCCCAAGTCACCGATTTTAACGCTACCAGTGGTGCCAGTTATAAAAATATTATCACATTTTAAATCACGATGAATTATAGGAAATTGACGAGTATGCAGGAAGTTTAGACCTTTTAAGATCTGACGACACCATGACTTCAATACCTTTGGGTGTATTTTCTTGAATCGCTTCAAATACCTATTAAATAATGAATATTAATTTAAATTTAAATTCTTTTGATTAATGAGTTACTTACGACTTTAAAGTACCAGATAACATTAGCTCAGTGACTAGTACTATATTCTTTTTCCGTCCTATAGGAAACTCCCAATATGTATAGAAACGCACTATGTTAGGATGCTGCAATTTCTTCAACATATCCGCTTCTTCTCGAAACCTGGTACGTTCGCTTTTCTTCACTTGCTTATCCTAGAAAAGATAAAGGTATTTGTACTTAGTAGAGTAATTTAATTTGAAGAAACACTTTTGATAATGTATTTATCTAAGACTTAACAAACTTGAGTAGCCATTAGATGGATACGTATTAACCGAATATTTACATACCAGCAACTCACACCAGGCAACAGGTACTCCTGTTAGAGTGTCTAGGCCCCGATAAACGGTTTTAAAGGAACCACGACCGACTTCTTTGTCGTATTTGAAGAAGCGTCCGCAGGGCGACATCGCTACCGGATCATCATCCTCATCACTTTTACGCTCTTTCGTTAGGGACGTTACTGATGACGTTGCTGATGCAGTAGATGCTAATGATGGCTGCAGTGACACCGATGTCTCTGTTCCAGGAACCGACGAGTCACCAGAGATTGCATCCCCACTCTCTGCTTGCTTAGATAAATTTTCAAAATCCTTTGGCTGAGTTTCATGGTGTTGCCCCTCAGAATCCACCTTCTCCTCAACTTGGAAGCCTACGCGCTTTCCGCCAGTCGACTGTTTGTTGGCAGGTTTACATGGCACATCAACCTGGGTCTTCTCAGTCTTAACAGTGCGCGACGCCTCAGTAATGATGTTCTCAATAATGCCAGCTACTTGATGGTTAGCCGCATCTGTTGTGTTCGATCGCGTTGGTGTACGAAATTGCTCTTCCAAGTGCTCCGCTTCACGCGACAGCATCTCAATGTTGTCATCGTAATCTCGAGGAAATTCCGTTTCCAGTTCCTCAAACTGCAAAGGATTGGCATTCCGATTGGATTGCTCGACGTTCTTGAGCACAAATCGAACATAATTGTCTGTCCCCTTCCCCGCTTTGCTGGCCTTGCCGTACGGCGCTTTGAAAGGCAATGGGCCCGTCATCGACTGCGACCCTGTGCCGGTGAGCTGCTGTTTCAGCACAGGCTCTATCCCCGTATCAGACGATGATTTTCTAGCTTCCATTTTCTTCGGTTTGGCATCTGCTGCTGGCGACGGGGTTGGAGTCGGGGTCGAGGTCAGGGACGGGGACACAACAGCCTTTGCTGGCATGTCTTTGTCTTTGCTGTTATCCGTGGATACTACACCAGCGTCTCGAATTGTTTTGCTATTGACTTCATCAGACGGCTGCGATTCACCATCCATTGTTTCCTCATAATGTTCCGCAACGGCAGAATCCGTCGCCTCGAGGCCAAAAACCTCAACGTTGGGCAAATTGATTACTGTCACGGCCTTTCTTGGACTACAGTTAATATGTTTGGTAATGGTTTCGCTCAACTGTTTTGCGTTTTTACTATTTTCTTGCCTGGGACTTAGAGCGCTGCTTGAAATCTGACGCAGTAAACGATTCCAAAGATTACTTTTACTATGAGATGGCTCCACTGCTGGTGCTGATTGATGAAATTGCTGGTGAGTGTTGGTGCTATTGCTATTGATGTGTTGCTCAGGTGCAGTAGTTTCCTGTTTACGACGGTGTTTGCTTTTCTGTGCTGTGTCTTTTAGTTTAGCAGTCGAGCCAATGATGACTCTCCTTGGGGAGGCAGTTTTATTAGAAGCACACTGTCCCGGTTTTTGGATTTTAGCTTCTTGCACAATTTGTTCCTCGCCGGAAATATCTGAGCTATTTCTGCAAAGGGCAAGAAAATCAATTATATGCAATTTTAATAATAAAATTGAATAATAACAAGGTGATTACCTTTGAGGTTGCGTGGTACTGGAAGTAGTACCATCTTCGCTGATGGTGCTGTTCCTCCGAATACTGCTGGTGGGTACGACCTCTCTTTGTCGTACAAAGTCACAAAGGGTTTGTCCAATTTTGCAGTTTTTTTAACAACCAATCGGTGGAATCTGCACAAAACATAATTGTGTTATTTAAATTGCTTTCATTTGTATTTACTGTTCGTTAACTAATTGTTTTGACAATATATTAATAAAAAGTTCACATATTAGTATATTTTTATATTTATTATGTTTGTTCTTAAGCTTTTAATTATAAAAAAACTGAAATATATTTTTTATTTTGTCAAAACAATTACTTGACTAACTGTTTGGTGATATTGATTTCTTGTCGGCAGTTTATGATTTATCTCAGCCGCAACGAAAACTATTGATATGTAAACATTTGATGTTCGCTAATCGATTTAACTTTCGTTAGGGGCTTAATTCTGGTGCACATACATAAATCTCTATATACCCGATTTATGCATTATTTAAGTTATGCCATTGCTCACACTAAACAACGTACAAGTTTTTACTATTGATATTTCACTGCGCCTGTGCTCGAATAACATATGTACATATGTTTGTGGATTGTATATATGTGCATACATATGTATCTATTATATTCAGCAGTACATACATAGATATGTATATATGTACTTTGTTCTGTTTGATTGCAAAACAGCTGTCTTGCAGTAGTCGTTTTTAGTTTCTTTGGGTGTATCTTAATTATGAGTCATAAATCCCAATTGCACCAAACTACGCCTACTTCTGCTGACTTCTGGTTTTTTTTATCCGATTGCTCACTGACACACGTTCATATATATGTACGTGAGTACTTATTGATGTACTCACGAACACATGCATATCAATTGAAATATTTTAATGCATGAGTACGCACATATGTTAAGTCGAGTACATGAATAACTACTATTTCCTTGCACATTCCAACTAATAGATGTATTCTGCGACTTGTCACAACATGAAAAATTATTTATGTCGCGCAAAATGTATGCACTGCTTATGATGTCATAGACATGGAAAACCACCAGGAAAGTTGCATAGAAATCACGGTTTAGATGTCTGCGCCATGCCCATTATTCATGTGGGCGGTTGCGCACCACGACTTGCGAAAAATAATTGTGCAAAATACATAAAAATTAAAGCACGTTCGTTAAATTTCACAACAAATTTACAAAATATACCGCCACATATGTAGCCGTCCCCGCACCAACAAATCTCATTTATCGATAATTATTGTTTGTCTTTGTCGAATTGGCTTTTCGTTGAATTTATGTAGAAATGTACATTGCCATCCATGTTACCCGTTAGTTTTAACTCACACTATTCACTCTTGCATATTGGCATAGCACTTCTTTTATTTTGTTTAAGAAATAATTGTGCACTATTTTTTGTTCTGTTTGTTACACAAGAGTAGTAGAGTTGTGTCGATTCGTTCTGAAAAAGTTCAAATGAACCGGTCATTTAAATGAACGAGTGAACTTATGCAGTCATTCATGAACTATATCGTTAATTTTGGAGTTGGTCAGTTAAAATTTAATTTTTTTTTAATTTTAATTTAATTTTTTCTATGTTTTCATATAACAATGCAATTCAATTAGAAATATTTGTATGTTTTGATATGCTATGCAAAGGTAGTTTGCGTGCAGAATAGTCGAATTAGAATAATACTATTTATTTGTAACGCTTAAATTGCAATTATTAGCTTCTTTTCAATCTTCATATTTTTAACATATTATCGTGTTTCAGTTGCAATACTCTTAGCTGAGTTTTATCTGTCATATTCAATTCAATTAGAAATATTTGTATGTTTTGATATGCTATGCAAAGGTAGTTCGCGTGCAGAATAGTCGAATTAGAATAATACTATTTATTTGTAACGCTTAAATTGCAATTATTAGCTTCTTTTTAATCTTCATATTTTTAACATATTTTCGTGCTTCAGTTGCAAAACTCTTAGCTGAGTTTTATCTGTCATATTCCTCTGAGACATCTGTAGTAAATATTCTGCATAAACTTAACTGTTTTTTTTTTTTTTTTTAATTTTATTAATTCTTGAAAGTAAACTATAGTATGACCAGGTTTTTCTTATTATGTTTTTAAATATTTTTTGGTCACACAACAAATATTGTATTGAGCACCTGTAAGCAACTGATCCGTTACCAAATCCATAATAACACCGAATCAGAATCTGTTTATGGAATACACCAAATATTGTCTGATTTTAATAAGAACACTTTATTTCTTAGGCGTTTTTTTTTCAAACTTGTAAGTTGATGCTAACAAAATGGAGTTGTTTCAAATCGTTTTTATTATTCAATTAAGTAAACGAGCGAATTAAATCTCTGAGGTTGAGTAGATTCGAATCTCATTGTAGATCATTTGTTGATCTGATTCCCTAATTGTCGGCAACCTTAAAAAAGTGTCCGTCTGGCAGCCTTAAAAAATGATCTAGATCAATTTTTTTTTAATTTGGTATATTTCCAACTTTGAAAGGTAGAGTATGAAAATTATTAATAATTTTTGATTTAGAATAAAACTTACAACTTCTGCTTTTTATTTCTCCAATTTCGAATTTAAATGGCCTTTCAATAATTGATCCAAAGTATCTTTAAACAATTTTAATAATTAATGTAACGAGTCAAAGATTTTTAATGATTTCGATAGTCATCAATTAGACTCAGCTCTAAATAAATAGATCGGTTTTGAAATTATCGCAAGAATTTATCGGTACAGGCAACGGCTATTCTTAACAGTGATGTCGATTCGACTTTTTTTGAAAAGATTTGTCCTATTTTTAACTGCTTCAGCCGGGAAAAATCTCAAACATCTATCATCTCTATCCGAAAATCTGGCCTTGTTTTAGATCGTGTTCTTCGATGCCATAAAGATTATATTCTGCCAATTTCGGAAATTTTTCATTTCGAAAACGACATTAAAACGAAAATATTCACCTATTGAAATGGGAAAATGTTGAAAATACGCAAAAGTTTTGGACCGAAGTAAAAAAATATCAATATCTTTTTTGGAACTAGTCACTTTTGCTCTGACCGTATTAGTATGGCCTTGGTCGAATGCAGAAGTAGAGAGGGTTCAGCCAAGTTAATTTTATAAAAACAAAATTAAGAAACCGTCATAAAATAGAGTCGTTAAATGTTATTTTAACCATAAGGACAATGTGTATTTAATACAATTTTTTTATTATATGTTTATGCATATTTTAACCTCTGAAGATTCGGATTGCGTAAGCACAAGTCTTGTTGCCATCTTAGTCAACTACCTGACAAATGGCGGCATATGATTTATAAGAAAAGGCCAAGGTGAAAATGATCGAGGATGCCCTCAAACTGTTAAATTAAATTAAAAAAATTTTATTTTCTGTCCTATTTTTTATTTTTTCAGCATTTTTTTTCCCTATTTTCTTTGGTCGTTTTGTCCTATATTTTTAAAATAGTAGGCATCACTGATTCTTAAATATATATCTGCCTTATTAACTCCCCTATAATTAAAAACTATCTATTTATATGAAGATTATATTAAGAAAATAAATGCTTTTATCTCAATGCAAGCAATTCTGTTAAAATTTGTATCATCTTTGACGAACTGAAGGTTAGAGCTACGGTATTAATTCTGGTCGATAAATCAATAAGATATTTAAAGATGGATTAATTAACATTGTACATTTTATTGAAACATTACAAGTAAAATTAACATTATTACAATTGTTACTAAGAATATTTGATAAAAAATAAATATAATAAAATGGTATTCAAAATGAGACATTATAAAAAAAGAAAATAAAAAGACTTTTCAATGCGTACATAGTATGTATAAGGTGACTAGCATTGTGAGTCGCACGATGTGCTCTTCGCCAAATTTATCTTTTTGCTGCTATTTGCATAAGATGGATTTTATCTAATCAATTTAAATATTTGCCTTTTTACTTATTTATTTACAAGCTTTAATTATATTGTCTGCGTATAAGTACGTCTGTGTTTACGTATGATGAACACAAATATTAAAAAATATTTATAAATGTAAGTATTGATTTGATACTAATTATGATTGTATTATTTGTAAAATTACTTACTTGCATTGGTATGTGTGCGCGTGGGGTTTTATATATATAAATATATGTAATCAGTGATATAGTGCATGGTCAGCGCTTTAATGAAAGACGATCGGTTTGAACTGGTAGCTCAAATTATATCTGTATTTATGGGCATTTGTATATTTATACAGTATGTCAAGTTATTGTTTTGACGAAACAAAATTTGCTTTTTATTATTATTATTATTTTTAAGAAATAGTTATTCCTTATGAATATCGAATAATTAGAAAACAGAAAAAATAAAAACAAGATACGGTTTTTGCTCCTTTGTTTTTGTAACACAACAAAACTTTTATTTTTATAATTTGGTCATGCTTAGCTTCATTGTATCATATTTAGAAACTTAAGTTTTTGAATAAGTTGTGATGAAAGCGAATTTAAATTCGAAAATATAACGTATTACCCACTTTGCGATATTCTTGTTTGGGCAAAATTATATACATACACGTATGTGCACTCGGATGTGTATACGTACGTCTGTATTTTATTTTGAAAGATTAATTACCCACCTTGGCGCATAGTAAGAAGAAAAGTACATATTTGCAAACTGTTTATTCTTATCTCGATATGATTTTGTGTGAACAGTAATCTGCGGTCATCTAAGAGATTCAGTTAGGAATTGCCGTATTACGTGCCGGCAACTGAAACCGTCGGCGTAGTTTTTTCTATTTTAGAGATGAATAAGTTTTAAATTTTGGATCCATTTGTCGCCAATAAATTCAACAGATTTTCGAAATATCTAGAATAAAAGTGTAGCAGAAACATTTGTTTCTTATTTATAATTGTAATCAACGATATTTAAATATTACAATAATTAAAAAAGTCACTATTTTTATCGAGTATAGCCTGTATTAAATTTAATTTTTTTTTTTCTTTTTTTTTTTAAATTTTGAGTTTTAATTTTAAATGATCTCAAAAAATAGATTTCATGTTTTAAAACTAAATAATTTTGTTTTTGGACCGAAATTATAATATTATTTCTAAACAAAACAAACCGACTTATAAAGATTGTACGAAGCCGGTAACTGAAACTCAAAAGGCGAGCCAATATTCGATGCAGTTTGATTTCCTCTCTCAAGACACTTTTAAGATGACAGAAGCACCTTGGCTTACAATGAATTCGAGCACATACGAGTTTATGTCAACAAAGGAAAGAACTGCAACGCCAACAACTGAACCTTACGATAACGATAATGGATGTCCACAAATCAATTGTACCACCATTGAGTACATGGCGTATGTTCTTGGCCCACAGACGCTACCACTTCATAAGGCGATAATGGTAAGTTAAAGTGTACTAAATTGAGTTGGTGAGTGAATGAAATCCTTGTTTTATAGGTAAGCATCATTTTCGGCGCAATATTCATAACTGGAGTATTGGGAAATTTCTTAGTCTGTATGGTAATAATACGGCATTCGGCCATGCACACGGCAACTAACTATTACCTCTTCAGTCTGGCTGTATCGGATCTGATCTATTTACTCCTAGGTTTGTATTTTTATGAATCTTTATTAATTTATTTTTAATGGATGTTCTCGTTCTTAGGATTGCCAGCGGAAGTATTTCTTTATTGGCATCAGTATCCATATTTGTTTGGATTGCCATTTTGTAAGCTGCGAGCGTTCATTTCAGAAGCGTTAGTAAAGGCTGTAAAATAGATGGAGTACAGATTCTAATGGGAATAAACCATTTTAGGTGCACATATGTATCGGTATTTACAATTGTGGCCTTTTCCATGGAGCGATTCCTGGCGATTTGCCATCCCCTACATGTATACAAAATGTCAGGTCTTGAGAGGGCAGTTAAACTCATAACAGCCTTATGGATTTTGAGTTTTGTTGGTGCCCTACCAATGTGTGTGAAATCTAATATTCAATATCTGGATTATCCACTTGGTAAGCTTTATAATTTTCAAATATATCTGACGGAAACTAAGATACAGATACTTTCAGATGGAACTAAAATACAGGATTCGGCAGTTTGCTCCATCGATTTGGATTTTCCGGAAAAGTACCCAATATTTGAGCTATCATTTTGTATCTTTTTCATTATACCCATGATACTCATCATATTGTTATATGGTTGTATGGGAGCTAAAATTCGAGCCAGAGCCACAGAAGTACTGGGTATGTCAAAATTTTATCCTAAAATATAGTATCTATAAGCATATATGTTTATTTCGTTGTAGGAGTTCAGCAGGGTTCAAGGAATCGAGAAGCACGAAATTCTCAGAAGAAAAAAAAAGCTGTCATAAGAATGTTGGGTAAGCATATAGAGACGCTATATAAGTTGGTAACTTTACTGTGATTGAATTTATTTATATTTATTTCCCAAACAGCTGCTGTTGTTATAACATTTTTTATCTGTTGGTTTCCGTTTCACTTACAAAGATTGTGGTTCTTATATGCTAAAACATCTCGCAATTATTACTCCGTAAACGAATGGTTATTTTCTATAGCGGGATTTTCGTACTATGTAACATGGTAAGTACGAGTAAACCAGCAAAAAAAAACAAAGGTATTTTCTAAATATCAATTTTTATTTTTAGCACGATAAATCCGATTTTATATAATGTTATGTCAAAGCGATACCGGGTTGCCTTTAAGGAGATACTTTGCGGCAAGAAGGTCGGGGCATTTTATAACAATGGATTTTCGAGAGATCAATCAAGTTTCATAAAGGACCAACGAAGTTTTCGACATTCTAGTATTGCTACCACCAATTTAGGTGCTGATACTCAATACAGTCGAGTGCATTCTGTAAGTATGTAAAGAAATATTTTTCCATAGTATTCTAATTAAAATTTTCTGTATTTCTTATATAGAACACAGTGACTGAATTTCCCGTACTTAGTACAACAAACATTGTTATCGTTCTTGGGGATAACTCAAGTGGTTATCAAAAAAAGATAATTACAGAGAAACCAGAAGACCTAAGTAGAAGAAAAGACGAAAAATAATTTTTTAAATATTTATAGATTGTAGTGCTGAATAATAACCCTTATTTAAAACGTATATTGCGCTAAAACTAAATAGCTTACAATTACATATGACGTTTTATTTGTGAACTTGAATATATCAATTCAGAAAGTCAAATCTTAATTATTTCATCAATGTATATTATTGAAATAACAGTATTAGCTCATGAATAGTTATGCTATTTGACTGACTAACTGTCTTTTCTAATTTAAATAACAATAACTGGAATAAAAAACAAAAACGAAAATCAACAGTGAAAGTTTTATCATGCGTATTATAATTCGTCTGCATGGCCATTAAAATAGTTTATACCTAAAAATTCCTGCTGACTTGCAGATCAAAGTTCTCGAATAAATGATACCCTGTAAGTTTTATTCCTCAACTGCAGGGCTCCTCTGGAACAAAAATAAGTTATTTGTCTGTTTGTGATTAGAGCAATTTGTCGTGAATTGCGAGTGCATTGTAAAATGGGTTTACATAGGTTTTATAGAAGTTCGCAAAAGAAATCTTGAAACTGGTTTCAAGACACAGATGTGACAGTCACAGAAAGATAAGCTAAAACAAGATTCAGGCCTCCACTCAAAAGGTAACGACTCGGAAATACCGTGTATCTTAAATGTCTTTACTAATTTAGTAAATCGTTGAGCTATATGTTTGAAATGAAACTGTTTTGATTACAGGCTGGATAAAATAAACATAGTAAGAGTATCAGAATATTTAGGGAGATGACTTTTGAGCTTAATTTTCACAGAAGACTAGAAGACACTCTGTTCTGTTTGAATGTGAATGCAGTCGTGGTATTTTGACTGCTTCAATAGAAGTAAAGTGAACTGATCAATCCGGTTCCTTGCATACTTGCACTATACAAAATTCAAGCGGTTTGTTCTGTAAGAAATCTGCAGTCGAACGAACGTTAGTCGCAGCATTTGACCCAAAGACGACAGACCGATCGACCGACCGACCGATACCGCAATAGCGAGATCAATCTGCCGAACAACCAGTTCGAAACAAAAGAAGCTGGAAGTGTGTGTGCTGAATTGAAAAAGAAGAAAAAAATAAATTGGAATTTGTTTATTTTTTGGGGTAAAAGTAAAGTAAAAGTTGAAGAACCGACAGCTGTGGCCAAGTGAGGAATTAAATGCTTATCGACAGTCACGGAAGATAGACACGCGTGACGCGAAACAGTTTTGATGGTTAACTTTCAACAAACGCCGAATATGTGGAATAAATCAAGAAACTTTTTAAATGTGATACTTTTCCTTGGCTGCATGCACCTTCTTCAGGTGGAAAGTATACAGCTCGACTTGAGTCCCTCGATCGCGGCTCGAAGTGCTCGGCTAATGAGATTCTTAAGTGATCCTGCATCCAATTTCAATCACAATCGCCGTGTTGGTCCTGGTCCAGCACCAGGACCTGGACGTGTTCGGGCCAGTCTTGAGAACATACATCCACCAACTGCTTGGAGGCGCCCATTACCACCTCCAGCCCATGAAGGACCACAGTTAATTCGCCGCGAATTTAATGGAAACTGGCCAGCAGGAGGACTCAATCAGGCCACACGATTCGCACACTCTAAGGACGCTGCTGTGCTGGACGTTGGCAAGAATCAGTTCTATCGTCCCAAAGATAATCAACAATACAATCATCATTCAACACAGTACATACAGAACTTTAAGGCGTCTCCGCATTTCAAAGGAAACGAGCTAAACAAATATCCAGTTTATTCCCCGATTCAACAACACGCGATTCCCGTTGAAGCCTCCAAATACCTGGCATTTAAACATGGACAAGGACAAGGTCAAGGTCAAGGCCAGGGTCAAGGCCAAGGTCAAGGCTATGGCGATGTCTTAACTAAACAAAATCCGCACTTTAATAATCAGTTTGGACAAACTTTAAATAGCTATGCGGTCTATGAAGATGTCGAGAACGTGGCCAAAACAGCAGCTAACTTTGGCCAAAACTATCAACCGAATGGTGCATCTGCTGCACCACAAAAGCTAACAAAAGCAGCTGAGGATTATCTAAATTTCATGAGCACTAATGATTATTTTCTGCCCAGACATGATCCAAACTATAAGCAACTGGATTTGGAACGCGATCAAATGAAGTATCAGCAACAGCAACTAATTCAAAAGGAGTCACAACAACAACAACAACAATTACAACAACAACAACAAAAACAACAATTTCAACAATCACAACGTCAGCTGACAGATACCAGTGTATCTTCTACTTACAACAAACCATTGAGGGTTGCCGATCTCTTCTATCAACAAGATCCTGCTCCCTCCAATTCCAATTCCAACACCAACTCCAACTCGGCTGTCGTTCGAGGCAGTTATCAGGCGGGTCAGAACGCCTTTGTTGTCAAATCGGATGGCAACAAATCGGTGAAGCACATTTTGTCCTCAAAGCCACCTCAATCGCAAACCCAATCTCCACCTTTATCTACTTACACAAAAACTTGGCACAATACACACAAAACTGAAACGCCAGAACCATTGCGATTCGAGTTTACTGAACATGATGCTATCAGGGGATCTGCGAGCTACACAAATGCACCGCACGGACAAAAGTTCTACTATGAGACACACCCATCGACACCTCACATATCCTCGGTCAGTGTGTCGCCTCTTTCTGAGAATCCGAAGCCGGTTCAGGAAGTCACAGTCAACGCAAAGGATAATATTGAATATGTTAATAAGGTGAGATTACTTTCCACTGTAAATAATATTTTTTTTTAAGCTGAAAAAATCCTTCACTTTTAGTAACTATTTTTGATTTACTCACAAAGTAATAATTTGTTTGATTTATACTTTACAACGTAACCAAAAAAATTATTTTTTTAAACAAAGAAAAAACTCATAAAATAATAATTTCCCAAAATTTACATTTTTGGTCAATTTATTCTATTTTTGAATTTTAGAAAAATAATTCTTATTATTATCACAGTCTCTGCTTTCGAAAATCTATTTTTTCTACTACTCGTTCAAATTTGATACCACACAGTGTTATTCATTGTTGTTTGGATCTTAACATTTACTTATGGTCTTGTTCAAACAATCTCTAGATAAAAATCAGTTCAAAAGCCATCTTTCGATATCTGTATCAATTTAAATGTTAATAAGGTCGATAACAATATGTATAAAATTTTCTAATACACAAAGCATCTTCAATGTCTAAAGAGTTCACCAACTTTCCACTCTTAACAAATGCCAAAACCGCTTAATTATGTGAGTCAACCACTAAATTGTTTGTTTTCTTCTTTATTTATTTGCCTGAGTACGAATAAGTATTTGATGAGAAGTGCGTTGAATTTAAGATCTGTATCAGTTGTAATTAAGATAAAAGCTGTATAAATTTAATGTTATTTAAATTTCGTCTGCTCTCATTTTTCCTCACTTTCACCACTTTTCCAGTCTTAAATTTTTAATAAGATTGAACTTTAATTACAATACTTGCCTATAAACATTTTTGAATTTATTTCAGAATGCCCAAGAGCAGCCTATTTTAGAGCCTGCAATTGTTTCGGCCAATCCAACAGAAGCCGTAAAAGACAACGAAGCAGTTTGTGAAAAAATTTGTTCAAATGTCTATGATGAAAATGATGAAATTGTCTGTGGCTCTGATGGATATATGTACACTGGAGAATCGCAACTTGAGTGTTATTCCTCTTGCTTAAATATTGGTTAGTCATTTTTATCTTCTTATTATTATTATTCAACTTTATTTAACTAAAATATTTATTTTTTCAAATATTTTACAGAGGTTTCCATAAAGAGTAAAGGGTCATGTGCTTAAGTATAAGTTTTATGCTAAATATATTTATTTGTTTAGTTGTAATATTTAAATTTAAGTGTATTTATTATTGAATTAAAAAAATAAAGCATGTAATTTGAATTTTGTCTTCTTTAAAGTTATGTCGTTTAATAAGTTAGGATAATTTTTGTTCAGCATCTTGAAATATTGGACAGGACAATTTTTTCGACTGTTACCATATGGTAACGCTGGGAATAACAGGGTACAGGCTTATTTAATAATACAAAATACGAATATTTGCGAAAAGTCTAATAAAAACAGCTTTACCCAAAGGGGGGCTCCTTCTTGAAATATATACCAAAATTGGTTAAAATCGGTCATAGGAACAATCGGGATCAAATTCACCTTTAGTATGGTAAGCTTTTTTGTTTTCTAAAATATCTCAACCAAACTCACAGAATATGCATTTAAGTTGGTTTTATACATCCTGACCAAATTTTTCAAATCGGCTTACTATATCATATAACTGATATAGGAACAATCATTTTTTATGAACAAAACATTACCGAAGCGCTATTAAAATGTATGGAAAAAACCTGTACGCTGTACTTCCCAGCGTTACCATATGGTAAATCGAAAATAAAAAGCGTTAATTTACCGAGAAAGAGGATTTTTTTCCCGAACTTCTTTTTATAATTAAAAAGAGCACTCTTTTTTCCTTTCCAATGATGTATGAATTGCATATAGTTCAGTACTAAAATAAGTTAAACGTATTAAATTTACTTGCTCCGAATTGCCAAATGCCGTTTTTTTGCACTGCAGAATATATTAAGCAACTTAATGCGCATTTTTCGATTAGCTAGCTTCAAGAGATTGTTTCAATGAACTTTTTATCAGTTAGAGACAACAATTTACTCCTAGAATTTCATATTAAAGTTAGTCTAACGTTCATATGTTGTCTATAAATTAAGTTTTAGTAAATGCCTATTGCTTGTTACCATATGGTAACGCTGGGAATATTCGGGTTAATAATGTCTTTTATCTGATTCAAAAATATTAATATAAATAGCTTATTTTATTCATTTACTTCGTGTGAATTATATTTTAACTTTTTTAGTTTATTTCCAGAATTTAAGTGGTCTCTTAATTACCTTAATTACCTCTTAAAATTAATGATCTAATTCATGTGTAAAATGTTTAAACACGTAATTTGAAAATGTTACATCAACAAAATTTCACAAGATGTGCGTTTTTGATCCATTATAGGTTTTTGGATGCTGTTGAAATTTTCTGAGAATTGCCCATATATCCTTTAATCTATATTATAAGAAACGAGTATATAAGAATATCGAATTCTAGTAATTCATGAAAAACTAAAAATTTCCAGCTTAATAACACTAGACAACAAAATCGAACTTTTTGGTTATTATACGAACCAAAACCACTTTTTTTTTATACAACTATCTAAACTTTTCTATGGTGGACCTTTATTTTTAATTATTATTAGAGAAAATGCAAAAAATATTTTAAAACAGGATCTAAAAATTACGTTGTTCTTTTTCTAATAAACAAGGCTGCCACACGATTTAATTAATGTGGCTCCAACTCTTGTCTGTTCTGCGAAACATAGATACGACAACTGAAATATATAAAGTGGGAATTTTTGTTGGAATTGTGTCGAGTTTTGGATTTTTGACTTAGAGCTGAGTTATACAACTTCAACTTCCGAATGAAAAATCATTACAATACAAAAACTTTACTTATTAATAATTGTTGAATAATAAACAAAAAGTTAATTCATATTTAAATTTCGCGCCGTGTCATTCATCGATCCGGACCATGCTTTGATCGAATCGTTCACAACAAGTTCCATTGAACTATTCAGCAAAGTGAACTAGGGCTTTTGGTAAGATATTGATATATCGATAAGTTTTTTTGTGATAATCGATTTACGCAAACAAAGCAATTCGCGTACACCAATAATTTTGGTAGTATTTATTATAATTTCGGTAGAAAAACGTCGCAAACGTCCCCGAAGCACTCTATATATAATCAAGATTCGTTTGCCTGTTGCGTGTGTGTGGAATTTCTTTTGTATGTTGGAGCAATCGCAGCAAAAGAAAATCTCTACACCAAGACAACGCAGCGCCCTGCGACCTCGAGACGCAGCCAGTGCAATACATTGAAATGCAAAACTACGGCGTTGGAGTTGCTGCTTCTTCTGCTGCAGCTCCAGCCGTGAAACGCCGTACGGACAGCTATGAGGCTGCACAAAATCATCCACATACTCCCAGCAGCGGCGAGAACTCCCGCTGCGAAAGTGATGAAGAGTATGTGAACACCAGGATTTTGAGAAGACGCATGGAACTGCTGCAATCGACGCCTGTTGTGGCAGTGGCTGCATCCACAACAACAACCGGACAAGGTCATGTAGAGCAACCACAGTTTCCAGGGCCCACATCCTCAGCAGCATCCTACAACGAGGAGAGGATGCGCCGCAAGCTTCAGTTCTTCTTCATGAATCCGATAGAAAAGTGGCAGGCTCGACGCAAGTTTCCCTATAAATTTGTGGTGCAGGTAAAGCTCACTTATAGTATGTATATACATGTGTACAAGCTGTTCATCTGTTGAGCTTTTAATTGCCCGCACTGTCACTGTCACGTGATTGGTTTTTGATTCTCAAACAAGGGGCCGAGTGTAGGATTGTCTCTGGCTTGATTGTGTGACACATCTTTCGAACAATGGGCTGAATATTATTTTGTTTGTGTTTTCTCCATTCTAATCAATGTGCTTGGACTTGAATATTTGCTCAATGCTTAGCATGTTATTCCCAGGCGCTGGAAGCATTCGCTGTGGTAAACATAGTATACATAGTATACTGGGAAATCTACAGAACCCACGCCCACATACTTTTCGTTTAAACAAGGGCAACAATTACACTGTTCTCTTATCTATCGCCTATAACTATATAAACTACGTAATTCACTTACCATAAAGTACACTTGTAAGCTTTAAGGCTGGTGCACACAATACTTTCAAGAAAATATTTAACAGCTTGATAAATTTGAGTGCATAGTTTCAAAGGGGATTTTTTGTGGGCATGATTAATAGTTAGCACAAGCTCAAAGATAAAATCAATAGGTTCTAAATAGATAAGACAGCATGACGTAAGACAAAATACGCCGAATATTCGGCGTATTTATAGGCTTTCTTAAATAGAATATGCTTCAGCGATGGTATGACAAAAAATGGGCGGTAATTTTGAAAGTTTTGATTTGTGACAATGTCTATCCGTCAGTATGAGCACCCAGATCTCAGATACTATCGGGCGTTGATTGATCGTTTAATATACATAGCAGATAATTGATATAGAGTTATGCTTAGATTAATGCAGGTCCAACGTAGGAAATGGCTTGAATCCTGAAGGTCAACCGCAGCTAAAATCTAAAAATTTATCAAAAACTCACATCTTGTGTTATTTTCATTCAGAAACATTTTCAAGAAGATTTAAACAACTAACACGTGAATTACTATAATTCACTAGGATAAACAGACCGACAGCATCTTTGAATAAATGCTACTTTTATCTATATCTATGCTCATTTCACTAGATTCAGCCAATGTCGACTTCCATTTCGTGTACGCTCGCGATGATTCGATAATTCGGTTTTGCACTAAACAGAGAGCTACTAAAATGCATTCGAATCACAAGAAAAAAAAATTGGAAACGGGGCAGTTACTGCCGTAACTTAAAATAGCGTTTCGAGAAAAACACGTTACAAACTAGAAAGAAGAATTCTTTCGCCTCTCAAATGAGATGTAGCAGGGGTGATCCAGAAATCAAACGAACCGAAAACCAATCCAAAGTTTATGGGATTTTTGTTGGTTTCGGTTGGTTTACATTTCTGGAACACCCCTGTAAAATACTATCCAAAAAAGCCTCTTTACTAGAAAAATAGTCTAGTGACGAAATTCTTTCCATGCCCCAATATTTTGTGACGAACAATATTCAGTTTAATATATAAATTGATAACAAAAATATATAAATAAAAAAAAAAGGATTGAAAAGCTCTCAAAGATACCTTTCCACTTACTCCCCTTTATCTCTCGAAACAGGTGAATTAGCTAGTCAGAGCTAGACCTTTCGATCGGTAATATAGTCGCCTTTCGCACCCTTCGTGCTGCTCAAAATGGTTTTTTGAGTTATGACAGTCTTAAAGAAAATAAGCGATATGTTTTGTAGCAGTTAGAATCCAGGAAGTGCTATCTTTTTATTTTACATAATTTTTTATAATATTACTTTAAGTAAATTTTCTTGATTATTATTGTATTTATAATACTGGTCATCATTTAACGGTTGAGCAGCTCAAATGTAACGATCTTACTTGATGTATCTGTTATCTGTCACAATTTACTGCATTTACATATTTATAATCTGCAAAGTTGTTTATTTAAATTTGTACGTTATTTTATTTGCTTCAGATTGTAAAGATTATTCTGGTGACGATGCAGCTGTGCCTATTTGCCCATTCGCGCTACAACCACATCAACTACACGTGGGATAATCGTATTGCATTCTCGCATCTGTTCCTTAAAGGATGGGACTCGTCACGAGAAGTTGAGAGCTACCCGCCAGCTGTGGGACCATTTGCATTGTATGAGAAGTCCGAATTCTTTAGCACTGTGCAGTATGCTGTTTGGGGATATGGCAATATGAGTAAATCCATTGGACCTTACTATTATCCCACATCGAACAATACTATGCCCCCATTGACACTCTGCATGTGGAACTACCGTGAGGGTACCATTTTTGGATTTAATGAGTCCTACATCTTTGATCCACACATCGAGAAGCTGTGTGAAAAACTGCCAAAAAATGTATCTAGCATTGGAGTGGAGGAATATTTAGAGCAACGCGGAGTGGAAGTAAATTTTGCCTCCCTGGTTACTGCCGAGTTGACGTTCAAAATTAAGACCGTCAATTTTAAGGCCAGTGGAGGAGCCCTTTCTGCACCCGATTGCTTTAAATTCGACATATCCATTTTGTTTAATAATCGGGATCACGATGGACAGATGCTTTTATCGCTTGATGCGGAGTCTACGAGATTAAAGTGCAAGGGAGATACGGATTTCATTTCAGAAGCTCGCTTTGATGCAATACTTAGAAGTATTTTAAATATCTTTGTACTTTTAACCTGCGCCTTGTCCTTTGCACTCTGTACTCGGGCTCTTTGGAGAGCCTATTTACTGAGGTGCACCACAGTCAACTTCTTCCGTTCACATTTTGGCAAGGATCTAAGCTTTGATGGACGTCTGGAGTTTGTTAACTTTTGGTTCGTAAAATCTTAAGACTCTCATTCTTTATCTGAGTACTATAGTAAGTTTGTTCTTTCTGCAGGTATATTATGATCATCTTTAATGATGTTCTGCTGATTATTGGCTCGGCACTGAAAGAACAAATTGAAGGACGTTACATGGTGGTCGATCAGTGGGATACCTGTTCATTATTTTTAGGCATTGGCAATATGCTAGTCTGGTTTGGTGTGTTGCGATATTTGGGCTTCTTCAAGACCTACAATGTTGTAATACTCACGTTAAAGAAGGCGGCACCGAAAATTCTACGTTTTCTAATTGCCGCCCTATTAATCTATGCGGGCTTCGTATTTTGTGGCTGGCTAATACTTGGACCTTATCACATGAAGTTCCGATCGCTGGCCACCACCTCAGAGTGCCTTTTTTCGCTTATCAATGGCGATGACATGTTTGCAACCTTTGCGACGCTCTCCTACAAAGCAACTTGGCTATGGTGGTTCTGTCAGATTTATTTGTACTCTTTCATATCTTTGTATATCTATGTGGTGCTTTCTCTGTTTATTGCTGTTATAATGGATGCGTATGATACGATTAAAAAGTATTATAAGGATGGCTTTCCCATCTCCGATCTCAAGGCCTTTGTAGGCACACGAACCGCCGAGGACATTAGCTCCGGTGTATTCATGAACGATCTGGATGATTTTGAACAAGCCAGTTTTCTGGATGTTATGAAAAGCTTTTGCTGCTGCGGCTGTTGTAAACGCCGATCGGAACCTGCCCAAGGAAACAGCGGCTATACAAGCCTATCGAGTATTATGAAGTAATAATAACTGATGCGCCATAGAATTTGTTTTTAATGCCTTGTTAGCTTAGTTTAAATTGTTGTTAGCTTGTTGTATATTGATTTTACGTTTTTTTTTGCCAAAGTTTAGTGGTCAATAACTTGAATTGAGGACCCCAATGTACGTACAAATAGAACTGTCGAAAATCTACTGCCAGCTCCTAAGTGAGTTCATTTTTGCAATTTACCAATGAGATGACGCGAGGCTGGCAAGGATAACTCATGATGAAATTATATTTTCACCATGGTTAAGCTGAGTTCAAAGCTAGATTTTCAATCAAAATACAAAATATTACATAAATCCAAAAATAAAAACAAATCCAAATATATATATGTATATATATATATATATATATATATATAACTAAGTGTGATCACGTAAAAGAAAAAATAATTGAAATTGTAGCAAGGAAATATTTTTGGTATACAAATGGAATGCATTAAGATCTTCCATGTCAATAATTTATCCAAACGAGTTTACTTACAAATAAGAAAGTCACTAAATTAACCAACTTATTATAATGTTGTATTGGTAATTTCATATGTTTAATCTATTTATGTTTACAATAAAACGTTTGTAAGATACAAACAAACAATCAATCCAGTTTATTTTTACATTTGCCGGGCTTACATACTCTCTTTGTAATATTTGTTTAACCTCAGATTTTTAGGCATATGTATTGTAATCTTAGGGTATAGCAAGGATTGAACTACTATATCTCAAGAAAGATATTCTTATCGCTTTTAAATTTTTTTTTTGTACCAAGTGCTTATTAGATTTCTTAAGAAAACTACATGTATAGTTTTGTAAATTTATAAGACTTAGAAAATTAATTATTTTTAATTGGTGGAGCTAACAAAACGATGAATAAGACCGACTTTAATACACATTTTGTCAGATTGGTTTCCAACCAAAAAGCACAAAAAAAAAAATAGTTTTTTTTGACAGCAGGGCAACATTATGTTATAGTGAACCGATTTAAGTAAAAATTTGGTCAGATTGTATAGGACCAACATAAATGAATATTCTGTCAAATTTTTTGAGATATCTCAAAGACAAAGATGACTTACGTATTTGATCGGTCCTATTGATCGGACGGACATAGAAGAATTTAAATACTTTGGGGGGTCTGTCATGACTCCGTCTGCTGTTACATACATTCTGCCAAAAACATTAAAGTCTTTTTCAATTTTCAATGACTACAGGGTATAAAAACTGATATTAAATTGTGTTCATGCTTGATGTTTAAAGAATCCCGTCGATTTGTTATATATTATAAAAAAAAGATGAAGTTAAAATTCTAAAGGTAAGGTCAGACAGGCAAAATATTTGTGTGAAAATGACTAAAATTTTGGCCAAATGCTGTCACAAACGTCTGACCGCCTAAATTTTTCAACACAAAATTTAGGAAAAAATGTGCTTGCAAACATTTTCAAGCTAAAATTGTGTATTGTATTTGCTCTTGCCTGAACACAGTTTGAACACACGTTTGAAAAATACAAATCGTTTGTATACGTTTGTACTTACAAAAAAAATGCTAGTACAAACTGTGCAAACGATTTACATTTTGAAAATAGAAAATGGTGCTGAGGACTATGAATAGACTTGAATATAATTTCTAACTATTAAAAATACAAGTTGGAGCATAATTAATTACCAATTTCTTGTGAATATAAGATATTTCATTAAAATAAATAAATATTTTATCTTATCCTGATCCTACTATAAATAGACAAAATGGGATATATTGGTCGTACAGATATGGTAGATCACATAAAGTATATATATTCTTGATCAGTATCAACAGCCCTGACTGTGTGTTTTTTGCGTTAATCTAATAAACTGTGATATGTGATATGCAGGTCAAGTTATGTTTATATTTTGATCGGACCACTACATCGTATAGCTGAAATTGGAACGATCTGTCGAAAATAAAGTTTTAGTACGAATAACTATTTTTTTCTATGAAGTATCATAAAGAATCTGAAATAAGTTGCATCTATTTGGGTATTTTGCATTCTGACCAAGTTGGTTTAAGTCCGATTAATATCTTATAGCAATCATTGAAACAAATAGTCGAAACTTTAATAAAGCTCTATGCAAGGGCATGAAATCTTCCGCATCTAAGTGCCTGGGCTGAGGTTGAGTACACTCTCGACTCGAGCCGCATCTAACCACGAGCGGATAATGTTTTTCAAGCCATTCCTGGCATTGAACAGTATTTTTTTTCATTAAAAAACAATCATAAATCAGCACACGGAATTGCTTTGAATTCATTTTTTTTAAACTCAAAAGTAGCGTCACTAAAAGCACTGTAACTTGTAAACAAATGGTCGGATTAACATATGATTTTGACAGTAAGCCTAAAAAGGTTGCCACTTTCGAAAAAAAATATTGATTTATGGTTACTTATAACCACTAATTATTGTTTTCGGATAATGTTTATTGAATTATTAAGAAAGCTTTTTGTTACAAATATTGTGCGCGTCGCTGTTAGAAGATTGATTCAAACGGGGCCATTTCAGTTATCGATAATTGCTGGCGCTGCTAATATGTTCTGGTGTTAGCTTTTATATTATGTCGATAGAGGCCGCCACTGGGTCGCCACAGTACTCCCCCTCCAGTGAAGGACTCACGAATTTGAAAATCGGACGCGAAAACGTTTTTCGTACGTCCGGGAGGTACTGGGTTGTTCCTGCTGCGCCTTTAAGCCGTGGTCATCCTTAATAAAAAAAGCGGGCTTTAGACGGTCGACTGACACTGCGGTTTCCTTGTCGTTCACCTTTAACAAGTACACTCTGTCAGTTTGACGTTGAATAACTTCATATGGACCCGAATACGGTGGTTCAAGCGGCTGCTTGACGGCATCGGTTCGAATAAATACATGCGAACACTGCTCGATTCCTTTGATTAAGAACATCTTCTCCTTAATGTGATGCGATGTTTGCGTTGGTCGTACTTGTCGCATATGCTCTCGAAACTTTGACAGGAATGTAACAGGGTTCGTGTTTGAGTCCAGATCCTCGAAAAATTCATTTGGCAAGCGAAGCGGTGCTCCATACAACATCTCTGCAGTGGACGCTTGCAGATCTTGTTTGAAACAAGTACGAAGTCCCAGTAATACTGTTGGTAATAATTGTAGCCACGAAGGACCGGCGTTGCACATGAGAGCTGATTTGAACGATCTGTGCCACCTTTCAATCATGCCGTTGGACTGAGGGTGATACGCCGTCGTGTGTATGCGCTTGCTACCAACGAGTTGAGCCAGCTCCTTGAAAATAGCGGACTCAAACTGTGTGCCTTGGTCGGTAGTAATCGTCTTTGGAGTTCCAAATCGTGCTATCCAAGTGGACCAAAACGCAGTTGCTACCGTCTCTGCTGTTATGTCTTTCAGTGGTACGGCTTCAGGCCAGCGGGAAAAACGGTCGATCATTGTTAAGCAGTAACGATAACCTTGGTCTAGCGGCATTATCACGATGTCTAGGTGTACGTGATCGAATCTTCCACCTGGGACATTGATCTTGTCCGGCAAGAGGTGGTTATGCTTATGTATTTTCGATCGTTGACATGCCATACAGTTCCTGCACCAACTTATAACTTGCCGATTCATCGATGGCCATACGTATTTTTGACGAATCTGTTGCAGCGTGGATCTCCCACTCGGATGAGACAGATTGTGAACAAAGGCGAATACTTGTTGTCGAAGCGTCTCTGGTACGTATGGTCGAACATACCCAGTCGATATATCGCAGTAGATTGATATATCTTCATCGTAGCGTACTCGTTGAAGTTTTAGGGATGTACTGTTATGCAGTAATTGTTCCAGTTCTGGATCAGCCTCCTGTGCCTGTTTGAACTGCGCCAAATCTACTGCTGTCGGTGAAGTGATTGTACAAAGTCGAGAAAATGCATCCGCGACAGAGTTGTCTGTGCCTTTTATGTGTACAATCAGCGTGGTATATTGCGAGATGAATCCTAGTTGTCGAAGTTGTCGCGGAGACATCTTTTCGGGGCGTTGCTGAAATGCGTATAATAACGGCTTGTGATCGGTCTTGATGATGAAGGAGCGAGCTTCGAGCATGTGCTTGAAGTACTTTACAGCTTCGAAAATGGCTAGAAGTTCTCGGTCGTAGGTGCTGTAATTCTTCTCTGTGTTGCTGAGCTTCTTGGAGAAGAATCCCAGTGGCTTCCAATCGTCGTCTGATTGTTGCTCTAGAACAGCTCCGATGGCAACATCAGATGCGTCGCACACTAGGGCAAGATTTGCATTTGAAGTCGGAAATGCAAGAAGCGCTGCGTCGGCCACACTTTGCTTGCAAGCTTCGAAGGCTGTGGAAAGTTCCGGTGTCCAATCAATTTTGCGATGATCGTTCTTTTTGACATCTCGTAAGAGTTCCGATAGGGGAGCCTGCAAGTGCGATGTGTGTGGTAAGCATCTTCGATAATAGTTTATGACGCCAAGAAAACGTCCGAGCTGATTGATGGTTTCTGGACGTGTGTAATTTACGATAGCCTCAATACGATCCGTGGGTGGCTTAATTCCATGCTGGTTGATAACATAGCTAAGGAAACGAACTTCTGATTTAGCTATGTCACATTTACTGAGGTTGACGCATAAGCCGTGCTTACGCAGAATTTGTAGAACTGTGCGAAGGTGTTCTTGATGTTCAGCCAGGGAATTTGACATAACCAGTATGTCGTCAATGTAGCAGAACACAAAATCGATTCCACGGAAAATATTGTCCATAAATCGTTGAAACGTTTGTGTTGCATTTTTTAATCCAAAAGGCATGTACATGAACTCGAAGAGACCAAATGGAGTGCATACAGCAGTTTTTTGGACGTCGTTTTCGGCCATCGGTATTTGGTAATATGCCTTTACCAGGTCAAGCGTTGTGAATACGGTTTTATCGTGCAAGTTCTCGGTGAAGTCGTGGATATGGGCGATGGGATATCGATCCGGTGTCGTGGCAGCATTTAGTTTGCGGTAATCGCCGCAAGCTCGCCAACCGCCATCCTTTTTGGACACCATATGCAGAGGGCTGGACCATGGGCTGTTCGAAGACCGACATATACCTTGTTCAATTAAAAAATTGAATTCCTTCTTAGCGACATCTAGTTTTTCACCCGCGAGTCGACGGGGACGATCCGACACTGGACAGCCGTTAGTCTCAATATAGTGACAAACGTCGTGCTGATGTGTAGTTTTTAAGGACGGATTTGTGACATCGACGAATTCTTGAAACAGGTCTTGTAGGTTGAGCATAGATTGGACCGTTGAAACAGATGGTTGTTTTACGTCTGTCAAACATGCGGGTGTCGAAAGTCCTGTCAGAGAATCAATTAAGCGCTTATTTGTGAGATCAATTAGCAAGTCATATTTAGCTAAGAAATCTGCGCCAATGATTGCCGTTTGTACGTCTGCGATGATGAAGGGCCATGTAAAGTTACGACGGAGTCCCAAGTTCAACTTTTCTATTTGAGTTCCGTATGTGAAAATCGGCGTGTGATTCGCTGCGTATAAGAGAAGATCGCCTTGTTTGGTCTTATGTTTTACCAACGCTCGTGGTATTACAGAGACCACCGATCCGGAATCGATGAGATATTTGGTGCGGGATGATTGGTCACTAATATGTAGTCGGCGTTCGGTTATGTAAATGGAGTTGTCGCTGGTTGAGGTGTTGCTGTCGCCGGCCAGCACCGTAGACGACAGCTGATTTAGTTTAAAGCTGGTTGATGAAGTGAGCATGGCAAGCGACATTTTCGTGCATTATCGCCAAACTTCTGGTGGTAAAAACAGAGTGTTGTCTGTTGCGTGTCGGCTTGACGATCGGCGTTTCCTGAACTAGAATTCTGCTGATCCCGTGCAGGACTGCGTGACTGATTGCGGCCTCGGTTACGAGACTGATCACGAGACTGATTGGACTGTAGGCGCTTGATGTCTTTTGCATGTTCTCAAACTTTGAGTCAGAAAGCGCAAAGAGTCTGAAATCTCTTTCAGATTGCCAGAGCCGCCAACAGCGTTTACTGTAGCTCCGCAAGTGGAGGGCACTGTAGCGAGGACGAAATTGCGTAAGTAGTGCTTGTGCCGACAGCTTCGAGCATCTTGTCAGCGAGCTTGGCCAGCTTACATATGTCATTCTCATCCCACACTGAAAGTAGCGGCCGAATCGTCTGAGGCATTTCTGCTAAAAACAGACTGCGTATTACGCTTTCACTGCCAGGATCCGGAGCGAGGCGGCGCATATGAGCCAGAATCTCGGATGGTTTTAGGCCAGAGGTTCCTCCACCTTGCAGAAGACGTCGCAACTTAGACTCTGGAGATTCGGCGAATCTCTGCAGTAGACGTGCCTTCAATGTATCGTATTTGTCCGTATCAGGTGGACGTACAATCAAATCTTCTATCGACGATACCACATCCTCTTCGAGATGCACTGCAACGAAGTCAAATCTGTCAGTGTCATCGCTAACGCTGTGCAAGCGAAACGCGCGCTCCACTTGTGCAAACCATATCTCAGGGCTGTTGCGTGTAAATTTAGGCAGATGAATTTTGGCACGTTGCGGCGGTTCGTGGGGCGCATTTTGCACAGGAATGTTTGTGCGGAGATCCTCTAGCTGTAGCTGCAAATCTTGAAGCTGCTGGGCCAATGCGTCCGGATTAGCCATATTTGCAATTTGATTTTGATTTTCTTCTTCGCAGAAACTTAGTCGCCTTCCTTTTAATGCGCGTAAGTTGTAACGCGGTGCGTGCATACAAAATGGCGGGTGTTTCACCACCTGATGAAATCGACCGCAAGACTTCTTTGGCAAAATGTATTTTTTATGCTGCACTGATGTAGATTGTCGCAGATCACGTCGGGGTCACCACTATGGTTACTTATAACCACTAATTATTGTTTTCGGATAATGTTTATTGAATTATTAAGAAAGCTTTTTGTTACAAATATTGTGCGCGTCGCTGTTAGAAGATTGATTCAAACGGGGCCATTTCAGTTATCGATAATTGCTGGCGCTGCTAATATGTTCTGGTGTTAGCTTTTATATTATGTCGATAGAGGCCGCCACTGGGCCGCCACAGATTTAGTACTAGTGCCGCCATCTATGTGTCATTCACACACATTATTGCATTTTGTATTAGTTTGGTTAAGATTTCTCATAAACTTGATTTTCGCCAGATTGGTCCTATGACAGCTATATTATATAGTGGTCCGAAAAGAAACAAGTTCTGTCAGGGTGTATAAAAATATGGTTAAAATATCTTATAAAACAAAAAAGTTATTCATACTAAAACCTAAATTTGATCCGATCGGTCCTATGACAGCTATATGATATAGTGGTCTGTTATAAACCAACTTTGGCCAGGATATATAAAACCAAGTTAAATGCATATGGTATCAGTTTGGTTGAGATATCTCATAAAACTAAAAAGTTTTTCATGATTTTCGTGATTTTCGACCGATAGAAAAATGTGTATTTTCAGTAAACAGGTAATATCTTCCAAACCCCTCAGCCAAAATTTGTGTGTCATATGAAGCCGTGAGATCCGTTTTGTCAGAAATCGCCAAAATGTAAGCCAAAAAACCTTATTTCACCTGTAAAATGTTACCTGAGTACTTTAGAAAGAAAGTTTAAAGGTAAGCCTAAAAGCCCTCAACTTTAGCGGGACTTAGTTGAAAAAGTAGTAGAGCAAACCGTTCTAGATTTTTGAAAGGGAATAAATTCCTATCATACGATCCAAGCTTTTTAGCGCTTTGATGCAAACAAACAAACAAGCAAACTGGCATTTCATCTCATTTTGAGAAGTCCACTAAAAATTTAAACATTAATTATCTTTTAAACTAGTTGTCGGATTTGGGTGATTGAGGTATCAATCGATGCGTATTTTTGATAAGAGTCTAAATTTTTTACCAAAAGGCCCCAATAGCCCCATTAGCTGCAATCATTTAAATGTTGCCCCTCCCACTTACACCCCCTTATCTCATGACCCAGGTGAGTTAGAAAAAGTTTTGGCATGCCATTTTGTAAGTTAGGACTAAACCTTTCGATCGGTATATAACTCGATCTGACCAGACAGTCGTAGCAAATTTTCCAACTTAGCTGTATATATTGTTAGTTTCGCACCCTTCGGGCTGTTTTCGTCACTAACGCGAACTGCCGTCCGCAGTGATATATTTGGAAATCAATAATACTCAAATATTCATCACCCAAATACCTGTGGGTTCCACTCATCACTCATGTAGATGCATCATTGTACAAAATGCTATCTTAGCTTATTATAAAATGTGAGGCATTACATCATTTTACAATATTGACTTGAAGTGGCTAAATTCTACAGGACGACTTAAAGCTAATCAACGGTTTGTAGTCGTTTATTCAGCAAAGACTTCATAAAAAACATTAATTTTGCACTGAAATCGACCTTCTATTGTTCAGGCTTGCTAATAAATGTTAGGTCCAACCATTACTGCCTTAAATAGCCCATTTACCATCCCATTAGCCGACTATTGATTCCCCACCCCAGCGCAATAGATAAATATCGATCTTTTATGTTGTTAGATTTTATTTTAAATGGTTTACTTTTGTCAATTACAAATGTATTTAATATTATTGGTTTCTGTTGGTTTTTTTTGTTCGCTATTTTGCCGTTTGGTATATTTTGTTGTTGCTCCTGTTGTTGAGGATAATGTTGCTGTTGCTTTCGAATTTAGTGCCATTTGAGATGCGCACGTTTCGACTTATTTATTTCTATTTAAAAAATGTAATTTCGTTTGTAAATAAAATAATATCTGCATTATTTGTATTGTTAAAGTATTTAATGCCTTTCATTGCGTTTCTTTAAATATATATAAATATGCATTGTGTATATAATTTGTTTGTTTTTCTTTTCATTTTTTATTTATCTTTTTTTAATTTTATTTATGTTTTTAAATTACATTTCACAAAATACAATTCACAACTACACTTGACGTCAAGTTTCTGGATTATTTAACTTCAACCAATTAATCAATCACCCAGCCATTTCGAAGCTATTTGCTTCAAACCCATATCCATTATGAAATACCATTATTATTATTAGATATCATTTAATTTTAGTTTTCATTTTTCGTTGAAAAAATTAAAAAATCGTATACATTCGCAAATTGCAATCAATTTTTTCATCAATTAAAGAACTAATTTTCAATCACAAAAAATCAACATAAAAATGTTCAATAAAATTCATTATTTTTTTAACTTTTTTTTTCTCATTTGGTTTCAATTTTTACATTTTTCATTTGACTGGTTGTCATTTACGTATATTCGTTACACTTTTTAGCCTTTAATAAGTATATTTATTATATAATTATTTATTTCATTTGAAAAAAGCGTTCTCTATTTACGCCAAAAACTAAAATGTAAAATGCCAAAATGTGAGAAATGCTTTTCAGATTCCTCACAAATTCCTTGCAAACTAAATGCTACTGGCTATCAATATTCTAAATGTTTGTTTTGTTTATTTTTTACTAAGCTTATTAACAACACCGAATAGTACGCGTATCTTGTCACTTTAAATTTTTTGTTGTTTTACTTTTCATTTCATAATAAGTATGCATTGTACGTCATGTAGAGAAATTTGCTAATTAATGTTTACTTTTTGGTTTTCGTTTGTTCTTTTGTTCGCTTAACTTGGAGAGCTTCGTTTTTATGATACGTATAAGTGTTGTGGGTTCTCTTGTAAATGCTAAAAATATTTATCAATTGAAAAATATTAATAAATCAAAAATGAATAAGTAAAGCAAGCAAGCAAACATCCTCGTTAAAAGTTGAAACAAGCTGAAATAAAAACAAAATTAAATTACGTTTAAAAACTCAAAAGAATTGGAAAAGAAGAACTCATAAGTCTGTTAAATATTTTTAAAAATAATTTTTATTAAATTTTTTGGATATTTTTTTTTAGTTTTGCTTTTGTTTATAGAAATAGTTATAGTTGCTAAAACATTACACACATAGTTGCTACATTGTATTATGTAATTTATTATATAATTCTTATGTTTTGTTTCGTATGTGAAATGGGTTTCAAAATGCCAACAGTTAAATTGTCGCTTTTCATTACATAATTTATTTATATGTATTAATATATATATATTTATTCAAAAATTAAATAAAAATACAATAGTTCTTAATGTTTGAAAGATATTTTTTGAATTGGGTTTCGTTTACAACTAACGTTACATTTATTTAATACTATTATATAAATTTTTACTTTATACAATTATCCTTTGCTTTTTAAATGCAAAAATGCCCTGCGTTTGGCTGCAGCTGAAGTTGGCCATTTTTTCATACACCTTCTGTTTTTATTTCTGTGTTTTTGTATTTTTTTTTGAATTTTGGGAAATTTTTGTAAAAATTAAATTCAGTTTTTGAGCTTAAATGCAGCGCTGCCTGTGACGCTAAAATGCAAATTACTTTTATGTCCTCATATTTCTATTTGTATAGTTTAGTTTTTAGTTTAGTTTAGGATGTTAAGTTAAAAAATCGTTTACAAACTAAGCGCAATTTGAAAATATGTACAAAAAATAGTGCTGGATAATGCCTTAAGTTAGATTAAATAATTTACAAATGGTTTTGCAACACTGTGCGCTCGATCTCTTTTGATTTTTGATACTGCGACAACCCTTACTAATCGCAAAAATGCATTTGGCTATCAATGCGAATTCGAAATGTGTGTGTGTTTTTCTCTATGTTTAAGGATAAGGTTTAGGTTTATGTTTATGTTTATGTTTAGGTTAAGGTTAATAGTTTAGGTTGTTTGATTAAAAGTTACTTGTAATTTCGAAATATGGCTCGTGGCTCTGACTTGGCAGTGTGGGCAGAGTTTTCGCTTAGCTCTCTTTGAATTTTCGTTCGATTTCTATCTGTAATGTAAGTATTTACTTATCGTTTTGTTTTCTCAGTCTATTTCGTTAAAGAAATTATTGGAAAGAACCAAAGAAAGTTGCTTAAATGGGGGACTGCAGAACAAACGCGCCAGTTTTCTTACATGTGGGCTCATCTTGCTGTTAAAGCGAGATAACTACTCTCAATCTCTTCTACCCTGTTGTGCTCTTTGCTCGCTTGCTCTCTTTGTCGATGTTGTTGTTGTGGTTGATACATATTCAAAGGTTTTTCCGACTAGAATTGTTATGCAATTAGTTAAAAATCTGTTTTACGCTTTCTTTAAACAAACTACAACTACAAATAATTAATATGGCGTTGCTTTTAAACCTCTGAGAAAGAGACAGGTAGACAGTTAAGAAGAGAGACAGAGACAAATACAGAGACAGAGACAGAGACGGAGACTATGATGTTAAAAGGGGAGACTGCTCTCTTACAGCTGACTGAAGCTACTCGTTGAGACCCAGTGCGCGTTGTCCGGGCGTACCATTAACTATATGGGACCGTAGTCGCTCAACGCCTGCCCCGGATGCTGAGAGCCCGGCCCGCCGGGCAGAGTTACCACCACGGATACAGCTCGCGAATCGATAACCGAACCAGGCGCTGTACTTTGTCCACCGCCGACAGCACCACCAACTCCACCAACTCCACCACCACCACCACCATTGACATTGCCGTAAACATTTCCGGGTGCGCCACCATTGGCGCCACCGCCTTGTAATAAGCTGCCAGGAGGAGCTCCCATGCCAGACATACCGCCACCGCCGACCGTACTATTGCTCATGCCCGCCGTGCTCATCAGTGTGCCGTGACCACCCAGCACGCTGCCGCCACCCATGGTTGATGCTCCTCCCGACTCTCCATGTCATACATGACTGGCCGCTGGCTGCTTCAGAACGTGGTGGTGCAAATGATGATGGCTGGTGGATGCCACAGAGGCACCACCTGCTTGCGTATAGGGAGTGGCCAACAGAGATCCCGCTGCCGATCCTACGGGCATGCCCATACCAGAGCCCGCATATGGATGGGGAATCGGTGGCCTTTGCTTGATCAGTGCCTGGTTAGCGCCTGTGCGATCTGGCGCTCCAAACAGGCGCCGCCAGAAACGTCGCCAGCTCTCTAAGGTCTTGCCCGACCAGATCCAGACACCCGAGGTGATGCCCACGGCCAAGGCCATGAAATACTTGAGCATGAGGACTGAGTAGAGGGGCTTCTTGCCTGGCCCCTTGACCTGGGCACAGGGGCAGGCTAGAGCCTTGATCCAGTCCTCAAAATAGGCGGCCTCATACAGATAACAGCCGATGACAATGGTCGCTGGCACTGTGTAGAGCACGGAGAAGATGCCGATACGTATCATGAGTTTCTCCAATTTGTCAGCTTTGACGCCGGCGCCGACGCCACCTTGTTGCTTGATCACCGAGCGGATTCTGAAGAGCGACACGAATCCGGCCATGAGGAAGGTGGTGCCAATGACAAGGTAAACGAATAGAGGCGCCAGCACAAATGTCTTCAGATGATCCGGATTGAGATTACCCACATAGCAAATGCCCAGAATGGGATCACCATCGACAGCGGAGAGCAGGAGAACCGCAACCGATTGGACTGTGGGTATTAACCAGGCCGCAAGATGGAAATACTGCGAGTGCTTGGTAATTGCCTCATTGCCCCACTTCAGTCCAGCGGCCAGAAACCAGGTGAAGCTGAGGATGACCCACCAAATGGAGGAGGCCATGCCAAAGAAGTAGGTGAGCAAAAAGACCAGTGTACAGGAGTGCGGACCCGTCGAGCTCTCACGCAGCAAACGTCCATCGCAGGCAATCTCCTCGTTCTGGAGGAAGTTGCGCGATAGATAACCGACGGCGACCATGAAATAGCAGGCGGATAGGAAGACAATGGGTCGCTCCGGGTACTTAAACCTTTCGGTGTCGATGATGAATGTGGTTAGGGTCATGAGAGTGCTGCAGAAGCATAGACCCGACCACAGGGCGATCCACAGGCCGGCGAAGTCCTTTTCGTCGTTTGTGAAGAACGGACCCTTGCATGGGATGGCGCAGTTTTGTACGCCGGCGATCCTTTGTACAGTCAGGTTCATGTACCAGTGATGATGAAGCATTGGCGACTGCTGCATTAGCTGCTCCTTCCCCAGGACGATTAGAGGCGAACGGCATGAGCAGGTGCACTCCCTTCCGTTTGCCTTTTCTCCTAGGGGATTTTGGCAGTTTTTTGAATTCTTTCCCTTGCACTTGTTCGCCGTGGATGAGGAGCCACCGGAGCCACTGGAGCCTCCCTGCTTTCGCTTGCCACCCGATCCCGAGCCAGAGCCGCTTCCTCCACTGCCGCCGCCGCCTCCTCCTCCTGTACCGCTGCCTGCCTCCGTGTACGAAGGCTGTTCCATGCAAAGATTGTCGGGATCACCGTGTACGGGCAAATGCTCACAGGCCATGCGTTCGGGCCACTCGAAGCTGTACTGCTGCATGATGGGAGCACATCCAGATCTGGCACGCTCACACACACTGCGACACACGGGCAGCGGCTTGTGATAGTCCTCCAGGCAGATGGGCGTGTACATGCTGCATAGGAAGAACTTCAAGTCGGGCGAGCACTTGATCTCTACCAGAGGCCAGAACTGATGCACCTCTAAGCCCGCCTCGTCCTGCGTTTCGTGATTCATTTCGTTGGGGAACGATGTCGTGTTGTAGCCAATGCCTCGGCACATGGGTATCGTAATCTCCTCACAGCGGGAATTGGGATCTTTGGGTATGGCGGGAACGCCATAGCCAGGCGCCGGACTCACCTCCATCATGTGAGATCCCATGCCCATGCCACCCATGTGACCTCCTCCATTGTCCGTCATGTGTTGTGGACTGTCCGCTTGAACGGAGCAATGGCTGGCAAATAAAAGAGTTGCCACCAGTCCGAGCAGCGTTGCCAGATGCATATTGTGTTTCATTTTGTGCGTAGCTGTTAGCTTTTTGTATGTGTGTTGAGCCCTGAAATCTCTCCTTTGTGTAGCTCACTCTCTCTCCTTCACTCGCTTCTCCCTCGTTTACGCTTGGAGAAAAGCGAAATGTTTCAAGGATTTTTTGTGCTCACACTTCAGCGTCAAATTGTCAACGCTTGACAATCGGCGTGGCCTAGCTGTAAAGACAAAACAAAAAATAGAGAAAGGATAATTATTATTTGAATGTCATAGAGAGTACTTAATAGGAATAGAGAAATATATCTTAGCCTAAGCACCAGTAAAATTCGACTGAATCTCAACATTTAAAAGTGTCCACCAAATGTTCTTGATGAGACATCGGGAAATGAATGTACATATTATACATATATGCATAGTTGGTAAATGTTGTTGATGAGGCGTCGACAAGTTGCAACTGCTCTTTCCTGTTTCACTGCCCTTCGACTCTTTTGTGCTTCATTTGTTTCAATTGGAGCGACACTTGGGCGACATCGACATGTCACATGTCTACCCTTCCGCCAATATTTGCTGACGCTGCAATTCAAACTGGGCAATGAACAGTGGGCATTGGGGACTGGGCAATGCGCAATGGGCAATGGGCAATAGGGAGTGTAACTACTGAGAGCGCATCAATCAAAATCAGTGATTTTTATTAAATTTGACGGCGTCTGCTGGTTGTCAGTCGTGGAAGCTGTTGATGGGCTTGATCAAAGTGTTTGCCCAGCAGGGCAGACCCATTGCACACTGATCCAAACACCAAGAGTTTTAGCAAAAAGTCAAAATCCAGATTTAAAGTATATTTTTCTAACTAAGAATACCCTAGAGCATATAGAAACTCCAACGGTCTGCTGTATTGATATGGAAAACGCTGAAAGTCAGAAGTTCACATCTTTGTGTTGGTATTTACCCAAAAATAATGTATATGAAAAAGGAAGAACATTGTATGTAGGACATACGTGTAGTATTATCAAAAATGTCATGATCTATGAAATTTGTCTGTATGTTTATCTGTTTTTGTAGAGTGATGTCTTTAGCAAGGCTGCAGACCTTCAAAATTTTGATAAAGGTTTGGTTCGGCGGTTCGAGCCATAGAGCAAGACATCGGTTCGGTTTGAGAATTGGTTTATATACCCCATGAACCCTGGGTTCGAACCTTAGTTCAATTTCATACAAAAAACATTTTGTATTGCTATACATTTTTCACAAAAATTTTTTTTTAATAGAATTTTGATTAGAATTTAAATTTATTTGAAGACTTACATAAGACCTATTTTAATCTGAAGTCTGAAATAATTGCGAATAATTAGAAAACCATAAAATTTACTTTAGAAAGCAGTTCGGTTTAGGAACAAGTTTGCAAAGTAAATAATTTCAAGGGTTCGATTAATGATCCGGTTCAGGCTGCTAAAGAGCCGGTTTGCAGCCTTGGTCTTTAGCAAGTTCAACCTTAATATAATTTTTCAACGTGTATTATAACTTTAATTTAATATTATTTTTATACTTTTAAAAATTCCAAACCAAACTGATCGGCGTATAAAAAACAAAAGCTGAAGCATATCAAATTTGAAGTCTCTTGCTCTTATAATCCCTAAGATCTACGTACTCAATTTTATCTTTTGCCATTTTTTTATGACAAAATATTGACTTAAGACCAGTGTGCATTGGGCCAGTGAAAAGGGGTGTGAAAAACCAGCTGGGGTACTGGGTTGTTTGTGTTTTGATGGGACGTGTGATGAAGCAGAAATTAATTCAAGACAATTGCTCACTTGACGGCACAAGAAGTGCACAGTGAATACACCAAATTGAAGTGACAACCACCCAGAATAGACGGGGCAACGTTGCGTGACCAGCGTTGCCACCTGACGTGAGACATCTTGGGAAACTGTGTCAGTTCGGGATATCGATGTCGATATCAACATTCTGTGGTCGACGTTCAACACAAAAATGCTGTGAGAACTCAGGCGAAAATTGACAGCTGGTCAAGTTGGGCGTGGCGTCAAGTGGGAGCCAAAAGTGAAGGGCGTTTAAGCAGCTTCAGTTAACAGATATAAACAGATACTAAAGTACAACATATATGCACAGACACTCGTACTGCAAGTAGCAAGTGTCAAATGACATACATATTTGTGGCTTTTGTGGCCTGCTCCTGCAGCAGCAGCTGCGTGTGGTCTAAAAACAAGAACAACATGAGATGAATTTCGTGTCGCAAAAGCTTTAAAAGCATCAGAGCAAAACTATCAACGCCAGTTGCCAGCTGCAAATGTAGTATGTATTGTAGTCCTCAGTACTTGTAGTTTTGTCCTTGTCTATGCTGCGTGTCCTTTGTTGTTTTACTTTTAAATGAATGACATTTTAATTAATAACATTTGTGCGGCACATCAACCCCCAGTCACGAAACTTTAGCCACGTCTCGTTCAACAGTTTTTGGGGGTCGTTGTTGGTGGCGGCTTCTGTTGCTGCTGTTGTTGTTGTTATTGTTGTTGTTGCTGCTGCTGTCTGAAACATTTTTCATGTAAAACTGTTTGCCAAGCACTTCAAAATAATTAAGTAAATAACGCTGCCAAAGTGTTGCATGTAGTTGTTGTTATTCTCATTTTTATTGTTGCAGGGCTCCCCAATTAAATGTTGAAATACAATATCTAGATATTGGTCGTGGGAATAATGCAATGCGTTCGTTGAGCTATCGATTACACAGTTTTCTATTGTTGTCTATCGCTTTTGCGATCGCACAGAATAAGCTTTAATTAAGTTTTGGATTATTGAAGTGTTGGTTTATCAATTTGCAAGAATACAATTAAAACGAGTCAAGTCTAATCAATTTCAAATAAGTTATTGTAGTAAGTTGTGAAGAATTTAGAAAAGAATTCGAAATAAAATTGGAAGCACTAGGATGAATTTCTTTTTTAATTTTATATTTAGAAAGTTAAAAAGTTCAAAAACTAATGATTTTAATTAATAGTATACATTTATTAGCTCCCAGAAAGAGTAAATCTCTTTTAAAATTGCGTGATGATATACACAGTATATTAAAAATAATCTTAAGTAGTTATTCGTCAGGAAAAGTAGGTTTGGTAACAGATACAATTTGTTTACTGTCCAGTGTATTCAGAGTCTACGTTAGTTTGTTCAGTAATCGTTTGATCGAACTTATTTGAAACAACTATAGTAACTATGTATGTGCATCTGTTTAATTATATACAAACGTTTATGTACTTTCACAATTAAATCGAAAACGTGACCAAAATGGATGACAAGTCTGATGAGAAAAGCAGGATGGACAAATGTCTAACCATACAAACATACATATGTACATACATATGGATATAAGTATGTGCGTATGTAATGTAGAAAAACATTTGTGATGGGATGGCCTTAAAACAACAATAACTACAACAACACGCCTTTATTATGGTTGCTGCTGTTGGTGCTGGTGTTGGCTACAGTATCAAGTGGCATATAAGGCACACATTAGGATTGGTATTGGCTTTGGTTTCTCTTCGAAGTCGCAGTCACCCTATGATTGCTTGCAACAACCTTTCCCAACTAATAAGTACTCCAACTTTAACTTCTACTTGCACATGTGTTCATGGGAAATGGTTTGGAAATAATAGCAAACGTGCCTCTTTCGCAGCTATAGAGAAAATGCATAAATATTGCTTTCAATAGAGAGACAGAGACAGAAAATAATAACAGAAAATGTCTCAAGTGGTCGTCGTCCAGTTGAGGTCCATGAAAAGTGGTAGCTAAATAAGTATAAATGTACATATGTGTCTATATATGTATGCATGTGTTTGTCTTGGCCCCGATCGCCATCGGTCCGTCTGGCATGGACATATGGCATGTTTATTTAGTGATTTGTTGTTTCTCGACTAAAAATGCGACTCATATTGTTTATTTAATTGTTAACAAGCGTGCAGGTCAGAGACTGTTACAAGTAACAAATTATTACCAACAAACGGCAAAACTAAGCTCCATACTCAAGTCAAAAGAAAGGGGACGGGAGACGGGAAACGTGAGACCGGAGATTGAAGATTGGAGACGGGAGAGTCGAGAGTCGAGAGTCAAGTCCATTGCATTCATTTTGCAAATCATGCAACCCAACAAGAAATTGAGTCTAGAATTTATACAAAATCACGCTGCCAACAAGTCTCAACGATGTTTGCACAAGCTCTCGAACCTAGCCAGGTTAGCTGGCCATGTTTACCCAAGACTTGACTGCTAAGTGTGGGGACGGAAAAAGATCGCTGGAGAGATCGTTGCTCAGATCGACGCTGGCAATGTGCGTGCGTGCGTGCCAAAGCGGTTGGAAATTGGTGAATGGTTGCGCTTCAATGCAGTAAAGAGACCAGGTCCCAATCGAAGCTAGGCCATCATCTCAAGCATTGCCGAGGCAGACACAGGCGGCGGAAGCTGTGACCAAAGTTGGCAGCCAGCCGGGCAACCAACAACGGACAGCGGACAACGGACAGGCGACAACTACAACTTGACTGTTTTAATTAAACAAACAAGGCAAAGGCGCATTCGCAGTCGCAATCGCACTTGCAGTCAGCAACCAGAAACATACAAACTGGAAAACAAACAAAATGACAGACGGACGGACAGACAGACAGACAGACAGACAGACAGAGAGACAAACAACAGGTAGCTAAAGATGTTTGCTTTATAAGCAGGGTACAGTTGACACTAGTCTATGCGAAATTCAACAAGAATGTTGCAATCTGGAATTAATATGTAATTATCGATCACTTATCAGAGTGTTAACTCGAAAAACAAATATGCTGACAAATCATAAAATCTTCATTGAAATCACAAACTCCTGTAAAGCAAATTCCCTTTAAGACTTGATGACATGTGGTGAGAAAAATCTATATAGTTTTTTAAAATAAAAGTTATGGTAGTAGGAACCACATCCCCAAAGCTGCAGGTGGTAAGCTACGTTTTCTGTAAAGTAAGTTACAGAGTCCGGATGCTCGGTACTGCATATCTTCAGTAGTTTTTCTGGTTGCAGGAATTTCATGACCCACATACCGAATGTTCCCGTCTAAAATCTAGAAGCGATTAAAGGCATTTCAAATGTTGACTGCTCTCTGTGCGAAAAGTCAACCAATTTCCTCTTTTGAGGAAGATAAAACAGGAACTACAACGTGATAATTGATAGATAAGAGATAATCACGTTGAGCAATTAGTCTAACAATCGACAGCATAAACTTTAGCTAGAGATACTTTGCATAGACGCTTGTTAATCGATAACTTATCGTCTGCATCCATGGAGGCAATCAATCAAAACGTCAGTGAAAAAGCCTTCAAACTTGCAAGCCACAGAGCACTTAAACTTTTCTATGGATCGTTGCACACAAAGAAGCGTTGAAGCAGCAGCAACAACAACAACAATTACAGGTAGGTGCAACAGTCCCAAAAAAAGAAAAGAAAAAAACAGATGAGAAGAGAAGGGAAAAATAACGTAGAGTTGGCCTTGGCTGCTGCACAAGCAGAACCGCGAAAATCAATTGAAAAACTCTCAGCCAAAGGAACAAAAGGGTAGCAGGAGCAGCTGCCTCAGTCAGGGGGGAGGCAGGTGAAAGAAGGTGAAAGAGCAGAGCAGCCACAGTTTGACTTGTTGGCTCAACGTCGGCGGCATCAAAAAGCGCGTAGCGGCGCAAAATGAAAACAGTTTGTCGACTAGTCAAGCGGGGCAATGAAAAATGAAAAACTTTTCCCCGACCGTCGACAGTCGTCAGTCGTCAGTCATCAGTCGACCTGTGTCAGTGTTCAGCTGTTACCTCAGCTCCCCCCGCGTTCCCTTGCCGGGTTGCAAGCTCAATGCAGACAAGTTCCATGACCTTACAAACGCAGCAGAAATAAATACAGTGTGCAACAACCACGAGCCCTGTGGGGTTCATTTCGTGGGTGACGGTGTGGTGGGTGACCGACCGACCGACGAACCGACCGACCGACTATGTGGTGTGTCTTTTGGGTGAGGGAGATTGAGAAGCTTCAGCCTAGCTTTGACAACGACAACGTCAACGTAATAAACAAAACTGGCTCAAGATTTTTACGCGTCCGCCCATTAAAATCATTGACATTTAAATGCGCATTTTTGTCGCGAACGTTCGCTAGAGGGCGCCAGCCAGGATACACTTTTGCTACTTTTCAGCTTCCAGCTTAGGAGCAAGAGTTCTTTTTTTTTGTTTTTGCGGAGTTTTTGCAGTTTGAAGTACCTCCTATTTTTGCTTTGATGTTTGTGTATTTTTGTTTGTTTGTATGTTTGTTGCCGCTTTTGTTGCTTTGTGCTATGCATGCAAATTGTACGAGTATATGTATGTGTATTTAATGTGGCGCCCCCTTGCGGCAAAGCAGCTCTGTAGCGCTGGCTATCATTAAATGCTCTTTGGCATCATAGTTGCTCTTGTATTTTTTGTGCGCTTTACAATTAAATTTTAATTAAGTGGACAGAAGGATTTTAATATCTCGCTCTCTCTAGCACTCTCTTACTGTTTGTCCGTTTCTTTCGCTCTTTGCATAAAGCCCATTGAGCTTTAGCTTTGCTGATTATGATGATTGCGAGTCTCTCTCTTGGGATCGCATTTGAGGCTTTTGTTGTGATGAATTATGTAATGAGGCAAATGCATAAATTATAGTTATACTTTCCAAGATAAAACTGAGAATGTTAAGGATACAAGAAAACTCTAAACGATTTGCAATATACCACATACAAAAAATACATTGTTAGGGAACATAAATAATAACAATGCGACACAAATTCTTGTTTTTTTTTTTACCCTTACGAAGAAGCTTCGCCGAGGGGTTGATTTCTGTTTCAGTTCTGCTGTCGTTCCACTTTTCGAGCTCTGAGAGTGTTTTCTATTATTAAATTTTTTGCACAAACTGTTCGTTCGCTCGTTCGTTGGTTCAGGGGCTAAATGACACCGCAGAAAAAAGGACAAAGTGACAGGCGTTGAGTGTTTTTGGGTGACTTTGGTGGGGGTTGCTGACGAGTGCAGGACTCAACAGGACGGGACGGAACGGAACGGGACAAGAGTGCCAACAAAAACATGAAAATAAAATTAAATTTCCGATTTCCTTTGCCGTCGTCTTATTGTGTTGCCTTGGCAAAAGGCAACAGCAAATTTTGCTAATAACAAAACGAGTGCAGCTGCAACGTTCAAAATATTTAAGGATAGGGATGAGGATGAGGATGTGGGTCTGGAGGGTTGCTCATAGGTGAAGGGATGTGAAACGCCGGCTGGTTGACTAAATACAAAAAGAGTGTCAAGTGTCGCTAAAAAGGCAAAACATGTGGGAGTCCTCCTCCTACCCTCTATTGCTCTCCCCCTTTCCCGTTTCCCTACTCTCTTGTTTGTGCTGTGCAGATTTATTTTTCATTTGGAAATTTTGCTGGATGAGCAGGCGTTTTTATTTTGACAGTTGGGCCCTGTTTCCGGCTGTCTTTCAAATGCATTTCCCCCCATTTTCCCTAGCATACTTTCAAGGGAACACACAGGAAAAACAATTAAAAAGGAATTGCCTTTCGCATTCTCGCAGTGTGGCCGGGAAATTTGTGGAAAATTCATTTACCGCTAAGACATAAGTAGGAGAGGTGAGAGGTAGCTTCTTCTTCTTTTATGATGGGACGTTGAGGTCGTAAATTAGAGGAGTGGCAATATAAAAACATAAATTTGATGACCTTTTGAGTGGAGTGTGCTATAAAAAAAACCACATATGTATGTATGTATATAGGCGAGTCGACAACTCGGATACGGATACGGAAGTATACAAAATTGTTGTCGACTTTTACGATGCAGTCCCAATTGTTGGGAAAGAAATGAAAAACAAATAAATATTTCGGGGAATTCCATTAATATCAAAATTATATACCTATACGAGAATTTTTACACACGTATGTACAAATTTATTTTCAAAATTTATTTTTGTTTATTTCCCACAATTTTTTAATGACTTTATGATGACCAATTTGGCTTTATTTATATATGTATGAATTTATAAATTCATGTTATTATTATTGTTATTATATTTTCAACAGCCACAAAATGTTTATTGCCATTTTAAGAGTCGAGAGAGCATTTGTATTCTTCCATGATTTACATTTATGGCGTTTAATAATCGACTGCGTTTTATGGCTAATTTGTTGCTGGCCTGGCCTTCTCATATACATATAATTTTTTAACGTCGGCAGATGTCATAACCGAATCGTAAATGCATTGCAGCGGCCCATTAAATTTGATAGAAATGTAATTGAAAATGCATAGAGCAAAGAGTTGACGGCCGTCGCGACATTATGTCTGACGATTAAAACTTGCAACCTGGCTACTTAACGAGAGTGTGTGTGTGTGTGTGATGTGTGTTTTATGGCAATTAAAGAAGCAACATCGATTCGAATCCAACGCAAATTGCGATTGACATTGACATAGAAAATACTTCTTTTTTTTTATGTGAAGAATTCCGACTTTCGTGCCACAGTAAACACAATTTTTTATAGATATTTGAATGCGTCAAGCAAACGAGCTCTGGTCAAATGTATGTATGTTGCATGCCACAAGATGTACGAGTAAATGGAAGTATGTCCCCTCGGTAACAGTTCCTGTCATAGTCCCGGTTCCAGTCCCAGTTCGAGTCTTTAGTTTGACAACGTCCCGACAACGCACAAACATTTTTAGTGTCTCACACACACACACACATACATACATACATTCTTACGTTACACACGTGTTGTGCACACGTATTAATTAATGTCTGTGTGGAAATTAAGTGAAATATATCTGCAACATGCTCACATAAATGCGTTCTGAGGATGTTCTTGTCTTCGTCGTTGTTGTCGTCATCATTATCATCATCATTATTGTCTGTGTGACAAAATGTCGCTGACATGGATAATTAATGGCCTGTCAGTAGAGGGGGTTATCTATGTATATGTATATGTATAACCTTTAGCTCCTGGCTGCTGTAGTTGCTCCTGTAGTTGCTCTTAATTGCTTGTTTTGGATCTTGACTTGGACAGTACAGCAGAGCCTCACTATTACGATATGATGGAAGTGGAAATTTCTGACAGCTTGTATTTATTTTGTATCACATTTCCAGCAACTATGTGTTGTTTCTTTGTTTAGGCCAACTTTATTTATTTATTTTTCTTTGCGAAAGGCAGAAAAAATATTTCGCTTGTACTGTAGAATTAATTGTTTGGACATTTTACTTAATTTATGGTTAATTCTTGTCAACAGAATTAAATGGGACTAGCAACAAGACTGCCAGGGTCAAGAGAAACATGTTGCTGCAACAATGTTGCTGCTACATTTAATTTGTGCATTTGCATGCAATGCAAACAAACAATTCACAATGCCGAATAATTTCTTGCGCCACATAAATTTGGCTTTTTAATAGTCAACGATTTTTATTTATTTGCTTAGCAAATAGCAAATTTTGCAGCTTGACTTTGAATTTAGCTATTTCATTGTTGTTTTCATCGTATGAGGAGGAAATTTTGACGTCTCGATGTCTGGTTAGTATTTCAATGCCATAAATTTGTCGCCGCTTTTCTGTAAAAATAAGCTGACTATCGCATACACACACACACACACTGCCAAACACATATATTACTCGTATCTTCTTTTAGTCTCTGTTGAAATCATTTTCTTTCAGTGCTGTAACATTACGCATACGCCCTGTGGGCTCCCTCTGGGTGGGTGGCTTCCTGGCATTGATTTTTATATGTTAGACTGCTCTTGTTGTTGTTGTTGCTTCTTTGGGCTGCTTTGTATTATTTTCTTGTATTTAATGGCATTTCTAGCGTGGTTTATTTGTTGGCATGCGTGCGACCCGACGCCGAGCGATAAACACGCGGCCCCCGTCGCCGGTTCCCCATCCCGCAACCCACAACCCCTATCAGCCCCCCGTTCAACCCTCTTCTTCTCTCTCTCTCTCTCTCTCTCTCTCTCTCTCTCTCTGGCTGTCTCTGGCATGCGTTTAAGTTTTCAGTTAATGGCTTTTAATGGCATTCCTGTTGTTTTTGTTGTTGTTGCTTTTGTTGCTGCTGCTGCTGCTGTGTGTATGTGTAAGCATATTTATTTTTCTTTCTGTTTTCTGTTCAAAATCTTGAACAAATATCAAAATCAATTAGTTGCGTAAATTTAGCTTCGAGTTTCAAATGCTTTCAGTACGTTGAAAGAGTGTTCGAATGCGACTTTATTACTTATTGAAGCTGCATTGAGAAATTATATATAGTAGCGTTTAAATTCTAACTATATATTTTATCGCAAACAAGTCACAAAAATAAATTAGAGAATTTTTGAATAATTTAACACCCTCTAAGAGCTATAAACATTAGCTAATCCAAATGCATAACCAATGGCCGCTCACAAATTACCAAATACCACAAATTATTTTTCTCTCATACATATAAATTTCGATTTCGAGGCGCATGTCTCCCCCTCCCCTCCCCTTCACACGCTGGGGTCCCCCGCTTGAGTTTTAGCTCGACTGTTTTTGTTGGCTTTGTGGACTTCTGGCTAGAGGGGAATTTCAATGAGGCATCTCGTTTATAATTTATGGCGCTGTGGCTAATGGCCAAATTGCCCATAACAATAATTTGCATGCATGCGTTTCAAGTTTGACTAATTTCTTAGTCAGTCAAATATATATTTGTTAGAGAGAGAGAGGGAATGATAGAGAGATAAACGGTATTTCTGGTTGACTCGACAGTGGCAATCTTATCGATAAGAACACAACACACGTCCATATATCACTCAATATCAAGTGTAGTCGATATGGTTTGTTGTGTGGCACAAAAATCGAAACAATTTATAGCAATTGCTTAATTGAAACGATGGCCACACCACAAAAAAAATTTAAATTTATGAAAGCAGCAGCCACAAATCGAACCAAAATCATAAATAAATCGTTCGCTTATCGCTCGACGCGGCATTTTTTCGGTTTCCCGCACCAAAATCAAAGTGAAAATGCCGACCCAGAGCATTTTCCAATGGGGAAAGTGTATGACAAGCCATTGACGATCAACCATATGAATCTGTTTCCCCACAGAATGTCCAACTGTCTAACTTTCCCACTGACTGACTGAACTTTGTACTCGCATGTCGTTGACTCTTTTTGCCTCTCTTCATATCAAAGAACTGTCACTTTTAATACGAAATGCTTGAAATTTACTAACCCAATAAAGGCCCGCAGAGCTCACAGGTCAAGTTAGCCGTGGGTTGTTCTGATAAGAGCCGTTGCTTTCTATTATCACTTATTAGTATTTTTACAGTTGAAAAGGTTGAATTTCATATAATTTAATAATATATATTTTTTATCTATTTAATTTATGCAATTTAAAATTCGAATTCAAATTCAATTAAACAATATTAACATTGAGAATATTTTTTTATTCAAATTCTCTTTCAAGTGTGAAGCTGCAAAATTGATTTACTAATTCGAATTCTAATTTAAATAATATAATATTGACATTCAAAAAAGATTTTTCATTTAACTCCAAAACACGAGATGAAATAGATTTCGTTACCAATACTTAGACGTATTTTTACAACTGTCCTAAAAAATAGTAAAAATATAGAAATAATTTACAAAGTACTCGTAAATTTTTCTCAATTCTGTCTGTTTGTTTGACTGTCGAGTCTTTTACCAATTTCCCGACTGTATCATTTTGTTGAGTTGGCTTTGCTTTATGGCCCGCTGCCCGTTAGAATTGGCTCTTACATATTTGGCGCTATGGCATCGTAAATATTTTTATTGCAGCCCATAAAAAAAAGTGCAATAGACTAGTGACTAGTGCTATCAACAGTTTCACGCCTTCCTGTATCGTTGTATCATTTATCGTTGTATTGGCATTGGCGTGCGTTTTGTCTGTTGCGAGTATCTTGTATCTTTTGGGCTTTGTTTATGCCACACATGTTACGCCTACGAAAAAGTCGTATAAAAAACGTAGTACGTCCGTTGTCATTGCCACCAGCCTTACCAACCATCTCTTTCAGCCCGCCCGCAGTGTCCCAGAGTTGCCATCCATGCCTGCATTGTCTGCTTGTCTGTCTGTTTGTCTGTTGGTCTGTTGGTTGTCTCTGGGTTCCTCCATTTGCCTGCCATATGTGGCAGAAATGCTAATGGGCCAGTGGAAACTTCATTTTTCGAGTTCTACCTTCATGCATGCTTCTATTTTTATATGTTTTTACATATCTCGTTGTTGTCCTCAACCAACAACAACAGCAGCAACAACAACAACATACATACATGGCATTGCCTTGTGTTGTCTCTTGTTGGTTTTCTTGCCTGGGCGCTTGTCAATCAAAAAAATTATGCGCAGGTTCTTTAGCAGAGCGAACTCCTGGCGAGACGAGTTGCAGTTGAAGTTGTTCCGCCAATTTTATGTATGAAATTGCTTTGAGTACATTGTAAACTCTGAGAAACACTAGAGAAACTCTAGAGAAAGCAGCTGTCTTCGTCTCCTGCAAGGCAGCCATGCAGATGCCACAGTTAAAAATATGTTAATTGAAATCACGGCATCAACTATTCTAAGTTTAAAACTAAGCAAATTATAGAATACACACACACAACACCTACAACCTTATTTACAATTTTCTCAGAAAGTATCTTTAGGGATGAGAAAACTTTAGATTCATCTTAAATACATAAAATAAAATAAATCACATTTTCAGCATGTTCTATTTATGTAAAACCAAACTTAACTTCATATTAAAAATTGCAATTTGCATGCAATTGTGCATACATTAAATCGATAACCTATGTTTATCGATGCTTAACGTTTAAATAAAAAAAATATTTTGCAACTCAAAAGAATGTTTTTTAAAAAGAAAACTTTACTATATATTGTCTTAACAATGTTTGATTCTGTTCCACAATATCATGAACTAATTTGATGTAAAAACGATTCTAAATGTAGTCGTTTAATTTCAAATTAGTTAAATGTACTAAAATGATTTAAACATAATTACAACAATGCTGATAAATACTAACAATACTGATAAAACATGCTTGCTAAAATTTATAACATGCGTTTATCGATAATGAGAACTAAACAATATCTTCACTTACTGATCGAAAACATTTTTAAATCGACGCTAATATCTTGCAAACTAAATACCAAAACTGGATAAGTACTTGTTAAAAGTTTAAGTTAACACACATATACGAGTATTACTCTCATTTGGGAATGTAGTTTTGCCGATTGCCAATTGCAAAATGGCCAGAAGACGTGCTCCCATCGATGCATTAAATGAGCAGCCAAAATGAAAGAGAATGAATGGGGCGTGTGTATACGGGGATGGGAGAGGGGCGTAGGAGAGGAGGAGGGCATGGGAAATTGGATGGGGCACAACGAATGCAATGAACTCTTGGCATCATCCGGCTGCAGTGGCAGACGATGCGAGAGTTCTTTAAAATAGCCGCGGCACGCGGCAATGTTGCAGAGTGTGGGGGTGGAGAGGAGAAGGGGGCAGGGGGCAGATGCAGCCCACGCTCCTTGAGCATTGTTATACTTTGGAAAGTGCAGGCTGCCGGCAATCAACGCACTTGTTCCTGTTTCACTCCATGTTGTTGTTGGATGTTGTTGTTGCTGCTGCTTCTTGTTATTGTTGTAAACTATTTATGCATTTCGAAGTTTATTTGAAACACGAAAGCAAACGCACAGGAATTTCATTCCATGGCATTTCAAATGTTGTTTTTTCTCGCATCTCGCATCTTTTTCGTGGCTGTTTGTTGATTTTATGTACTGTTTTTCTTGCTTCACTTGCTCACACACATGCACACTCACACACTCACACACCCACACAGTTGGGGGGCCTTCTGCCCTGCGGCCACATATGGTCACCTTAATTTGCCCATTCCCCCCGAGTTCCCCCCTTGTTGCCCGCATGCTGCAAATAATTTATGCGTTTTCCTTGAGTTTTGGTTTATTTTTTCAAGCGCATTTCAACAGCTAAAGCAATCAGCAATTTGCTGGGCGGAAACAGCACCAAGGGATGTTCAATGTTCAATGTTCAATGCTCAATGCTCAATGTTGGATGTAGAAACTTGGATGATGATGACTCGACGGGTGGTGCCACATTCCACCTACACCGCCATCTTCACCTTGAGGCATAACTTCTTTGCCTTCATTTTGTTTAAATTGACGCCGTTGCAATTGAACCGTGTAAATAGCTGTTGGTAAGATACGAGTATTTTAGCCTTGACGGACTTATTAACAGAGGTTGGGAAATGTCGCCAGTTTCAGTTTCATAAGCCCAAAAGCAGACTACACAATGCGGCGACAGTTTTTATGGCAGCTTGCCACATGCTCAAAAAGAAAGACAGGGAGACAGTGAGACTGAGAGACATTTTGGCAAATGCGAAAGCCGCCTCAGCGAATCTTGGCCCATACTTACACTTGGCTGATGTCTTGTTCTATTGGTTTAAGGAACTTGAGACAACTTTTATGCGTCATCGTTGGGCCGTGTCTCGACGCGACTCGACTCCAGTCTTTGGCAACTTGCGACACTTTTTTGTATTAGCCATAAAGTTTGGTGTGCCGGGCTTTTTACTGCCGTCGCACATTGTCAATTAATGTTAGGTAATGGGCGTACCAGATGTCATATAAGACATTAAATGATGTAATGGCAACTGAGAGACACGAACTCTTGGAAGCAGCAGCTCTTTATTCTATGTCAATGTTGCATCTCGTGGGAAACATTTTGGATACTTCCATAGAATTGTCCCAAAAAAATACTATTAACCAAAACAGTCTCATTTAATTGTATAACGCATGTAGATCTAATTAATGATTAGTATAATGTTGTTTAATGTTGTTTGTTCTGGGCTTAATAGATGTAGTTCTAACAGCTCTTAACTTTAATCAGATATATGTTCATTATAAGTTCTTATATCTTTATGAAAACTGTCAGATGTGGGTTAGTTTGATCCCTACTCTAGAATTATATGATAATGTTTATGACAGCTTTTTAAGTTTCTTTTCATATACTTGTTTTTATAAAAGCTTAGAAATGGAAAACAGAAAAAAAAACTGCTTTCTTTTTAACGATGGTATCGTAAATAATATAATTCAAAATTGTAAGAGATAATTATTTAGTGTTTATGATTAAAAGTTAATTTGAACTTTTATTCTAAATAATGCAAATAAGAAAAAATAGTTTAATTTTGAATTAATATATTAAATTTAGTACAATTTTATTTGTAACTTTTATCATTTGGTTCAAAAATATTAGTATACGTTTATTTTCAATATAACATTTATTTTTAACACAACTTTTATTTACGATTTACACGTACGAAGTAATCTCGGAAAAACTTGATTTGTAAAACTTTAAATATGTGCAATATGAGAGCTAGAAAGTCTATAAATAATATTTAGTATTTAGATGGTTTTCTTAGCTAGTCCCCTCTTACTATCTGCAATGTAGATTCTACATCATTAACTTGTCGTGCTTCCACTCCTGCATAGCTTTGGGCCTCGCCCATTTGCCTACTACAGTGGCATTTCCAATTAAAGGCCGAACCCATTCGGTGCATAAATAAACAAATAGACAAAAAATATGGAAATAATTTTTGAACATTGATTGACTGCTCGACATGGATCGTGATCAATTTCAAGAGAGGCAGCATAGTTCAGGGCTAGCAATGGTTGAGGAGGGGGAGGCACACAATTATAATTCAATTAACTGTAAATTTAAACGTCTGTCGAGGCTGAGGCCAAAAACAAAAAACAAAAAGGCAACAGCGCCACATGCTGAGAGTTTTTACTGTAGTGTCTGTTGTTTTGGTTGTGTGTACTGTGAATTGAAGAGCGCGGCATGTTTGGCATATTTAATTAATTATTGTATTTTTTAATTTATTAACAAAAAACAAGGCAAGAAATCAATGCACGTTGGGTGTAAGTAGAAGATGATCAGTTGTTGCCCAAAGCTGAGACGCATTTATGGAAATATTTTCATGTTTAATTACGAGAACATTTTGATAGCGCTCCGCATAACAAATGAGCTCTTCACAACAGCAACAGAGAGAAGGAGAAGAGAGAGACGAGACGAGACGAGACGAAAAGAGACATGCTAACTAGATTGAAACGCCTGCCAAGCACTTGCGAGAGAAAGAAAGCAACAGAAGAGATGAAGAGAGATGAAACCAAACCAAAGGATATTTTGCATCCAAAAGCAGAACATTAAAGCACAGACGCGGTAAATGATGAAGATGCTATATTACGAAGGAAGAGTAAAAGACGAGGCTGAAAGTAGTGAATGCCTCTACACTCAACTCAGCTGTCGGCGAACAGAAAGAAGTCAACAGCTCGTTAACGTTAAAGTGGCAAGAGATATGCACGAGACTGAAACCTCGACTCTGACTGCGATTCCCGACTCCGACTCCGACTCCGACTCCATCTTCATCTCCAACTACATCTTAAAGCAAACTGAATATGTTTGTATGTGTGTATGGACAGACGTGTGCAAAACAATAGAAACAGCATAACTTGCACCATAACGTTGTTAAAAAATAATTTTTTACTAGTATAATTTCTAACTATTAAATAAGCTTTTAGCATTTATTTATTTTCTAATATGGTCGTATTTTATAATCATGATAACCTTGTTGAGTAAACTTAGAAAGATTCAACACTTTTTACATACAAAGTTTCTTAAATTTAATAAGAAGAAGCTTACATATTATATCCGATCATTTTAGCACCTCTTAACTATACAAAAGTAGCTTGGTTATCAGGATAATATTTTCTGTTCCAAGCATCTTTAGTTCTCTCCAATGAAGCTCAATTGTATTTAGGTTTGGCGCCTAAGCCGTTTACTCAATAATATTCATATTATGGGAAGGTGTTTATATTATTTTGCACACGCCTGTACATGTATATGCATTTCTCTGGCTGTTGCGACCAAAGGGTAACCAACAATGGGGCAACAAGTCGCGTCTGAGATGCGTCGCCCACGGCAACAACAGTTGCAAACACAATCCCAAGCTAAAGGATGCCACATTTTGAAGAGCAAAATTGGCGTTGAAAAGTATCTGACGACTGAGACTGAGAACGAGACTGAGACGACTTTACCGCATGGTCAATTGCACAGGGTCAGTCGTTTTTTTCCAGCAGCTTCTCAGTCTCGTTCCTTCTCTTCATTTTGTGGCAAACTAAGCGCATTGAAGTAGCCACAGGGGCAGCAGTTGGAAAACTGCTTGACTAAGGTCAAGTTTTGGTCTATGACTTCAAACATGAACGCGAAACACTCCGCAGCTTAGAGAGAAATCTGGAGGAAGATGAAATTGCTCACGACAGGAAGATTATGAGTGCAAATTCGCAGTCTGGTTTCGAATTGAATTGTTCCAAGTCAGGAGAGATGCGTTGTTTTAATTAAAATAAGATGAGTCTGAGTTGCTCCTTGATACTCACGAATTTCGTGTAAAATGTAATTATACTGCATAAAAGTCATCGGAGAATTCTCTCTCTGTTTACGTATGTAAATTAACTTACCATTTTTTCCATTCCGTTGTTATTTTCCTTGTCGCTTGCGTTGTTATTATGATTCGACTGTCAATACAAAATTTGCTCAGCTGTAATGAGATGCCAAAAAAAGTTTGTCTGATAAGTTATCTGAAGTTTATATTGGCTAAGCTTAAATTTAATCTCTTTATAATCATGACGTAGTACATAAAACAAAGTCATTTCGCACTTTTGTTTATCATTAACTTGAAATAACTTGAGAGATTTTTGTTTACCAAGTCGTAAAAAATGTTTATAAATTTTTAATTAGAAAATATTAAAACAAGACAACTTAATTATGTAATGAGCGTAAAAGTTGATGGGCCCAGGCATTTACGGAAAATGGGGGAAAACTTCATTGCTCGACTGATTTATGTTGTGACACGGACACCGAAGAAAATGGCGTGAAAAACGAGCGAAAAAATATACACAAAAAAAAGGAGTAATGCGACATAATTTACAGTCTGTCCTAAAGAATGTGAAAGAGTTGGCAGTTGGGATCGTAAATAGGGTGTAGGCAGTTGGGAGTTGGGAGTCAAGTGTTGGGGCGGCTAGAAAAAAGAGTTGTGGTCGGCTTAGCTGCCTAAATTGTAGCCTGAATTATGTGCCGCCTAGGCAAATATGTTAATATTTAGCTAATGAATGGGGTGAGCAGCAGTTGGGCTTTTGGCCAAAGGAGTGGGCAGCACAAAGACAATTGTAGTAGCTGTTTCCACACAGAGAGAGAGAGAGAGAGAGAGAGTTCGGGGAACGCCACACTTCAAAAAGCGGCAGCGACTCTAGGGCAAACAGAAGGCAATACAAACAGGAAAAGAAGCGGAGGTAAATAGATAAAGAGAGAGAGAATGAGAGAGTGGGAATGGAAGATTGACACTGTCGGGCCACTTTGGACTACTTTAATCACGCCATGGGATTAAGGGCAACGCCGCAGATGATGAAGAAGTTGCGTGTGCCCAGAGTTCCAAAAGGAGGAGAAAAAAGGGCAGAAAGGGGGGCAACAGAAGGAACTGCGCTTACAATTTAATTAACTTTTTGTTTTTATTTCTTATTAAAGACAGCCCCTTGTTTGTTGTTGTTTTTGTATTTGCTTTAACGGCACTCTTTGAATGCCATAATGCAAGTTTAATCAGCGCGCGACAAAAAAAGGCAACAAAACACAGATACAGATACAGATACTTGTGCAGAGGTTGCCGCATTTGTAGCAGTATTTGTATCTGTATCTGTAACTGTTGTGTGGTGTGTGGGTGCCTCACAAGATTTGCCTAACCAAGCACTTGCAGATAAGTCAAGAACAACAACACCAACAAAAGTATCTTTTGTCTTCTACCCACACATGAAGCTGCCGCCTTTGATTTACCTCCTGCACCTTCAATTTGCCAGGTGTAATCTCCAGTGTAACCAACAACAATCGAGAGCCGTTGATAAAGTTAAGCAAACGACAACAAAATGACAATTTTTTAATTATAAATGTTGGCGCTTTTGTTTAATTAAAAAACGAAAATTGCGTATTGCCGTTAAAATAAAAAAAATGAAGAAACAATTGCCAAACTATGAGTTGCTGAAAATCTACTGCACTTGTTCACTTAAGAAAACATGATAAGATACGAGTTTTATATACATTGCTTGCTGACAAATTACTAAGAAATAAATAAATATCTTTTATCAAGACATTCAAGTTTAATTAATGTCTCAAAGTTGAATCTGTACAGTAGATAACATAAGAAATTTACAATGAAATTGCTCTATTGATCAAAATGATTATAAAGCTTTAGCTTAAGTAGTTTAAATTTGTCTTAACTTTACAAAAGCATACATCTATTTTCACTGTGTAATTTAATGCGATGCGAAATATGCATGGGCATCAAAAATGTCATGTATCTGGCTGAATCGTTGCTGCTTAGATTAATGACCAAATGGGGTTTGACATACGCATAGTTAATAGATTTTGATCATGAGATAAGAGAGTGAGAGGCGCGAGATTCTCAGATTGTGTCAGGCGATTCATATAAATCATGTGTCTTTTGAAGTCTTTTATGTTTTGTGCCAAAAGCGATCTTCAAATTCCGAGAAATACCCGAAACGAAATTCGAATTCAAATGTGTACATAAAAAACATATTGTATTTCAAAAGAAATCTAAGCAACAACCTGCCAAGCCATGCTCAAGATGGAAGCTGAAAGAGCTGAGATTGTGAGATCTTTAGATACTGTGAGATCTTTGACTGTTGGATTCGATTGGACTCCATTGGGCTTTGCAGCTCTTTTAGCTAATTAAATGGGCAACTTTGGGCAAGCACAAAGTCATCATCGTCTTCATGTGGCAGGCCAATTAATTAAGCGCATAATTTATGGCAAAATGTTTTGCGGGGTGCGTCTCTATTCCCTTCTTTTCCTCTCTCCTTGTCTGTGGCCGAATGTCAACGTAGCCAATAAAGGCATATAAAAAAAATGCGATCATAAACTCATTTAAAAACAGAACGGCAAAAAGTATCAGTTTCCAAATGTTTAATTTATGACGTTTGCAAAAATTTATGACTACAAATTTAAATGCTCAACACGAGTCGAGTCGAGTCGAGTCGAGTCGAGACGAGACGAGGACGACAATGAATATGTATTATATCTTTCAAATTGAAATTCCAATGAAGCTCAAGGAGCAGGCATCGGAAAAGGCAGCAACAAAAACGAAAAACGAAAAACAAAAAACAAATAAAAGTCATCGCAGGAAGCAACAGTCAGAGAACAGGCGCAGACCTTAAACAAACAGAAATTAATTATGTTTCGATGCGAGAGAGAAAGATACTCACACACACACACACACACAGACACGCTGACACTCATACACACTCACTCTGTAGATACAGATACAAAAGAAAGAACCTGGCAAAGACTGGAGACTGTGTCGGCCTGAAATAAAATAATTTCGTTTCGTTTTCTGTCTGTTTATAAGAAAAATATGTTTTTGTTTGTTTTAACGCGCTTCCTTTGCACACAACATGTGCGTGAATGTGAATAAGTGTGTGAGTGCAGCGCAGAGATGCGTATCTGTTGTATCTGCTGGATACATGTGCAGTTAGCTACGTGCATGCGTAAATCTATCTATTCCAGCTATTTTTGGTCATAATTTAAATTAATTTGCTTCGGCTGCCAGTCTAAATAAACACAACTACAGATACATACTCGTAGATACTTGAGGTTGAGATGCATCTGTAGGATTCACTTTTATGAATTATATTGCATGCCTCAACTCGACCTCTTTCCTTTCCCTTTCCCTTTCCGTCTCTCTCTCAGCATCTTTTTAATTAGCTTGACATTTTTTTCTCTCTTTTTCACTTGCTTCTCGTTGTCTCGTTGATTTTTCGTTGCCTTTTGCTGAACTTCGTCAGTCTGTCTGCGGTTTTTTAGGGTTAACAGCGCGTAGATTGATATCTTCAAGTTCATTAGAGTTGCAAGTTGCTTTAATTGGAAATATGCACAGATCTTAAGCAGGAGCAAGGAGTGAGTAGTGAGGATCGAGGAGACGAGGGATTCACTCGAAACAGCACACTTGGGTGAGAATTAATGATGCCTGACTCTCGACTCGAATTCACTCGACTCTGTTGCATCTCTCGCATCTGAATTCTGCTTAAACTTGGGCAGCATTTCGTATATGTCTTGTTTTCTTGTATGTGTATCTTTTTTTTCTCCAGTTTTGTTAACTGATTTCAATGGAACCAGCTGAAAATGGTCCCAACGGCGTAAATATAGTTAAGCCGTTTTATTTTATAATTTAAGGAATCTTCGGCTTTTGTTTTGTTCAGTTTTATGTGGAAATATTTTATAAGACCTGTATTCAATATACTTCATATACTACCTATTATCCGTATCTGCAGCTGTTGTTTTCATCTAAATTTCCATTTAAATTTCCACTTGTTCGTGTCTGTTGTCGCCCCAGTCAAAAAGTCAGCCCGCATGTCTTGTTAATTTTCATTTTAAACGACTGTTTTCCTTAGCTTTTAGTATTTGTTCTTTTCTTTTACAAACAAAATTAACACCTAGTCGCAACATTTCCAGCTAAAACCCACACACACTCACACACACACACACACACACACACACACTCGCAGATAGATTTAGAAAAGGGAGACCATAAGTCAAACCCCTAACAAGGTGTCATTTTTTCGTCGTTTTTTGTGCTGGAATAGTATCTGCTAAATGAATTAGAGAGCTCTGGCATAAATATCAGAGAGGGAGGAGTGGTTAGAGTGGCGTGAGGGTTTGGGGTTCACCCACATGCTTTGCTAGCTGGATTTATAACTGACACTTTCGGTTTTTCCCATTCATTTAAATGCAAATTGTTCAACTAGGCGTATGCTCAATATTTACATTGTCAATTAGCATATTAAACATTTGAGCGTTAGAAACAAAACAATAACACTATTCTATCATTATTATTATTTATTATTTATTATTTTCTCTCAGTTTAGAACATGTTTCCATCGTTCGTTTCGTTTTCAATTTCGACAATAATTTTTCTATAGGAGACCAAAAATAAATTCTAGTTAAAATTGCTCAATAAAGCGACGACATCGCCTCGTTTTGTGTTTGTATTTGTATTTTAGAGTTCTTCTGTTTGTCTACCTCGCTCAAGAGGGGTAAGGGTATGGGTAAGGTACTATGTCTTCAGCTCCCCGCTGTTCTATTAACGTAATTTTCTACTTGATTTCTGACGCTCATAAATCATCATCAGTTCTCCGCTCTGCGCCACGATAGCAACTATGCTGTTGTTGTTGTTGTACTTGTTGTTTAGGTAGTCGTCGTTTTAGTTTTATGGAATTTATCTGCAGAACGTCAGGCGGCAGCGAGAACAACAACAATGCGAAGGAGAACAACGACAACTTTGGCGACACAGTTAGCAGCAACAGCAACAGCAACAAGTTTCAGTGTTGATGTTGTTGTCATCGTCGTCGTCGTTGTTGTTGCTTTTTTTTCTTCGCTTTTGGTTGTTTAGTTTGATGTATCTGCCAGATACGAATGGTGAAAAATTGATAGCTTGTTGTGTGTTCAACCAAAACGATGCATAATAAATGTTTCGATAAACTATGAAAAGAATTTATTGAACACAAAATATTAACAATAAATTAAAAAAAAAATGTGATTAGAGCGAGACAGCAGATAAACTAGAGTGAGACAAAATGGCGAACGACGTTGAGGAAATGAGTTGCTTGAATCAAACTTCAGTTAGAAATAAAGTCAAGATCTCTTTAGACTATGAATTAAGTACTCCCCCCCACAACGATAATTACTAAGTTAACAAAGATAAAAAAAATCAATTAAGAAATACACAAAAAATTGAATAAGCAAATAGAAGCTCTCATAAACAAAAAGCGTTAAGCAGAATGCCATTAAAACTCAATTTGACGCCTTGTTGTTAGACAAAGAAAAACAATCGGTAAATTTTGGCCATGGCTGTAACCTAAAATTTGCGCTGAAATTCATTTAAAGACGCCGAAAAATTGACAAATAGCAGCTTCAAAGAGATTTTGCAGAATTTTCAGATCTTTACACCAACAATTTTTATTTGAATAAATCGTCATATGAGTAGCAAGTTTTGTTGTTGGCCTGGCTAATTGTTGGGCCTATTCAAACGAGCCGAACGAGTCGGAGTCTCATAAGTTATCAACCTAAAAGGCAAATAAAGAAAAAACACAAAAATTTGTATTCAAATAGCCCGAACAAAAATCGAGGAGAAAAACAAATAGCCAAGGAAAGTCCCAAAGAAATCGACGAAGGCACCAGAAAATTATGATCAATGCAATCATGTCAAATTGATTTCGGTCCGGCTAACCACAAGCCATCAAAGCTGGAATAAGAAAGAGGGAGAGAGAGAGAGATGGCCAAAAGCGCTGGCATGGCTAAGACCTAAGTCTGGAGGGGCTAATGATATGACTGAATGAACGAGCAGCCAACGAAAATTGAAGGAGCTGCAAAATAAATCAAACAAACGAGCCTCAAGAAGAAACCAATAGCCACAACACACACACACTCAACACACACACACAACACACACAGCACACGGAACCGAGTTTGATGAATTGCAGCACACGGGCTCGTTGACTTGGCCAGTTTCAGTTGATGGACGATTGGCCAGGTCTCAAACAGGGCTCAGAGTTTCATACTCTTTTTGGTTTGAGACCAAACTGCGGGCTCACATTGCCCCCTTCTGGTTAAAATTAATCAATATGCTGTGCTTGTTGTTGCTGCTTTAACAATATGGCAGAAGAGTTTGGGGGCGGGGGACGAAATGGTTTTATAATTATGAGGGTCGCGTTCAGGTTGACTGGAAATTATTGGTTGTCCAACATCCAACGTTCAACATCCAACGTTGCAACGTGAGCTCGTTGAAGGAGGGCAGGGCCCAATATAAGTACGACTTGTTTGTCAATAATAACACAACCCAAAAGACAATTCTCGTGGTCAATAATTAGGGGCACACAAGCCCTGGGAAGCAACAACCACCCCCCGCCCTTGTCTGTCAATCATACCTTTGCTCGTTACATTTACAAATTGAGTGCAACATTGTCCTCTAGCAAGAATTCTCCTCTATACATGTTGCAGCAACATGTTGAGAGAGCAAAATTACTTGATTTACACATTAAGGATACTCATTCATTTTATTAAAATTTTTGTTAAATTGATAAGAATAACAAAAGGTATACATTGAAAAAAGGATTTGCAATTGCATTGCCTTTCCAATTAGGCGTACTCAAGAATTTGATTAAAATTTTGATTGAATCCAATACATACATATACAATTTTTCGTATAATTTAATAGACAAGATATGTTTTTGTGAAAGTGGTTGTAAAAGTATTTCCTTATCATAAGGGATGCTCATACAATTGATTATAATTTAATTTTTATTTTGCATTACTAAATTTTAAAACTAAATCAACTGAATAAAGACGAAAATTTCTAATACATTGCTAAATTGATTTGGGATATTTTGGAATTTTATTGTAAGTTAAAGTTACATTAAAGAAAGAAAGAAAGAAAGAATTTGTAATTGCATTGCCTCTGTCATTAAAGACAATCGTGAATTTGATTCAACTTTCTTTTTGAGGAACTACATTAAGTTGAAGTAAAGTTATAGTTCCGGATTGGAATTCCCCATCAGTCTACTTTTGAATGTATACATTAATTTATTGACGAAATTTACATAAAATGATGCTTATAAACAGCTAATAAATAAATCAACTTTAAAAGTTAGTTTTTATATTGCCCATAAAAAGAGTCGCTAGTTCTGCAAATGCTTAGAGAGCACAGCTTCCACACAGTTTCTATCTAAGAGGGAGATTTGCAAAATTAACAGAGCAGAAAAAAGAGAGATCGCGATCGCGATCAAGTCACATTAGTATGCACATTAGCACCCAAGTGACAGCTGCCCAAGTGGGGCCAGAGAAATGTTAAACAGGATACCAAATGACAACTTAACTCTGTGACAAGTCAACTTGTCGCTCGTCTCGACAAACTGACACACTGACGGAGTGTCAATGCGCTGTCAATAAATTTTGTTGCTATTTGTGATACATAAAGTGAGGGGAAAAACGAAGATAATCCGCACAATTAAGCGGGAGACACCCAAAAGCGAATTGAACAAGTTACAAAAAAGTCAAGACCAGGGCCACAAATTTATAGCCAGGCCAAGAGTCAGCTTGGCACGCAGGCAGGCAGTCAAAAAGAATGGCAATAAAACAGCCATCGGACACTAACAAAATTTATGATCTTTCGGAGCAGGTAGCAAGGAGAGATCACCTGTTTAGCCGGCAAGAAGGAGGAGTGCAAAAGAGGAAGAGGGAGAGGCGAGTTAGTCGAGATCTGCGGGCGGTAAAAGCAACGAGCCACATGACAAAGTCAAAGGAGAGTCTCGTCTGGCATTTGAGTGTCGCCACAGCATGGAGTCCAGTTCGGAGTACGATCCTTTTGGTGTGTGACAGTGCGCAATATTTCGAATTGCAATGTGCGGGCTGCAAAAAAGAAACCAAGAAAACTGCGCCGCATGATGTCCCATGTTCAGTCAGCCAGCAGGCAGTCCCAGTTTTAGTCCCCGTCCCAGTTTAAATTCTACACTCGCACTATGGGAAAAATGTCCAATTTTTTGTCATGCAAAGCTGGAGACTTGAAATTTTGTTGGTTCGTTTGCATTAAAGTATAATTTTTCATATTTCTGTTTTAAAATTAAATCATATCATATCCTGTCCCCATCCGATTTTGTAAAAAAAATCATTTTTTTGTCTTAATGCACAACTTCAACACTTTCTTAAGTTCATTCAACTTACACAAAACACAAATATTAAAAATCTCCACTAGCAAGTTAATTTACAAAGAATCTTAATTAACTTTTTCCATATTTACTTTTTTGTAATGTTTACAATTCAAGCAATGTTTACTTCAAGTTGCAAAGAAATTCCCGTCCTTTTTCATTTCACAGATTAACACTCAATCAGTTGAATTTGATCAAGTAAATATTAAGAAAGAAGTCCGTAAAAAATAAAAAAAAAAATATATATTTTTGCATTATATCTTGACTACTAAAAAATGGGACTCTTTTCCCATAGTGCTCTGTCCCAGTCATCGTTCCCTCTTCATTCCAAGCCATTGGTCGCTTGTATGTAAATTGATATTTTTGCTGGTCGTCGTCCAACACCTTTGACTACTTCCTTTGGCAAACGAAGCTAACCTTGAGAGCGGCTGTTGTTTGTTTTTTTATTGTTTCATTTAACTGAAATTTAATGAAATCATTTCGTAGTGAACGATCCTTCCGAGCACCAAAAGCATTCGTGGACTAATAAAAGCTGTGTGCATTTGCCGTAAAAATCAACTGAAACTGAAATAAAATATTAACGACGACGACGAAGACGACGATCCTCAAACCTGTTGCTGCGATCGTCAAGTAACATGGAAAAGGTGTCACGTTACGCATAATTTATGACCACAAAAACTATAATTTTCCAAATGCCAACAACACGCAATGCAGTCTTAAGTCTCACCAAATTAAACCCAAGGAGAGATCCGAGAATCCAAAAAAAGAGAAGTGTCTCCGACCATTTGAAAATTGTCCATGAACTGACATGCAATGGGTTATCGTTATCTTTATCTGTATCTGTATCTTCATCTACACCGAGTCATCGACTTGATGGCAGATTAATGAGCCCGGCACTGATCCAGGTAGTATCTGTTAGCCACCTGCTCCAGCTGCTGCCTCGCATTGCCAACTTTTTTAGTTGGCCCCAAAAAAACAAGCGTTTTTCATAGAGTTCGAGTAGTCGTATGGTAGTCGATACGGCAGCCAACATTGACGACAAATAATGAAATAATGCTGATGGCAGCCACGCTCAGAGACAGAGATAAGATTCCAGTTACTTTTTCCCTGCACTTCGAAAAGAACAAGGGGTCCATTAAGTTAGTGAAAAGGGAAATATGCGTAGCAGGCAAAAGCAGGCATAATCGATCACTTAAAGACAGTATGTCAAAACAATTTGACAACAAAATTTAATTTGATTTTGCAAAAAAAAAAAAAATATAAATGCATTGGATTAAATAATTTTTTTTTTTACTTATTATGAGAAAAATGAAAAAAATTATTAATAGTTTAATATCGAAAAATATACTGTATTGAAAATTAAAAAATATATGATTTTTGTTATTGTCAACAATATAACCAAGTAAATAAGAGCTAGAGCTACCAAATTTGGTGACAATTATCCAGCAGTGTGTTTTAAAATTTTGTAGCTAGTTTTAAAACAGGGTCTTTTACAGCTAAGTTCACTTGAATATAGTAATTCCTCCCATTATTTTTGACAGCAATACTGATTTGAACGAAAAACTCATAGTACTCATAGTATAAACCAAATATACAACCATCCACCAGTCCAACAGAAACGACAACAACAATAACGACAGCGGTAACAGCAATTTCTTCCTCTTCTTGCACTCTTTGTTGGGTAAACAAAGCCGATGGCACGTTGGAAAAACGAAACTAAACGATGAAGCGAATGGAAACGAAAGGTGAGCAACAGTGGATTCGGTAGTTAGGAAATCGAAATCAACAAAAATGGGCAGAGATAAGGCGCAAGCTACCAAAAAAGAAATAAACAGAAAACAGAAAATAAAGAAAAAACAACAAACGAACCACGAAAATAACCATGTATAACTGTAAGGGAAGAGAACCTATATTCCAATATTATTGTTGTGGTTTGACAGAAGTCAACGATGAAAATGGATTGAAATGTAAAGTACATTTATACTAATAAATTACATTCACTTAAAGTAGAACTCGAAATGAAAGAGTTGCTTTAATAAAAACTATAAGAATAAACAATTTTATGATAAAGTTTATACCTTCAACCTGCAGATACATTAATCACTGCCTGAACTGAATTTCTAGAGGAAAAGTGACATTTCTAAAATATTTTCCATTCCCACTGCCTGACATATTGCAAATTATGGATCATAAATTGATTGACACCCAACGTTTGCATTTGCATGACTTGGTTGAAAGATACATTTGTATCTGCTGATATGGATACGAGATTCGAGTACTTGTTGGCATTTTCACTGTCACTAACATACCTGAAATTGTTGCTGCTGCCGTTGATTTGATATTGTTGTTGGTAATCCCAAACTGTGGTAATTAAAAAGCGCCTTGCAACTGTCAGAGTTAATCCGATTTCAGGAGACATGCAGATGCAGATACATTTACAGTTGGACAGTCTGAGTGTCGCTGTAGTTGTCGTCTTTCAAGTATGTAATTTGACTTTTTTTTGGACAGATTTTTTAATTAAAATTTCATGTAGTGCCAAAAATGTTGTTGAGATATCTACAACACAGACACTGAATACACTCGTAAATACTCAACGAGTACTTGGCTATTCGGATAGGTGTCAGGCTGAAGTAGACAGGCGACAGCTCCACAATCTTGTGGAGATGTTGTACCCGGGTAGAGCGCCAAAATCCAAAATCCAATTTTCAGTTGACGCTTGTCGTTGTCATCGATCACAGATCACCCAGTAACAACAACAATAACAACGACAACACGCGACAAATCTTGTTTCTTTTTTGTATACAAAATTTTGTTGTTGTTATGTATCTTTTTATAACAATTTTGTATAGACACTCACACGCACTCAGTTAGAGATACAATTTGTATTTTCATAACTCGTTTTGCCTCTTGGCCAACAACAAAAACATCGAAGACGGCGACGATCCGACGATTCGACGCTTCTTGTTAAGATGCCACTTGGCGGCTGTTTTATTAACTTCTTTTTAATTTATGACAGCCTTTATTTGTTGTATTTATATTTGTATTTGTTGTACATATTTTGTGGCTCGTCTTTTACAATGGCAACTCATTTGTCGAGCATCTTTTCCAACGTGACAATAAAAATATCCACAAATGCTTTTCGTATCTTTAAGGTACACAGATAGTCACAGTTCGTTTGCTTTTTATTGATTAATTGAAGTTGCAAAGGTATAATTAAGGCGTTCGCTAAATCGCGCAATTGTCAAACGAACGTTTCACCCGAGAGACACGAAATGCGCGACACGACCAAACGCTGCGATCGTCGAAAACAAACTGAGGCGACGAGTCCAAGTGACGCTGCAAATGAGCGTAGAGCGAAGAGCGGTGAGAACAGTGAGCGCGAAGGCAATTCGACAGACTGAGTGGTGGGAGAGAGAGTGTGAGCGTAAAAGAGAAGCAAGCAGCAAGTGCTAGAGCAACGATTCGGATTACTTATAGCATGCGATAAATGCTGGCAATAAAATAACTGCAGCGATTTAAATATTGTTGATAATTTTATGAATAATTATTTAATATACAATATGATAACGGAGTGACTAATGTTAGATTATATTTATTAAAGTTAAACTTATATCGGAGCTGCAGCTGCTAATATTTTATTTCATATTGTGTTAGTCCATTTTTGTGTCAGTTTCCCCTGTGCTTAACTTTCACTTTCCCAACCCCCTCATGTCATCCAGTTTGCGCTCTGTTGACAAATCTAACTGGATTGACACTTTTGTACATTACCCGTGCACATGTGCTGCATTTCGCAAGCCAAAATCAGGCGACAGCCTCCCCCTCGTTAGCCGGTATTTGTCTAGCATATTTTCTCTCTCGCAATCGTGTATTTTCTCTCTGCCTCTCTCTCTCTCTCTCTTCCATCTTGCAACGTCTGTCGTCCACGTTCTCTTGCATGCAATTTTTAGCATGGCAGGAACGTGCGTTCCTGGAGCAGGCACCCTGCTGACAGTTGGAACAAGGTAGTGGGTGATACAGTTACTGAGTACTGGATGCTGACTTGTTCTGATGATTGAGGCACGTTTTGCAAATACAGGGTGCTCTGCAAATGTCTTGGTCGCTCTCATTAGCCGTATGCACTCACTAAATACGCCCGGGGCCTATCAGTGCATGACAATCACAGGAACTAGCTTAAAAGAACACTGCGTTAATTGCAATCCCTTCCTGTGCATGCTCAACGCTCTGCGCTCACAAATTGCTAATGAGCGCACATTCGTTCTCTCGCATTCGTGCGCTCTCTGGTTTTCGAACGCTCGTGCTCTCTCTGGGTTGCCAGACCGGTTTTGAGGTTTTATTTATCTGCTAAGGGTCTTGTTAAAAGTAATTCGTAACACGTTGTTACCAGATAACGCCGCCAACCTACGAGACTCGCGTTTCGCTCCTAACGAGTTGGCATTGCCCAGTTGCTGTTGCTCTGCTTCTTCATTCGTTTCTTGGCTTGTTAGCGTCGTTCGTTGCTAAAAGAGCGATAAAGGCGCTTGCAGAGCGACAGGGAGAGAGAAAGGGAGAGAGGGAGAATAAAAGTCAAGATCAAGGCAGGTTTAATGGGCAGCGCACCTCGATCCAGGCTCACGTTTTGACTTTTGGCTTGGACGCTTCGTCGCCGGTTTGTTGGTTTGTCGGTTCAATACACCCTGTGTAGCTGCAGGGTGCCCAGTGGATACCCTGTCCCCCTCTCGCGGCTGATCGTGCAGCAGAACATGACTGGGATGCCAGATTGCGAGCCGGTTTGGGCCAAAACGGAGAGAGAACACCACATGTGGTGGCTGCGCTTGTTCGGATTGTTGGCTATGAGTGATTTTGCCTAGTTAGGAAGGAGTCCGATGTGTAGACATTGCAAAAATCTCATGTTTATATGCATTTCGATTGTCGCTGCAGCCAGGAAAGTTGCAACTTGCAACTTGCAACAATCTACAGTGCCCGATTCTCAATTTTCCCCTCACCTAAGTAAATCGTGCGCTTGGCCGCTAATGAACTTACAATGGTTTTGCTTGTTTGCTTTGTGAGAGCAAGTCGTGGGCCAGGACAACAAACCAAAAGCCAAAAGACGTTCCCGATGTCTTTTCCTTTTTCTTTTCCTTTTGCCTTCTTTGAATACAACACACACCCACACATTTTAGAGATCTGTGATCTGCAATGTGAAACATGAACTCCAACTCCCCTTCATGATTGAGCGACGAAAACTTGGTCGTGCTTCAATCAATTGGCCTCTGGCCAGTAACTCAGACAAAGTCAGAGCGGATCCGAGCTGAGCTGAGCCTTTGTCTTAGCCAAAGCCCAAAGCCCAGACGATGTCGATGTCGATGCCGATGCCGATGTCGACGTCGATGCCATGATCATGATCAGCAAAACTAACAAGAGGTGTTGCTTCTGTCGTTGCTTGTTGCAACAGCAACAAGCAGCCAACAACTTGGGGTATCTATCTGCCCATGCATCAGCTCGTCAGACTTTTCAGCCAGATCGTGATTTTTCTGGGTGGCAGTTCCTCTCCCTCCTTTCTATCTCGAATGGCTTTTGTTTCAGGTCCATTCGACGATCACCCGGGCTGATTGTCTGTGCTTTGTTTGTTTCTCATCTCACTTCCTCTACTCTCCACTCTCTCTGTCTCTCGCCTCGTTGCAACCGCCCAAGGGGAATTCGCCTTAACTACTAGTCAACTGAGGAAAAAAAAAACAAGCAACAGGCGCTCTGTCAATGATCATTGAAGGCAAAAGCAGAGAACTAAACAGCTCACTTCACTTGAAATCGGGACAGACATTGGCCATAGTCTTAGCCTGGCTGTTGGCAGTTGGGTAGGTGCCATGCTGGGTGGTAGCTGCTAAACTGAACAGTTTGGCTGACAAATCAATTGAATGGAGGATTCTTCAGTTGTCCAGTCATGCCAATTGACAGTGGATTACAAATGAGCCATCAATTTAAAACTCATAAATCGATGTGTAAGCATAAGAATTGCAATCATAAGCCATCAATCTTAAATTCTACCAATAAGAAGCGATCAAGATCGATCGACAAAGCAGAAAAGATCTGTAGATTGCAGGGTATCAGTCTAGAGTGAAGATCAAATCGAAAATAATATTTATTCTAATTGCACAAATCCATGAAAATGTCACTGAAGTCAAGGTTTGATAGAGATCGCAGATAGTCCAGGTTATAGGCTCAACAACTTGTAATGTAGATTATCAGGCCTTTCGAAAAAAAACAGCCAAAGATCATAGAATTAATGAGTGCATAGCTTTTGTCGTAAACTGATCATGGCTAAAGATTGCACAGACGAACGTCAGAGATCATCTCAATCAAGTCAGCATTTCAATTAATGATGGTCACGTTGATGTCAAGTCATCAAAACAATCTCATCCAGAAAATATAACTACGAATATCAATGTCATCATTGAGCAATAATTACGCGTTCTAGACATTCCGATCGTGCCAACGGCTGATTTCACAATCACTCGGAGTCAGACACCCCAGGGAGACAGAGAGCCAGACAGACGGACTGTAGATCAATTAAAGCGCCACTACAAATCTCATTTTCCATAAATAAACCACACAATTTATGACACGACACTGTCCATAACGTTATTATTATTTTTTTTTTGTTATTATAAAATATTCTTATTATTATCGTACTTCATTCGCATTATCATTATCGCAAATGTTCGAATCGAAAATGATACAGAATAACAATACAATTGTCAATCACGCGACATTATCAGAGAAGAAGACACGAACAGACAACAGATATATGCACTCGGATCATAATAAACCATTAAAATAATTAAGATATAACAGCTCGGCAGCTCTGTTGTCGTAATGAGGGCAATAAATGACGAGAGAGGAGACAACAAATAATTCACACCATTTTAGAGTGCCAAGCAAAGCTAATTATGGTCGGATAGTTGTTGTAGTTGAATTGCTGGATGGTTGATGGTGCAGGGATACTAGAGAGATAAACTGATGTCAGTCCCAATGATAACCCGCATAGATAAGCACGAGAGTGGCCCACAAATGAACGCACAGAATATGAAAATTTATTACCAGCTAAATTGACAGCTCCAAAATTTGTGAGGGGTGAACAACATATTGGAAACCTCACACATACATTTACAAATATTAAGTGTATGGTAGCCAAAGCTAAATTAATATTAAATGTCATAAACATGCCAAAAGTTTGCCTACCAAGTTAACTAATTTGGCTTATAATTTATTTGTTTTTTGTTTTATATTTAAATTTAAATTTTAAATTTATTTTATTATCTTTCAATAAAGCGCTACAAGGAATTCCTTTGAAATTTGATCTAGTGACTAGTCATGAATGAATAAATGCAATTAAAATTTTTACATTATGATTTTTATGCTACATATATCTATTTAAATCTTTATTTAATCTAATTTTAAATATAATTTTATATATATGCTCTTTTTTTTAAATTTTTTTTGTCTCTCAAAAATAAATTAGTGCTTGGAGTTGCAGGTTCAAATTGTGGTCAATTCACTTAGCCAAAAGATTTGGCAGTTGTAGTTGCAGTCTTGGTTTTTTTCCAATTCATTTAGTACGAAATGCCAAAAATAAAAACAACTGAAAAAACTTTGCGCAAATAAAAATGCTTGCGAGCAAACTGTGCGGAACAATTGCAGTGCCGCAAACAATGTGCAACATGCAACATGAGGCAGCCAAAAGGGCAGCAGCAGAGAAACCGACCAACTGCAGCAGCAAATGGAGCGACAACTCTGGCAAAGCTAAAGCCAATGCCAAAGGCAGAGCCAAAGCCAAAGCTAAAACGAAAACTTTACTAAACAGAAACTAGTGACAAGGAGAAGTTTCACTTGAGGTTAGGCTGGGGTTATGTCGTGGGGGCCAAAGCAGTTTCGAAATCAGATAACAACAATAGAGCGCAAGAAGAGAAGGAAGAGAGAGAGAGCGGAGGAAGGGAATCGCCCAACTAGAAACGGAGCAGTTTATCGGCCAGAATAACAACAACAACAACATATATCGAGTTATATGGTAGTCGAAAATTATACAAACGACACAAAACTTTGACTCAGTTCGACGAGTGGCCAAAGAGGAAGAAGTTCTGGCCTGGAGTTGCAAGAGGAATCGCAATCGTTATTGGGCAACAATGGGTTAAGGGGGTTAGGGGGTTAAGCGTCTTGTTTTTACATTAACTCGAATTGTTTGCAGTTTGCACTCAGTTGCTTGTCAGTTTGTTTTTATTTTTCCTTCTTCTTTTTTATCAAAGTTGCGTTTCCACCCATGCAAAAATATGCGCAAATTTTCAACTCGAAAATTTTGTCGTTTGCTGTTTGGCATGCGTTTTGGTTTTCAGCTCTTTCAAAATAAAGTTTTTCCCAAACTTTACAATTTGTGTGCGAATGTGAGTATGTGTAAGTTTTTGCTACCAAAAAAATTTTACCATTTGATTGCTTTTTCATTGTTTCAAATGGATGTTTGAATGTTGGAAACGCGGCTTTTTGGTAGCTTCCTTATAGGGAATGGGAAGAATGTGTGTGTGGGTGGTGTAGGTTGCCATGTGAAGTGTGACAATGCAAATCGATTAAAATCATATTTATTAGGTGCTTAGGGAGTGGGTAACACCGCCTTCAAAAGTTGAAAATAACCATCGTTACATAAACTTTTAAAACATTCAAAACTCTCCTTGGGGATAAGTCATTTTTGGCAAAGGATTTCTGGTCTTATCGTATTTCTATTCTTTTACGAATTTAACTATAAAATCAATCTTTCTATTTTTATATCAATCTTTCTATTTTTATATTAAGTTATGCATACCGACAATAACACTAGGCAACGGCCAAAAAATTGCAAGAGCCAAGAGCCAATGTTTGTAGTCATATGAGGACCCAAATCTATCAAAAAATGTGGGTTTGGTTCTTGTAATAGCCAAAAAGTTCAAATTTGTTGCCTAGTGTAATTTACCCTTAAGGAAAAAACCAAAAGAATTGGTATACATAAAAAACTATTGGAATAGTTCATCATTTATGAAAAATAAATTAATTTTCTAATTTCAATAGTTTTCTTCATTTTTGTTCTTACAAATATTCAAAAGTGTTTTTGCTTATTTTTTGTTGTATCTCCAGAAAAATCCAACAAAATACTATCTAGAATTTTGTAATATGACATTTTGAATTTTTGTTACACCATTAAAAAAGGTAATGGCTTAAGATTTTTGTCTCAAAACTAAAAAAGCGGATAATTTAGGATCAGCCTATGTTTGTTCCTGTATAGGTCCAATGAAATTGACTTTGATTAACCGAACATCCTAACTATAAGATGTAATTAATTATATTATTTTACTATTGATATATCTATCTTTAGTTGGAAATGCTTTTGTTAACTTTTAATTAAGAGAAACTGGCCTGGGGTCATATTCAAATCGATATACTCCAGTTATTTTAGATATCTTGAATTTCCATACATATCGAATCCATTTGCATTTGCACAGCTGCTTGGGAGATTGTGTGACCTCACTTAACACCTCGCTGGGTAGTAAGTGGAAATCGTCAAAGTAATGTCAAACTGAGAGAAAGAGAGACAGAGAGAGAGAGAGAGAGCATCAGAGAATGGAAGAGTTATGTCAAAAATACCCACAATGACCTAAGGGCAGTCGATAGAGCACATTTGGGCTTAGAGGAAACACAAATAAGAATAAGGTTAGCCGGAATTCTGAACCCAAACATCCTGTGAGCATTAGAAGTCGCAATGGCAGTCAGTTCACAATTGTCAAGGTCAGACAAGGGCCGGTCATAAAACAAGAACAAAACTCGATTCGGTTTAAGAATCGTAAATAGGGTTAAATAGTCAAATGACCTTTTCCGAAACGAGTAACAACAGTTCAGAATTCATTGAAGCTGTAAAATGAACTTTAAAATTGAGAAATAGAAATTGAAAATGCCTTGGCTGCACTTGAGCTCAATTTGAAGACTTGTTTCATTCGTTTGATGGTGTTTTCGTTTCTGATTCTGGCTCTGATTCAGAATCTGTTTCTGGTTCAACGCAGCCTTCAATTTATTAACCTCAATATCAATTGTGGCGCATAAATCACGATAAAAGTAAATACGCGCTCTGCATATTTCACAAAATAATGGAAAAAGAAAGAAAAGCGAAACAAAACGAAACGAAACGAAATGAAAAGAAACCAAAGCAAACGAAACGAAACGAAACGAATTCATTTGGGCGCAGTGTTGAGCTCACAGGATGTAAAAAGGATTGTACAGGGCAGTGATTTTCAATTTAAAAAATTGCACGCAAAAGCGCCACAAATCAAAGGAATTGACTTTGTCAGAGAAAGAGAAAGAGAGATAGCAAGAAAGAGAGCAAAAGAGGGTGTTACGTTCCATCACTACAATAAATTTCAATCTAAAAACTTAACTAAAGGCACAGCATCTGTTCAGTTCTGTTTGGTTCTCCTACTTCTGCTGGGGCGTGAAGTTTCTGTAAAGTAGTGCAAATGCAAAACAACTGAATAATGCCTGCCCACCATCCCCATCCCCATCCTAACTCTCAGCCCCAATCCAAGCCCCCTTCAGCCCTTTAGCTGGCCCAATACACGCCGCAATAAATCTCAATTGAAATGCTTTTTGCTCTTTGCTCGCTTTGCCAGAGAAATTCACTTCAGCTTCAATGGACTGCAATGGCATGCTGCGATGTTAACTTTGATGCGTTCAAAAGAAATCAATGGCAAATAGTTCATACAGCAAGTACAAATGCTAGATGCATGTGTATTCGCCTCACCAGATACTCTGTAAGTGAGCATATCAGCAATAAAATATAACAAAGTACTCGTATAATTGTAACAGCCTTACGCTTTACTAATTGTGATATAAAGCCAAACTTTTCAAAAATGATTTAATAAAATTCAATTTTATTAATTTATTTACTTAAAGTCATCAAAAAGTAGTCGACAAATAATATTACGTTCAAAACTAGATTTTATGTAAAAGAAGCTGATGGATGGCAGTTTCAATTTAAAAAAAAACCTCAAATTTCTTGAACGTGGAAAATATTTTTGTACATGAAAAAAAAAATTATTAAACCATAAATTTAAAATTTAACAGATTTTTAAAACTTGCATAATTTTACGCTCAGAAAAAAAAAAATTAGAAAAAAATGTTCTGGAATATTTGAAAAATAGGTTGTTTCGGTTATGTAATGTTTTTATTGATTCCGGTGTTCCTTTACTATTCCCTGAATTAAGCATGGTATATTTACCTTAAGCATTATATTCCCTATGCTTGCTGGGTATAACAAGAGCAGCGTTTACAGCGCCCCTGTCGATCACTTTGAGCAATTGACAGCATTTATAATTAATAAATGCCAAAAGAGGGAATAGTAGCAGAAATAAAATAGAGAGTGCGAGAGGGGAAGAGAGAGAGAGAGAAGGAGAGGGAGATGCTGATTAGAGCGCCTGAACTGCAATGACAAAGCAATCAAAACACTTGGCCACATCATTCACAGCGGCCAATTAAAATGCACAAAGCCCCAAAAGGCGCCCTCTGTCGACCACAAACGGCAACTGCTCCTGCTGTTTGATTGCTCTCACTCAGAGGAAGCACACATGAATACATATATCAAGAGATAGAGATAGAGAGAGTGAGAGTGAGAGAGCGAAATTTGTGTGTGTGTCTGTTTATGTGTGCCTGTTTGAAGCAATCACACCAAATAAATCATTCAATGCATTTGCACAAGTTTTCAGTCGGCCATTTTGAGTAACGACAACAAATTCGAAAGGGCCATCACAAAGGATGGTAAGAGGAGAGAGGAGAGAAAACTGGGATGGAGTAAGGGGGGTAAGGGAAGTTTCCATTGCGAATTATTCATGTGGCTGCTGGAGTTTTGTGGTTAAAAGCATTGGACGCAGGCTTATCTGTCATCAACCGCACACAGTTTAGTGGCTGCAAAAGGAAATTACACGACTTGATGCAAAATGGCCACCGGAAGTGGTTTCCAGCCAAGTGTTCAATATTGTACAACGATGCAACTTGCACGATATAAATTGAAGGTGTCACAAACGAGCTGAAAAGCCTGCGATCTAATGGAAATTTGGGAATTCAAATGATCTGTGAAGAACTGAACAAAGATTGCAATTAATAGAAATTCGCTTAGCTTATTGTTTGACTAGGCCATGGTAATAATGAGGCATGAAATTGGTCAATTGTCACTGTGACGAGTCACGTCTCGAAATGCAGTTCCCAAAAACTAAAGCGTGTTAAATCCGCCGCTCTGTTGTTCGTCTCTTCGTCTGGCAGCTGTGAAAATCCAATTTAGAGAACTCCTAAGCGGATGTAGCCCCGACATTAGAAAAAGAAACAAACGGGCACAGACACAAAGAAAGAGACTTCGTGGACAATGTGGATGCAGGTCACATAAGTATGGCATTGGGAATGGGAATGGGATTGGGATTTGGATTGGGATTGAGTCGGGTCATCAGAGCTCGGTGACAGACATGAATGTCGCTGGCATTTAAGTGACATTGCATTGCCAGTTGACGCGTCTCGTCTGCGGTTGGTCCTTGCAGTTTACGTTCTTGTATCCTTGCATCCTGCATCCTGTGTTTGAGTTTTGTGATTGTGTTTGTGTGCAGCAGAGAGATTTATAGAAATTACTCGCTGTTTAGACAATATTATGAATCGCTTTGGAACTGTTGACAAATTGCTAGCCATTTTCTAATCAATTTAGACGATTACCGAACGGTTCAATAAACCCAAAACGTTGTCTCCGAATGTCTCGTCATGTCATGTCTGACGGCGATTCCAAAAGCAAAGCAGAAAAACTTTTTCTATTTCGAAAATTGGCCAGAAACGTACAAATAATTTCCACGGAAATGTGCAGAAACACGCCACGTCAAAAATGAAGGTACACACAGGTCGATTGGCAAAACAGATTGGCGAAAAACAGAGGACGGGAGTCAACAAATTTTTTTTTATTAAATTTTCTTTAACATTTATGCAGCTTTTGCTGCAAATCATGCATAAAACAGGGGGAAAATAAAGGCTTACAAGGGGACAGGAGTGAAAAAGGTAGCCAACCGCACAGTCAGCCGTCAAAACTTGTCAATTTTCCATATAGTTAAGCAATTTTCTACTGCATGATATGCAGGCGAACCGAGTGGCGAAAAAGATAGACAGAAAAAGAGAAAGAGAGAGAGCGAAATGTACTCGTAACAAAAATGCAGCTGATTTGGCATATGATTTATGGAAAATTGATTAAATGTTTGACATGCATTTGTTGTTGCAGAGCAAGAATCTCCACAGAGTAAACAAGTGAGAATGTGAATATGAGAATTGATTATTCACAGAATTCACTCTTAAAGTTACAAAACGGATAAACTCTTATTTAAAGTTGAAAATGTTGAATAGATGTGCAAAGAAGTTTATTCATTTATTGAAACTAACAAAAGCAAAATTACATTAGTATAAATTGTTTTTACATATATACAAGTCTTGTAATTGAGATACATTATGATTAACTTTAACGACATAAAATTTCTTAATGTGGTTTTTATTTTATTTATTTATTTGAAGCATTTATTTTCTGAAATAAATGTAGAACAATGTGGTTGAGCTGACAATGTTGATATGCTGATTTATGATACAGTTGTCAAAGCAGCTGGCAAACCGTAAGATATGTCATTCATGGAGAGACTTGCAACAGGCTCAAGAGTCGTCTACGAAAGTGCCACCAACTGCCAAAGCTGCCAAAGGGGCAGCTAATCTTAATCTAAGCGTCAGGCAGCGCATAGTGGCAACTGCCGATATAAACCGCTTGATAGCGCAACATGGCGACACCCAGCAACAACAACAACAACAACAATAAACAGCAGCCGTGCAAACATTAAGTGCGGCAACAACTCAAATAAATCGTTGGAAATCGAAGCAAAGAAATGCGCCATAAAACAGGAAAAGAAACGCGTTGACAGTTTTAGGCAAGCTGTCGATCAAAACTGAAAGAGGCAACCATTGGTTTAGGGCATGGTTGAAACAACAACAACAACAACAACAATGAGTGCAATAGCTACTCACTACAATTCACACCTTGACAAGGCGGAGACGGTTGTAAAACGCGCACAATCAGTGCTTCAAATCTAGAAAAATCAACAAAAGAATTGAAGTGAAGTGAGTGCCTGGTTGGAGAGAGGTCTCCCTCTCCTACTAACATACAACAGCAATAAAAATAAATATCATATGATAATAAATAATAAATAAAAATGCGACAGAGTTTGTACAACGTGCATTGAGGATAAATTGAATTGAGTTGAGCTAATATTTGTAAAGGAAAATAAGACTAGATAAGAGTATGGATATGACCGATCAAATATGGGAAGATTCTTCAAAGAGGAAGTAAAAGTACACCCAGATAAAAAAAGGTTAGCAAAATTAAATACAAAATGTAATTTAATTTTAGCATATTACATATTAAATATATTTAAATTGAATATAAAAGACCTGGTTGTAACTAGAAACATACTAACATACCTTTCTAGGATACATAATAGATTTTCATAATAATGATAAGGATCATAATTCACTCGATCATTTTTGTAGTTTTTTTTTCTATTTAAGCTTATACAAATAAAGTCTTGAAGTTTAATATTAAAGTAAACTCTGTAAATTAAAAAATGTTTCAAAATGACAAATGCTTTTACTTAATTTAAATATGTTGGAATTCATTATTAAATTTTAAAATATCTGTTTTAACTTACTAAATTTAGATTGAGTAGCTCTATACTTAGCGTTATACCGAAGGGTACAAGGGTTAAATCAAAGTGAAAATATTGTAATATCATATCCTTTTTTTCTGGGTGTAACGAAATACTAATCGAAATTAAGACTCAAATCAATAACTTGCACTCTACAGTCTGAGAAGACTATGACAACAGTCATCAGATAAATCTATAAGCACACACACACATATACACACAGCTGGGAAAAGATACTTGGGAATAGGAGCTGAGAAATGCAATAAATTGAAATTCAATAGCAAAACTAATAAAGTGCAATTGCAACTGTAACTTGCGGACCACCAGGTAAGCGATGTGCGAGTGCTTCTATTTACTTATAGATAGATAGATAGATAGATAGATAGATACAAGCACTATCCATACAATGTGTGTGCTACCTGTTCTCCTCCCTCCCTCCCTCTCTCTCTTCGCTTCTCTGCACGCACATAAATCAAAGCGCATTCGAAAGATACGGACAAGGAGTTAAAGTTGCGAGGCACAAAAGTTGTCGACGGCATTTGCAGTTGTTTTGGCTAACGTAACGGTTATCTCTGCAATTGCCGTTGCAGTGGCTGGGAAATGGGGACTTGAGACCGGGGACTGTGGACTGGGAACTGTTGACTTGGGTTGAGTAATAGACGGGGCTGTAGAATCGGTCGAATCGTTGATAAGAGGGCGCTGGAGCGCCTCGTTGACTACTAAAAGCTTAGAAATGAATTTTAAATATTTTATCGATGCGCTGCGTGACTCACTTTAGGCCAAAGGGACAGACAGCGACGACGACAACGACGACTTCGATGAAGTCAACTCCCGGTGGACATTCACATCCATATCGACATTGACATCGCTTCACTTCGCTTCGCTCGCATTTTCATCAAATGTAAGCCAAGACAAGCCGCAGTCGCAGTCGCAGCCACAGCCACAGACATGCATTGAAATTCCCCAAAAGCTACCCAAATACTTCAATATGTAACAGCAATAACTATATGTGAGTCACGTACGCGAGCGGAGCATGTAAATGACTTGGGTGACAAACAGACTACGACTCTGACTACGGTCTATGGCTCCCAATGACTCCCAACCCCGTCAGCAGTCAGACCTCAGATCTCAAACCTTGTTACATTGTTTCAAAGCACACGAAAAATTAGAGAACGAGAAATCTAGGGACGTAGAAAGGAAGAGAGAGGGAGAGAGAGCTTCCCTTGCTTATTCGTGACACGCGCCAAAACACAAATTTTCGATTTATGCAATTGAGGAAATGGTTGAATGGACTGGATTGCTCTGAGCTGGTTGCTTTTCCCGATTTCCTTCTGATGCAGCCGACCAATAATCGTTTTGTGGTAAATGCGAAATTAATAATTAAATAGGCGGCGACACTTGTAAAGGATGAGAAGAATTATTGCAATTGTCACAGGGCCGGATACAAAGTATGATTTATTTGGAGAGCTTTGTGATTGATATTAGAATTTAAAAGGAAGTCGTAACGAAATAAGTTTAATCAACTTGAAGAAAAATATTTCAAAATGTATTTTTAAATCATTTCTAAATTTTTCTTGGAAGAAATTGCGAAGTTATTAGTAATAAAACTTAAATATGTTTAAATAAGTTGGACTTCTTTAATAAAAAGAATTTTAGAACGTTAATAAATATTTTTTGATTTATTTATAGTACAAAAACATCAAAATTTATAATCCATTTAAATATTAAAGACTGAATAAATGAATTATGTTATTTATGTTAGTCAAGTATTTGTTTTATATAAACAACTATAATAAAATATAGAATAAAAAAATCTAGAAAAGCTCATTTTGTTTTGCAAAACAAAACATTTTAATTTTTAATAACTTAAGCTGCAATAAATCACACATTAGTTGATTATAACTAAGTTTGAAATAAGAGTCGTTCTTAGTTTGAAAGAAGAGTGTTACTCAACCCATTTGAACCCACACACGTTGAGGAATTTCTGTAGCTGGGACAGCTCATAAGTTAAGATTCAGTTTGCTGTATCTTTTCTTTGTATCTTTATCTGTATCTGTTGCAGGCAATGAATATATTCACATACTCGCATGTGGCAATGTCACAGATTGCTCATGTTTGGGTAACTTGAGATCGCTGTCCAGGCATTTATTTCATTAGCACGCAAAAGTCTGGAAAGGGGAAAAAAACAGAACCAGCGTGTCTCCAATGGAGCATGGAGAATGGAGCAAGGAACGGGAGGGCAAACGTCAAGCGAAGATATTCATTAAAAAGAAAAATTTGTATAAGAATAATCATCGTAATCATTGGCTGGTCTGGGACTGTGATTGTGATTGTGGCTGTGACTGTGGCTGTGACTGTAGCTGTGACTGTGGCCAGGCGATGCCCAGCGAGCGATAATCCCGCGACATGCACCCCAACCTCAGATACAAGTCCCGGTCTGATCCCAACTCTGTCCTCGACTGCTGGGTGACAGAGCGTTTGTAATTTATTTAACTGCATTTTTGTGGATTCGATTTCCGAGGAGGCACCAACAAATTTGTATACGCACGACAGAGTGTTGTGTGTTGTGTGTGTGTATATGTGTGTGTGTGTGTCGAGGAGTAGATGCTAAAGATACGCGCCCATCTGAGAAGAAACAAGATGCTGGTGCCTGGTTCTCGTATCATGTTCGCTGCAGGTAAAGATGCCAGGCTTACGATAAACAGGCAGACAAATGGACAGATACTCTGTCTGTAGTGTATCCTTTTGTATGTGTGCAGGTACGTTAGTGTGTATCTGTGTGTATCTCTGTGTATCTCTGTGTGTGTGTGGCAGTTGTACAAGGCAAATATAAATATTTATGTGGAAACAGCAGGCGTTTTGTCAAAATATTTGTGTAAGTCGGAAGGAGACAGCATCCAGACACATCGACATCGACATCGACAGTTGAGACGCACACAAATCTTTGGTTTGATTTTCGAAGAACATTTCATACAAATTGTTTACAAAAAATTATTTGTTTGTATTTATGTACAGCAACAACAGCAGCAGCCTCATCACAGATTAATATTAAGTCATCCCAGCTCTACGGGTAAACAGTTTTGTTTGAGCTCGGGCTTGAAGTTCCGCTTAGACCAGGTGATTGCAATGCGGATACTCTCCCTCTCCCTCTCCCTCTGGCTATGCCCTTGGCTCTGAATGTGGCCCTGACTGTGGCTCTGTTCATACTGGTCGTTCCAGTTGCTACGCCTCGAAACGAAATGGGGTTAGTATGAAAAATAGCCTGGCTTATGAGTGTACGAGGGAAAAACGAGCGAGTTGGCATTAGGATCGCATAATCCTTTTGGCTGTCATACAGCAGGAATTGCTTCTATTCTCTCCCCCTCATTCTCACCCCTTCTTCATGCTTCCTGCCTCTGCTATAATGCAGCTGTCCATCTGCCAAATTTCGGCTGTTCTAGCGGTTAAATTACTTAGTTTTATAGTAGCTCTTGTCACACAGTTTTGATAACGTATTACATTTAGATCTTATGAGAAATTATTACAGTTATTTAATAATAAATATATGTACTTTATAAGCATTATAAAAATATTTTAAATAGACTTTCTTACATATATAAATGTATTTTTTAAAATTTTCTTTATACATATTAGATTTATTTAAATGTTTTTCTCGTGAATTTAAGCACTGCACTCGCTAACTGAAGCGCACTTCTGAGTCGTATATACCCTTTCAAGGCATTTTTATGACTATACGCTTTTACTTTTCTTTTAATTTTTTTGGTCTGCCGCTTTGCGGTCGACTTGCCGCATTATCCTATTTTATTTACTGCTAATGTTGCGCTTTGCCTTCTAAATCGCATTTGCAGTGATTTTTTTTTTCGACATGGCATAAAACACATCATTAATTTAATATGAAGCGAACGAGAGAGAGAGAGAGAGAGAGAGAGAGAGAGAGAGAGAAAGAGAGAGTCGAATAGTACGACGTAGTATCAAACGAGGCAAAAGTCAAAGGACTTAAGAAGCAATAGCAACAACAGGAACAACAACCACAAAGCAAAAACAAAAACAACAGCAAAGCACAAAAATTAATTTAGCTTAATTCGTCCACGAAACTTCACTTGGAGCGTGCCGAGGGAGTCAAGTCGAAGGCAAATGGAGTGAGTCCTTCAACAAGAACAAAAACATCCGCAAGCAACTCGAACTAAGAGGCAGGAATAGAGGCAAGAGAAGCAGGTCCAGGAGAAGGAGCAGCAGCTGAGTAACTGGGAAGCTTGAAAGATTCACCATAAACACATGACTCTTGTTGGGGGCTTTCGGCAAGGAATCCTTTAATCCCATTGCTGCCAGTTTAATTATGTAGTTTATTAGGCGGAAATGAAAAAGCGAAAGCCAAAGGCGGAAACGGAAACCCAAGCGACTTTGCCGACCAACTCTCGAGTCCTTTACAAAATATATAGATGTATAAACGTAAGTATATATACATCCATATAACCGCCCACTTAACTGGAACTACTTTGCATAGAACTTGTTGTAAAAGGTTAAGGAAGGTTGCTTACCGTTCTTTTCTTTTTTTCAGCTCTTCTTTTTTGGCTTGTTGTTTTATGGTAGCTGCACTCAATAAACCAGTCTAGAATTAGGCTCTGCAAAGAGAAGGAGACAAATAGAAAAACATTAGCTTGAAAAAGAAAAATAAAATCAATGGCAAAAAGGTTAAAGGTCATCTTTGTTTCAAGGCTGAGTGCCTTATATTTATTGTAAGCGCGTAGCAACGAAATTTGTTGACTTGTTTTAGGTACGATTTTCTAGCGATTTTCAGTTGACTACGTGAGGCAGCTGCAATTTTCCAGTTTTGGCTTTGAATTTTCGTAAATTGCCGCACAATCAGCATAAATTTGCTGTCTCCATCCTCCCAAATTAGCCAGCATAGTAGCCCAGTTGTTGGGGCGTGCCAAGGTGGCAACAAAATCTTTATCCAGAACCAAAAGACCATCTCGCATTGAAAGGCACAAATTTGTGCTAATGAGTTTTGAAAAGGGATTTGTAGGTGGCCGGACCGTCAAAGCGACAAAACGCTCGACCTGCTTAATACGCTCGCTCACCTTATTCCTTATTCCTTCTCCATACTCCATGCTCTCCATACCCCCTCCATACTCTCTCCATAATCTCTCTCTCTCTCTCCATTCAATGAGCAGTTGGCCACTCGCTTGGCGAACTAAGCAGGTCAGTTTAGTTCACCTGCCTAATTCTCGCCTCCTACTCAACTTGGCTAGTCACGTGTGGCAAATGCTTTCCCTCCCCCTGCTCTCCCTTACCATATCCTTGTCCACATCCAACTGCTGCTGTTGGTAATTGAGTTAAACTTTTGTGCTGCAAAGTAGGCCATGCCACAGGCTTCATTGAGCCAAGTGCCAGCGATTGCATCACAAGTTGATGCCCAAGCTCTTTCTCCATCCGATGGAAAGTTTTAGAGCACACACACAAACACACACACACACGCACATAGAAAAAGGAACATACACTCACTCCCTGCAAACATTTGAGCGACTTTACAATCGCGCATCGCCGAAAAGAGTCTTCTGGGAGTCGCGCGGGAGATTGATAGAAGATTGAATCTTCCAGGCGACTGTTTAGCGATAGTACGTTGTGTATCGATAACGAAGAAATGAATTAAGTACCTAAAATAACGGTGGCGATGACAACTTCTCCTTCTTTCTTCGTCATTAGCAGAGCCTTTTGCGTTGCGCACTGCGCATTTATATTCTTGCTTGTGAACTGTGCGTACCAGAAAACACGTGTTTTATAAATATGAGATCTCAACACATTTTTTCAGGTAAGTTAACATAGAAAAATAATAATATCTACAACATATTAAATATTTAATTTCTTGCACAAGTGCCAAAGTCGCGCCTACTCAAATTGCCCTTCACTAACATGACGGAACTTGAGAACTTTAATGAAGTCTTGCAATCAGACGAGACTATGTAGAGCCAATTGGTAAGTCAATCCATAAAAATATATATATATATATATATATATGTATACGAATATTTATATTTCCAATTTTAGACTTCCGATATAAACAATCATGGTGGAAAACATGAGGCTTCTTTTACAAGAAACGCTTTAAGCGCCATACTAGCCGATGAATTGGCGGTGAATTTGACATGGCGTGGAACAAATTCTTAACCCAGCATCCAACAGTTTTATCTGTTATCCATAATTAAAGGTAAGGGCTCTATAACTTTTCGTATATTTTATACATATAATAATCTTTCTCGATATATTTTTCAGACATCGAACATAAAAAATTTCCCTTGGCTACCAATGAGGAAATTAATAAGATCTGTCAGCAGCATTTGGTGCATGCGAAAGACCGGATTAACAAAAAATTAATTTATTTAAAACTATGAATAATTAATTTTGCTTTCTCATTTATGAATAAATAATATTTATATAATATGTATATATACAAAATTATAAATTTATGGTTATATTAAGGAGACTCTTCTGCGAGTCTTCTGCGCGACGCTTTTGCGATACTTTTAGGCGTCTTTTAGGCGATACTTCTGGAAGACTCTTTTGCGACCCTTCCGGAAGGCTCTTCCGCGATACTTCGAAAAGACTCTTCCGCGACACTTCGGGAAGACTCTTCCGCGACTCGCCTAAGAAGTGTCGCGGAAGTGGCTCACTTTCACCCGACGGAAGTTCAGAAGGCGATTAGAATGCGATATTGCGGGCGATCAAATTAAACTTCTTGGCGAGTCGCCTGCGACTCTTCGGCGATAGAAAATGTTTGCTGGGCTATTGAAAGTGTGCCCACACAGGACGTGGCATAGTGTGATGTGCACACAAACCCATCAAATATGGTTTGAATTGTGCGTTTATGCGTGCACGCAATTCATGATGTTTCATCAAATGTGCGACACTGAGTCAAAACACTAAAACATTTATTCGGGCTATTCACATGTATTACTAATTTTTGATTATAGCGAATATTAAAAAAAAAAAAAACAAATAATTAAAATAAATCATAATATAATAAATATTTAAACTTTGTATACATAAGACCCAATAGGTTCTTTAATTACAGTTAATCCTTGTTTCAGCTTAAAAAAAAAATAAGTTTTCAACCGACTAAGCAAATCTAATTTAGATTTTCAATTTTTACAAAGAAATTTACATTCAATTTTTTTTACAGCTTATCTATATAAATACCCTTGTACAAATCTGTACAAAAATGTTAGTTCCAGTTTTAATAATTACTAATGGTGTAATAATAGAAAACCCTTAATAAAATATTATTTTTATTAAGTGCCAATTACCGAGTTTCTTTGTGTGTAATTCAAATTTAAAATCGCACTTCTTACAAGTTCCAATTACTGAGTTTTTTTGTGCGTAATTCAAAATTGAAATCGCACTATTTACAAGATTATTCGAATAATATTGTTGAAGTATTTTGCCTATTGCAAAAAAACTAAGTCTCTTCTCATTTGTCTAATGACTGCTAAAATATGGTCAAATCATGGTTGATCATTTATTCATTACCTCAATCATTTTCATTTCGTGTGCTTACAATTTCACGTTAAGTCCTTACGTATAAACATCAGTCATGTCGCCTTGCATTTGGAGCTTGAGTTCGGTTTGGTTTGCGTTTGCGTTTGGTAATTCAAATATGGCAAGTGGCATTGGTAGAGCTCTGGCCACTGGAATCGTTGGCATTGCCTGATTGTTGGAGTGTTAGAGCATTGGAGTATTGAAGCATTGGAGTGCCGAAAGCACTAGACACCCGCACACAATGGAAAGTGCATTTCCATTTGCAGTCCGAGTCCGAATCGAAATCCAAATCCAACCAGGGCGCACTTCAAATGTTATTGAAATATTTATAAGTTAGACACCAGGCAGACACGTACACACACACACATGTGTATAAATATATATATATATATGTAGTGCAACCTCAACACTTACAGCAATCAAATGCACACAATAAAACATTTTCAATAACTCTTTCGACGCTGCGCCTGTGCCATTAAGCAGCTTGAGCCTCTTCCCTCTCCTACCCTCCCCTCTTCCCTCTTTCCTCTCCCTCCCACTACACAGTCAGTTACCACACAATTTTGGATGCCCATGCTGGGCTTCTAACTGCACTTGAATCTCCTTGTGCTCTGTTGTATGTCAGTCTGTGTGTTGTTGTTTGTGTCCCACTGTGCAAAAGCGCACGGGCCTCCCAATGCGTTCGACTGCACTGTGCAATGTCAATGAGCGATAGAGATAGACAGAGAGAGGGTGAGAGAGAGGGAGTGTGTGTGTGTGGGGGGTGCTCAAGTGGCTATCAATCGTTGCCCTTGCCGTTTTTTTGGTTTTACTCGTAGTTTTTAGTTTGTGGCCTTTTGTTGCTCGCGTGTTGATGGAATTATTTGCAGTTGGAACTCTCTTTTTCAGTATTTTTAGTTAGCTGCACTCGATGTGCGCTTCATGTGAATATAGACGAGCATTTGATTGCTTCGAAAACATTGGGTTTACTCTACAATCTACTTTCACCATCTCTCTGACTCTCTTTTTGTCTCTGTCTCTTTGCTAAATTACTAACGAGTTTTTCAGTGTTTGGCCCGCAAAAATAAATGCAAGTCACGTACAGAGAGCGGCACGGGATGAAAGCGTTCCACAATGCCAGCAAGGACATTGTCAACACAAAGCCGCCGACTACCGACTGTC